>NC_049239.1:11931859-12248231 GCF_011100685.1 Canis lupus familiaris | reverse complement strand
TAGTGCTGAGGACTTTCTGCATATTACAGGGAAGCCTCACAACAGTGTGACAGGGGACATTTTAGGATCTCTGTTAGAGACAGGGAATCTGAGGTCCGGGGAGATTCAGCACTCTTTTCCAGGCCACACAGCCTGGACGTGAGGAAGCCAGGTGGTATCTGACACCTGTGCTATTACCATGCTGTCATGCATTCATTCATCACGCATTTTTTTCATTGCAGGAGCTTTGTATAAATAGAGTGGGTCCTGGGCCTCAGGGAGGTAGGGGTCTGTGGGTGGAGTCACAGGAAGGAGAATTCTCACCCAGTAAGATGAAGGGTGTGCTGAGTGTGACGAGCACTTCAGATGGGCAGGTAATCCAGGCTTCCTGGAGGAGCTGAAACATGGGGGAGACCCAAAGCCTTACACCAGTGACCAGGGGAGGAAGCCGGCTGCCGGGGGGGGGGGGGGTGCAGGTCTGTTTCAGGACATCCTGGAGCAGACAGGGCGGGGTGTATTCCAAGCACTGCAGACCAGCCACTGTTAGGGCTACAGCACAGAGGATGTACGTGCAAAGGTTGGCATCTGTTGAAGGATTTCCCTGCAGTTGGAAGGTCATGATTGGGCTGTGGAACAGGCAGTGGGTGCACGGTTGCGAATAAAGGAGAGCAAGAGGGGAAGGGAACACGTGATCTGGGACACTTGTGCAAGGTCTAGGGGAAGGGTGGGGAGTGGCTATGGTGATGGTGAGAAGCGGACCTGGAAGGGACGTGTTGAAGAGGTTTATTGACAGTGGAGGTGAGAGGAGGGAAGAGTCAAGGGGAGTCAAGGCCCTCATTTTTGGCTTCTGATGGCATGATAGAGATGGTGACACTGTTCACTGAGGTAGGGTTGGCTTTGTGTACTTCTTTTTTATGTAGGTATGTATTTATTTATTTTTATATATTTATTTTTAAAGATTTTATTTATTTATTCATGAGAAACACAGAGAGAAAGGCAGAGATGCAGGCAGAGGGAGAAGCAGGCTCCCTGAGGGGAGCCGGATGCAGGACTCGATCCCAGGACACTGGGATCACCTCCTGAGCCAAAGGCAGATGCTCAATCGCTGAGCCACCAAGGTGTCCTCCCCACTTATTTTTTTTTTAAGATTTTATTTATTTATTCATGAGAGACACACACAGAGAGAGGCCGAAGGAAAAGCAGGGTCCCTGTGGGGACCCCGGGATCACCCCCTGAGCCGAAGGCAGACACTCACCCACTGAGCCACCCGGGTGTCCTGGCTTCGTGCACTCCCGGTCGATGACACATTGCTAACGTTTATGTGCCGTCACGTGAAGGCTGGCGCAGTCGTGGCATATTGAACAATCGTGCAGCACATGGGCTGGAATGGCCCAGAGTGCCCTGCCGAAGCAGAGGAGCGTAGCCAGGCAGAAGGTAAGGGTCGATCCCCCCAGAGGTCAGGTCTTCGCAATGTAAGAGATCACCTGTTAGAGTTGGACAAATCTGGGTCTGAGCGCAGAATCCTAGCGTGGGCCTTTGGGAAAAGGGCTACAGCTTTCTGAGCCTCAGTTTCCCTGTTTACAAAACGAGTATATAATAGCATCTCATGTACTGGATTGTGGTGGGGACCGGCGGAGTCTGAGTGCGGACAGCACGGGGTGCGTGTCTGACACCGAGAACGTGCTCAGTACCCAGCTGCCGTGGCCACCGTGGCCACCGTGGCCACCACCATGGTCACCTTCCTGGCGCATTTCCCACGGCCCCGAGCCTCGCTGCCAGCCTGTGGTCCCAGAAACGTGGTCCAGCAGGGCACTCGAGGGCCCTTCCCCCCAGAGCTGCCTGCGGGGCAGCAGGCTCAGCCGCGAGCAAGCCTGTTTCAGTGGGCGCCGTGGCTGGCACGGAGGCCCGGATTCTCAGGTCCACAAGCCTAGATCATTCTCTCCCTGTCGGCAGAACCACGTGGGGAGCCAAATTATAATCAGGAGGTTGTGAGCAAAGAGTTGGAGCAAAATCACTGACTCTAATGCTTGCTTGCTCGAGGCCAGGCTGCATGCTCAGTGCTGAGCTTTCCATCGTAAGACAGGCCAGCCCAGGGGAATGGGGCTGAGAGACAGCGATGCGCTCATTTTCCCCAGACAGATGCCTTGTCACTGGTTCTGTGCTCCCCATCTGTGCTCCCCCAGCCCTGCTGGTCCAGAGTCCCTCCACTCTGCCTGGAGGCGCTGTGAGTCCTGTTCTGGCTCTTAGCAACCCTTCTTCATCGAGGAATCCATGATCAATTACTATGGTCTTTATATGTGTGCATTAGGTCTTTAGCAGGGTCACGGCCAAATTTTGCTGGCCTAGACGGTTTTTTGTCCCCATGTGGTGATTTCTCATTTCTTTGTCCTGACCCATCAAGTGTTGATTTCACAGCTCAGATTTTCGAAGGCAGTTTTATTCCCCTCCTTCCCGGTTTCCTGGCAAGGTTCTGCCTCTAGTCCCATCTCTCTGGCCCTAAGTCAGAGGTAGAAAAGAATGTTTAGCGCATAAGTGCATTTTTAAGCTCTTTAAATGTAGATTTGCTGGCACAGACTCAGAAGCTTTTTCAGGTATTAACGGTCTGGCCAAGAAACCAGATGTTATTTGAAGAAAATATGGATGGGTTGTCTCTTCATATTTATTAGTAAGTTGAGAAGTAAGTTTTAGAATTGGATCAACTTCTTACGATTTTTATTTTGCATCCAGATTGTTATGGAAAATCCCACTGATAGTTACTGTGGAATGACTAGGACTTTCCAGGCTCTCTTTTCCCTGAGATGATGGAAAAGATTAAACAACTTTACAAGCTTCAGATAAGGCAGCCTTAGCAGAGAATGGGGAATATTAGTAATTGATACTATTTTGTTTTCTGGTTCCAACTATCTTTCCTGACTCTTTGACCAAACTCACAAGTATTACATTTGGAAGACCGAGGAAAAGCGAGAAGATTATTTTCATGTTTCCGCGAACATGTTGAACTTTGTGGGAGAGGCGATGCCGAATGAACTTGGTTAGGCCACCGGTAAGCTCACTGCTCCCACTTACAAAACGGTGGCTCGGGGGTTGGAATTAATGGCTCTAATGACCCAGAGTGAGCAGAGAGGCATCAGGAGAATATGCCTGGGGACGTTAGGGATGATATCTTAGAAGACTGCTCAACTACCAACCCCACATGCTTGGGGATCTTTGGGAGGTAGAAGGTAAAAAGAGAAAATAGGTCTTCAATGGCGTGGCAAGTGGATTCTCATTCAAATTCTGATCAGTTCATGTCTGTCTCTGTTTTCCTTGGGCATTCTATTTCTTGGAGAACAGAATATCATTTCTCTTCTGTATTTTTAGAGAAGGCCACCGGGTGTAGTGGAGAGAGCACGGACATCCACTGAGAGAGTCATGGGACGTCAGACATGGCTTCTAGTCCTGGCTTCGCCACGGCAAGATCCTCACTTCTCAGGATATCAGTTTTTCATCTTTGAATTTAATTTTAATGACACTAACTAGCATTTAGGATAGGTCTTCTTCCTTAAAGATGAAATGATGCCAAGGAAGCACTAACTGTGCTTTTATTATATCAGACCGATTCCTGTTTCTCCTGTGATATAATGAACGTAATATGGATTTCTGCATTTTTTTTTCTCAGTGTGTGTCTTCGTGTTGATAGAAATCAAAATGCTTTCTCTTCCTTCTTCTTTTCACCTACACTTGTGCTCATGGGGAGAGAAAAGAGGGGTCCCCCCTTACGTGCTTTGGCTGCAGGCTCAGAAGGCTCCCCCCCGTGTGGCGGCTCTGAGTGTTCCAGGGCATGAACAGCACTGCTTACACATGCTCTCCCAATGTGTCTGCCGTGGAAGATTAATTCCAAGGGCTGTTATCACATTAGGTAACTTCAACAATCGTTGTGTTTGAACAACAGGATAAGGCCATTTTCCCCTCCAAACACAGCATTTTATTTTACTTTGAGACTATCTCATCCCTTGCAGACAGTTAAGTACACGGCCACCCCCCCCCCCCCACCAGATCATTTGAGAGAGTTGCCAACTTGATAGCCCCACAACCCCGGAGACGTCTGCGTGCATTTCCTGCAACAGGGCTATGCTCCGGCGTGACTGCAGTGTGGCCATAAAAATTGGGAAATGAACAGGATTCATTTCTACCATCTGAAATGTGGGTCTCATTCAAGTTCTGCCACTTGTTCATTTATGTTCTTTAGAGCAAAAGGACCCAGTTTATATTCAAGCATTGCATTTTGGTGTCCGGTCTTTTCCAGAGGGTTTTTTGTTTTTTGTTTTTTTTTTCCTGGCTGGAACATTCCCTCAGTCTTTCTTGCATTTTGATACTTTTGAAGATTACAATGCACTTATTTAGTGGAATCTTCCTTGATTTGGGTTTGTTTCATGTCTCATTGTGATGAGCTTCTAGTTTTTCACCTGTGGTAGGAATACCACGACATAGTCTGTTGTTCTTACTGCATTGTGATGTTCACGCCGATCCCCTGATCGAGGGATGGCAGGCTGCAAGTTTCTCCAGTGTGAGGTGACACTTTTTAACTTTGTAATCAATAAGTATTTTGTAGGGAGGTTTTGTTTTTTGTTTTTTTGTTTCTTTTTTCCTTAGAGAAAAAAAGAGGGAGAGAGAGAGAGGAGCAGCAGAGGGAGAGGGGGAGAGAGAATCTTAAGCAGGTTCCACGCCCAGGGCGGAGCTGGACACAGGGCTTAATCTCATGACCCTGAGATCATGACCTGAGCCAATATACAGAGTCGGATGCTCAACTGACGGAGCCACCCAGGCACCTCTGTAGGGAG
Organism: Canis lupus familiaris; assembly: GCF_011100685.1. Lineage (NCBI taxonomy): Eukaryota > Metazoa > Chordata > Mammalia > Carnivora > Canidae > Canis > Canis lupus. Next base: position 12,243,432 of record NC_049239.1, on the reverse strand, counting down.
ATATTTTAAAACCACGTACACATCCCATTTTTCACAAAACTGAACTTATTCACTTATTTATATCAGCAAGGACTCAAGGATTCTCACTGGATTGCATTTTTTCTCATTGTTTTGATGTTCATATTATCCCAGATCTGGCCAGTGGGAACCTCTTTATGTTGGCTTTATGTTCTTTAAACATGTATCTCTTATTCTTTGAGCACTTCTTTGCTTTTTGCCTCAATAAAATGTTCCAAAATCATCTGTACTTTCTCTGCTAGAGTGTTGGAATGAGCCATTCTCAACTAGAAGCTCTGGTTCCTTTTACTGGAGAATATTTAGAAGCTAAGATCTCTGCTCTAGTTGTGCTCATAGCTAGTAGGTGGCATTGCTCCTAGACCCTTTCAATGGACAAAGCAAGGGTATGATATAGGTTTGAAGACACATGGTCACTTACTCATAACATATACATACAAATTTATGTGTATGTACATTGCTAAGCTTCCAGTTCTAATCAATATATATATTTAAACCAGAACCTCCAATTCCATTCCTCTACCTCATGGTTCATTTTTGTAGTTCCCTTCTCTGAGAAAATTAGCTCTCGTTATTCAGTTGCAGCAGGTAACCAATTGTGCACTGCTGTGATGCCCCCTCCCTACATGAGTGGGCCCCCTCACCCGACTTCGGCTCCACACCCTAGGCCAGGCCATGCAGATGCCTACCTTGCTTGGCCCTACTGCGGGATTTTAGATTACACTGTTGAACGAGAGGAAAGGGAAGATGAGCTTCTGTTTTTCTGTGTGTGTATTTGTCTTCTTTTGGATTTCTCAGGGTTATATCATTGTAAATCCTCAGACTGCATGTATGTGGCCGGGGGAGGTAAATTAGTATGAATTGCTCAACAAATCGACCCATAGATTGATTTTTAAAGATTTTATTTACTTATTTGAGAGAGAAAGAGACAGAGCATGAGCGGGGGCAGGGGAGGGCAGAGGGAGAGGGAGAAGCAGATTCCCTGTTGAGCAGGGAGCCCACTGGGGGTGGGGTCGGGGGGAGTGGGGCTTGATCCCAGGATCCCAAGTTCATGACCTGAGCAAAAGGTAGATGCTTAAGTGACTGAGCCACCCAAGTGCCCCTCCAGAAATTAAGTAAATCACAACCCTGTTTTGTGTGGATTGGGCTTCCATTTTAAGAAATCACAACTTTCAGAATTTCAGGAGAATGACTCTTTTTGCCTTGACTCCCTCTTGATCTCTCTGATGGCTCGAGCCAGCATTTTCTTTTATTATTAGCTCAGGAAGTCTGGCTGCTTGGGGCCTTTTGATCCTCAAAAATGAACATGCTGATTTGCAAAATTGAGTTTTTCTTCAAGAAAGAGATTTTCTTGGAAGCCTGTAAAGTTTGCTTTGAGTCTTAATTCGGTGGGTCTGTTGACCCTGGACTTCAGAGCGTTGATGCTGGGATGCCGAGGAGAAGCAGGCAGTGAGGAGCATCAGTGCCAAGGAAGACAAGGCCACGGAGTATCAGGACTGCTGGGGTGTAAGACTAACTCATAACTAAAAGCCAGAGGTGGTCGCCAAACTGCTCTGAAAACATCTTTACTCCTCTCTGTCAACCTCGAGCTCTTTCTTCCTGATTCTGTCCTCGAAGATGGCGGTCAGGGGCAGGGAGCCCAAAGATCTGAAAATATTCCACCAATTAGTGGTTTGTTTTTCCTGGAATAAATGCGATAGTGTTATATTTCCCCAATTCCAGTAAAAATCTTCTATTTTCCCCTTCATAATTTCTTTTATTTTACCCATCTTCAAAGAAAAAAATTCCTCTCTTGATCCCACCAGCCGGAATGCCATTCTTCCCTTCTATTTAAAGCAAATCTCAAGCTCAGTCCAGTTTCTGACCCTCATGCTCCCTCGAACCCCCTCCAATCAAACGTTGAGCGTCACAGCTCTGCTGAGCGGACTCTGCTCAAGAGCAGTGCGCTCCACGTTCCTGACCCAATGACCCTCTATCTCCTTGTTCTGTGGGGCTCGTTTCCCCCATCTTGGTGTCTTCATGGGGTCTTTGGGACACCACATTCTTCTGGTGTCCCTCCTTCCACCTCATTTCCCTTCCTTCTCAGCTCCCTTTGCCCTTCCTCCTCCTCCTCATGCTGCTAATGGTAGAATGTCCCGGGGCTTGGCTTGCCACCCCTTTACTGTTCTGTCTACACCCCTGTCCTGGTGCCCTCAGCTCAGTCATGTCTCTAGATGGCATCTGTGCATGGAGGACTCTGCACTCCTATGTCCAAACGCTGAGTTGAGCTCTTCCTTTGGATCTCTGGTTGTCCTCTCAGACTCCGCTTACCCCAAACTAATGCCTCCCCTGCAAACCAACAAATATTATTCATCACGCAGGTTCAGCTAATAGCAGCTCCAGTTGCTCAGGATCAGCTCTTAGAGTCATCCTTGAGTTCTCCCACTTGCCACAGGTAGTCCCTAAGCGAATCCTGTCAACTCCAATTTTGATAGAGACTCAGAGTCCGACCACACGTTCACTGTCATCTTGGAGGCTCAATCCCTCATCATTCTTGCCAGGGCTTTTTGCATGGGCCTCCTAACGGGTCGTCCTCCTTCTATCCCTGCCCACTTTTGTCTGTTGTCAACGTAGCAGCTTGAATGATTTGCTAGAAATACTGTGTCACATCGCTCATCCGCTTAAAACCCTCCAGTGCCTTTCTGTCTGTCAGAGGGAGGGTCCTTACAAGGGCCTGGCCACCCTAGGATCCCTTAGGATCTGCTGCCCACCCCCTCCATATCTTGTCTCCGATCACGCAGAGGCCCCTTGCTTCCAGCTCCCTCCAGCCTCCGGCTCAGCAAGCTTCCCCCATTGCTGGCACTTGGGTTTTTGTTTCCTGTGCACAGAACACTTTTTCCCTAAAAAGCTGCATGGCCTCCTCCCAAATTAGGCTGTCTCTCCTCCCAACATTCTCATACATCCCACCTCACCGCCTTACGTGTTCAACATACTTACCACTATCTGACGTACTATTTAGTGCTTTTTAAACCCGTTCCCTCATCTCCTCTGCTTTCCCTTGCCCAAAGCAAGACTCCACCATTAGGAATTTTTATCTGGTTGTTGCTGTTACCTCCAGCAACACGAATTAGATTTATTTTTTGAATAATTGAATAAGGAAATGAGTAATAATGGTGACATCTTATTCATTGTAGAAGGATCCCAAAATACAGGTGTGCAAAGAGAAAGAAAGTAAAAATTATTCATAATTGCTCAACCATATTGGTTACTCTTAATGTCTTCTGAATAGCCAAGATTATTTTTTTGAAAGACTTATTTATTTGAGAGAGAAAGAGAGAGAGAGAGAGAGAGAGGTGGGGAGGGGCTGAGGGGCAGGGAGAGGGACAAGCAGACTCCCTGCTGAGTGCAGAGTCTGATGCAGGGCTTGATCCCACAACCCTGAGATTACGACCTGAGCTGAAACCAAGAGTCAGGCATTCAACCTCTGCACCACCCAGGCGCCCCATCCTAGGTGGTCCTGAGATTCCCAGCATGCATACTGAAGCTCATACTGGTTCACGTTGGGTTTTTTCCCCTCTTAACAATACACTGTGCAAGCTCATCCACACTCAATAGCCCACTTCTATCATCTTCAAAGTCAAAGCCATCTTCAAATGGCTTCTCCTCATTCATGTCTCAGCTCATTGTCTCCTTAGAGGGACCTCCTGTGACTCCCCACCAGCCACTCCCCATCACACCTCAGTCTGTTTTCCTTAGGACATGATCCCTGGGTGACATTGTCTGGTCGGTTAATTTTTCTGGTGTTGATTGTCTGTCTCTCCTCCTTGAGGGAAGGAATATTATCAGTTTGATTTATCACCAAAACCCCAGCACCTAGAAGAGCTTGGTACATAGTATGACTCAGTAAATGCGTGTTGAGTGAATAAATTCCATTTTCATGGCTTTTGGACTACTAGCATTGTCCCTGTTCATGGTGGAAAATCTGAATGACACAGAAAAGCAACTTAGGGTCAGGATCTCTCATCATCCTGCTGTATGGGACTAAGAATCCTGAAGTATGTGCTTCTGGATTTCTTTTTCCCGTACTAGTGTATGTAATTTAATTTAATTTTTAAAAAAGATTTTATTTATTTACTTATTCATGAGAGACACAAAGGGGGAGGCAGAGACATAGACAGAAGGAGAAGCAGGCTCCCTACAGGGACTCGATGGGGGATGCGGGACTCGATCCCGGGACCCCAGGATCACGACCTGAGCCAAAGGCAGACACTCAATCACTGAACTACCCAGGTGCCCCCTGTGTATGTAATTTTAAAATTAAAATGGAAAACTGCTCTGCATTTTTTTTTTTCTGAACAAAATATTGTGCACCTTTCTCAGGCTACTAAGTAGCCATTAGCAAAACCATTTCTAGGGACTGTGTGGTAATCTAGCCAATGGGTAGAACCTAGCTTTTGTGAGCGGTGCCTTGTTCTGGGATAGTCCTGTTTCTTTCTCTTCTATTTCCCATGAGTCTAGACTCCTACATACATCACCTTGGATTTGTGTGCTATTAGATGTGTACCACTTTTTAAATATATCTTGTATACATGCCTAGATAAGAAAGTGATAGAAAAAGGATTTGCACATTCTTAAGGTGTGACAGCTTTGCCCTTTGGGAAGGTTTCTCCAACTGACAGACATTTCAGCCTGCAGAATGTGATTGTTCCTGCTGCCCCCGTCATGCGATATGGAGTCTGATTATTTTTGGTGATTTCTTTTTTTTTTAATTTATTTTTGGTGATTTCTAATATGATAAAGAAAATGGAAGGGCAAAATGACACGCCTCCAGTGATCTCACACCCCCTAGTGATTCTCACTCTGTTGTCACTGTCTTTAATACTCCACAGGGAAGGCCCCTATGGGCTGTTGGTTTAGCAAAGATACTCCATCATGTTCAGTGAATATTTTTGGAAAAAATTTCTTCTAATGAGGATGGATATTAAACTTCAGCAACCTAGTGATTTATATTAATGGATTGCTTTATGTTTAACCACTTTGCACTCTTAAAATAAATTCTAATTTATTATGATATCTTTTGATAGTCTGGTTTGGCTCACTGACATTTTATTTTTAAGATTTGTTTTTAATCAATAGCTGCAATGGAGCTTATCCTTTAGTTTTTATTTTTCTGCTTTCTATATTTTAAAGTAGAAAAAGTTTTGTGAAATTATAAAAGAATTGGCAAGCTTTCTCCAGCCTTGAGGTTGGAAGAAAATTAATTCCTGAAGCTATTTGGACCTAACTCCTTTTGAAGAAGTAACATTGTAAGAATTTTTTTTTCCCTCTGGTTATTGATCAACTTAACTTTCTGCTTCATTCTGTGTTAGTTTTGATTATTTATATTTTCCTAGAAAAGCTCCCATTTCATCAAGATTATATTATCATCATCATCAGTTTGTATGTGATCTCTGAACTCTGAAACTCCTTCACTTTATCTACATACATCCTTTTTTTCTTCTCAATTTTCTTTTTCTGCATGATTATATTTTTAACAATCAACTCGTGGCTTTAAGGTATGGTTTTATGGTTTATTAAGCATTTATATTCTACACCGTGTATCTGCTTTGTCAAGAACAATTGCTGACATCACATGGCACTGCCTACCTGAATTTTGAAAAGTTTTTAGGCAGGCTTGTAGTGGAGCCCCCCCTAAGAAGGCATACCACGACCTCCAGAAATGGATCCCCCAGGTTCCTTTCATCCCCATGCTACTCCCCCGCTCTTTCCTCATCAAACACTATCTTCAATGTTTCTCTGGATCCTCAGTCCCAATTTTAGAGACTATCTCCCAATATGGGCATTGCAAGTTTCCCAAGTACCAATGGTTTCCTTGAGAAGCAGTGCCTGTGTAAAGAATCAGACCCCCAGCAGGGTGCCTCCATGGCCCTCAGATCCTCCCAAGAATGGAGAACTCATGGACAGATGGCACCTAAACAGAAGGCAGTTGCCCCTGGATGAAAAGGCTGTGATGCTCCTTATGGAAGGCTGCTTTTCTTGTGGCTAAAGTTAGATTGACTGGGAAAGTTCCAGAGTGTGAGTTGTGCCAACGAGTGGGAGCTGTCAGCCTGCCCTAAAAGGCACACCAAAGTAACCCCTCGGAGCTCCCCCAATGTCTTAGTCTTTTGAGTCTGTTGTAACAAATACCAGAGACTGGGTAGCTGATAAGCGACAGAAGTTCACTGTTCAGTTCTGGAAGCTGGAAGTCTGACATCAGGGTGCCAGCATGGTTGTATAAGGGCCCTCTTCTGGTCATAGACTTCTCTTTGTATCTTCACATGGGAGAAGGGGCCAGCTAGCTGTCTGGGGCCTCTTGTATCAGGGCACGAATCTGATTCATGAAGGCTCCACCCTCATGACCTAATCACCTCCCAAAGACCTCACTTGTAACGCCATCACCTTGGGCGTTAAGTTTTCAACATATGAATTTGATAGGGTTGGGGGAGGGACACAGACCCTCAGATCGTAGCACCCGGAGAAACATCTCAGGAATCACCAAGGAAGATGCGGTCAGATGGGAAGATGGTGGCCCAGGGCCAAGGGGCACATCAGTTCTTGGGCTGACATAGCATTATCATATTATCGTATCCTGAGCTATAGCTTAGGAGGAATGTATGAGGCACCACAAACCACCAGACTAGTTGGTGTGGCATCCAGCTTCAGCCATGATGAATGCAAGGCCTTCTGAGGTTGCTTGAAAATACTTGTAAGGAGGACTGTGGTGAGCCGGATCATCTGCACTGATTCCAGAGCTTCTGAAGCACCACCCCCTGCCCTGTGCCCCCCCCACCCCACATACTCACCAAGTCCCTTACTGAGGTACATCTTCTGTTCTCTAGAACTATAAGTTTTCCTTCCCAGAATGTGTCATCAAGAAGCTGATGACCCATGATGTCAAGTTGGGAAAGGCAGACATGCCTCTGAGGAAGATGCCCAGGGGCCACCATGGAGCTATCTGAGTTGATTGAAGTCAAGAGGGAGCTGTACCTCCTTAGGAATCCCAGGGACCACTCTTGGCAGAGGGCCCTGGGAGAAGCGAGGAGGCAGCGGCAGCAAATGTAGGGAAAGCACAAGAGGATGGAGCTCTTATTCCAGAAGGAACAGGGCAGTGGAGAATTTTACCAGCTTGCCTTCTGGGGAGCAGAGGGGCTGGGAAGAGAATTTATTTCAGATTTAATATGTACCTAATACCTAATTGTCATGTCAAGTGCTGGGTTCTGATGTGGTTTATGTGTTTCCTCTGGTTGTGGGAGTCCTCTCTCGCTCTGAATCGAAAGCTCTCACTGTCCCCTTTGTCGCACACTCTATTTTGGACAGTACCCCCCGCCCCCCACCAGCTCCAGGTATTGAGTGGCTTGCCCTTGGGACCCCTCATGAGAGCCTCCCTCATGATGTGTCAATTATCCTAAGGAGTAAGGGGATGAAGCTTGGGGATCCACTTTTCTGTCACCGCAACACGACTTCTTCTGCAAAGGACAAGTATTCATTTAGGTCCCACTTGGTAGGTTGAAAAGAATTTCAAGTGTTCGGATGGTTCTAGTGCTCCTTCTTTCACCACGCTGAGCCTCCCTGAGGTCAACTTCTTCACTTGTTCAACACAGAGGAATTTTTTATTGTGTGAGCGTTTGCAACCAACTTCTAAGTAGTGTTGCCGCAAAAAGATACATAAATTATTTTACTCCTTTCATTATTCACTGCAGGATCTCTAGTGCTGATTTGCTTTTCTATCTGAATATTTTGATTTATGTTTCAGCCAGCTGGAACAATCGATTTTCTTCAGAGAGGGTACTGTGCAGCAGGAAACTTCCAGAGATTGTGAATGCCGGAGAACATCCACCCGTTGCTGTTTTGCATAAAGCTAATTTTGAGGTGTACACAAGTCACTGGGTAATACTAGTGTTTGGTGCTCATGGCACTTAGAGCTCTAGAAGAGAAGTCTGAGACCAAACTAATTTCGGGTTAGTTTTAATAAATGTCTTTCTACCCTAGTTTTTGCAGGTTGTTTCTGCATCCTGGAACATTATTAACATCTCTAGGTTACATCTGGCTTTACGGAGATGTCATCGGCTGTTTCTGGAGGCTTGATGCCCTGTCTTCTCTCTTTGTTCCTTGTTGAATATCTCTCTGCTTACATGTCTGGGTTCTCTTACCTCTGCTCCCCCAGATTTCTTATCTTCCCGTTAGCCCTTTTGTTACTTTCTACTTTTTTCCCCCCTCAGGTTCTGGAATCATACCTTTTAATTCACTTCTTCTGTTTTGGGTTGGTTGGTTTGTTTCTAAGAGCCACAGCATCCTGTACCACCTCCACTGCATCTTCTACTTTGATGATCATATTTTTCACGAGAGAGCTTTCTCTGTGGTCACTCATTATTCTTTGTTTCTTAAATTCAGTATGATGCCGAATCCCAGTGAAAGTAAAAAATAAGATTTACCTTGTAGAGTCGTTAACGGTTAGCTGCAAGGGTGTCTGTGTTTATATTTACACACGGTGGCAACTGATGTTTCTCCTGAGAAGTGCAGTATTGGCCGTGTGAACCTGACTCCCCTTGTACCTTCCAACCTCCTTTTTTTTTTTTTTTTTTTTAAGATTTTATTTATCTATTCATTAGAGACACAGAGAGAGGCAGAGACACAGGCAGAGGGAGAAGCAGGCTCCATGCAGGGAGCCCGATGCAGGACTCAATCCCAGGACTCCAGGATCACACCCTGAGCCAAAGGCAGATGCTCAACTACTGAGCCACCCAGGCGTCCCAACCTTCCATCCTCCTTAATACCCCCTGATGTGTAGTTCTCGAAACCACTGTGTACCATGGCAACGCGGGTATCCTGGCACTAATGAGGCTCTTCCTTCTAATGGTGAGAAAGAGACAGCCTGAACTATTGCTCATGAGACATTTGTTTTATTATCTTCCATCAGATGAAAGAGTATATGGCTACACGTTGCCAGTAGTCATCCCGAAACATTTTTGGAAAAAAAGAAATCTCTTCAGTTTCTTGAGCAGCCTTTTCTTCTTTTGAACTGGAATCCAAGTGGTTGGAGGCTCATCACCTTACAGCTCCTTAAATTGCACACATAATTATTCTTCGATTTCACTTTTCCTAGGGCTGCATTCTCAAGCAGCTTAATTTCCCTTTTGTTATATGTGGTTGGTATCAGCCTACACAATGAGTTTGTGTCTGACCCAACAATTTTGAAATAGTGTTCTCCTTTTATGTCTCATAATTACTGTAGGGTGTAACTCAATCTTGGTATACGCCAGAATGGCAAGTGGCTGCCGCTCAATTCTTCCTGCTAAGAGTCAGAGGGCTGGCATGCATTACTAATCTATTATATTGCATATTAGACAAATCCAAAGGTTGTTCAGTTTCTCCCATAAAAGCCAAAGGCCTTTTGTAATCACAATATAATATTTGCCCACTCCCTTTTCTGCAATTTAAGATATCTTGGATGGCCTAGCAGTTATCTTACCCCTGTGGAAGGAGGGGAAGAACAACAGTGTTAGTGACTTAGAACAAGTCTGGTAGGAGATCAGACCTTGAGTCCATTATTTGCTACTTAGGTATGCTCCGAGCCTCATATTTTCACATCTGTTAAAACAAAACAAAACAAAAAGCTAATAAAGTGTCAGCCAACTGAATTTGCCAGTCTGTTACCTCTGCCTTAGACTGTTTTTTTTCTTTTTTCTTTTTTCCTCCCCTTGACTACTCTGATTCAAGACAGAAAAACAGTTGCCTCTTGGCTATCCAGGCAGTAGCTGTTCAAGTTTCTCTGCGCCTAGCCAGGCTCTCTTGTGGGTTCAGGCATTAGCCAAATCCGTGGGCCCTGCTCACTCTGGAACAAAAGGCTCTCAGAGAACCATTTAAAAGCATTTGATAGATCGTAAGTATAGAGCAGTGGATTTTACTTATTTTATCTAGGGTGCTTTCAACTGTACGTGTCAGGAAATCTGACTAATGGAGGCTTAAAACTATAAGGCTGTGTGTAGTTTGCTTCCAAATTCTGGTGATGCATGTTCCTAGGTCTGTCTCAACAATATCTCCAAGGCTCCTGGTTCTCCATCCATCTACTCTGCCATTCTCAGAGAAAGTTAGCTCACAGTTGCAAGACGGCATGCTGACGTGTTGCTCCATGGCTCCAAGGTGGCTATCCTCACTTCCCACCCTTTGTCCAAAGACAGGAAATGAAGGAACGTAGAGCAGGACAGGGACTCTGCCTTTTGGAGAGAAGAGAAATCTCTGGCGGGAAGTGGGGGGTGTCTCTTCATCCAACAGACTTCCTTTTAGATCTCCAAGGCCAGAACCAACTATACCCCTAGCTCCAAGGGACACTGAGGAAGTGAGTAGATGAGAATACTTTCTTAGCCACTGTATTGAGAGGCAGGCCAGAGACAAAGGGTGAGATGCTCCAGGTCTGCTAGAGAAGGGTCCACCGTAGCACTCAGACTGTTCTCTCCTTCATCCTCCCATCCTGCCTGGATGCACTAGCCCTTCTTCATCACACAGCAGAGCAAGTCTTATGTGCACAGGTGAAACCAGCAGCTTCCTCGTCAAATGTTAACTGGTGATGGTAAACGTAAGCACTGGCAGGCTTCCTACAAAGCCACAATCCCTGCATTTGTATAACAATTATGTATCTGCTGTCTCAAATCATCTTCATAATAATGCTTTGAGCTTCAAAATTTTGGTCTCTTTTTACATATGAGAAATAGGAGATTAAAGTTATGGTCACACAGCTCACCACTCCTAGACTGGGAACCTCGATTTCTTGACCTGAGCCTTTTTACAGTGCTGTTGATGCTGTCTGTAAGCTTTATCCTAAAGTAGGAAAACTAGACAGAAAGATTTTCTCCTGCCTTACTGTAGTTGGGTAAACGTTTAGTACCATTCTAAAGGAAGGAAATGAATGAAGCTCTACATCCAGTTAAAAATTCTTTTGTTTCTGGGGCACCTGGGTGGCTCAGTCAGTTAGGCATCTGACTCTTGATTTTGATTCAGGTCATGATCTCAGGGTCATGGAATTGAGCCCCGTGTTGGGCTCTGCACTCAGCGGGCTGTCGACTTGAGATTCTCTCTCCTTCTCCCTTCACCCCTCCCTTCCTCCTCTCTCTAAAAAATAATATCCTAGTGTTCCCTTTGGGAAAGAGTAGTATCTTGTAAAATGTAAAAGGGGAATTTCCTTTGATCCAACAATTCCAGTTCATAAACTTTTCATAGCGTTGTAAACACAGAAAGGCAAAAGGGTTTATCTTCAATTTATATTCAGCTTTGTTAATATTAACAAATTGTGAAAATAATCTAAGTAGCCACTGAAGGAAAACATGGTGTGTGTGTATGCATGTATGTGTGTATCTTTACACACACAAGGTGCATATATGATGTATGTATATATATGATATATGATGTATATATGATATATGATGTGTATATATATCTCATATCTCAAACACTAACAGGGCCATGTCAAAGCCACAAATACCAGCAGTACGGAGCTCCCACTGATGGAACATGGGACAATCTGTGCATAAATGGAGTAATGACTTTAATTGTCATATACTGAATATATAAAAATTCTTGAGCTGAGGGTGATGACTGATAGACAAGTAGATGTATGTCATTTGTTATACCACTGGCACTATTATCCCAATCTCCAGTGAAATAATTGATTCAGGAAATGGTTTTACCCAGAACCATTAGGTGATAGTTACTAACAGGTTCTTCCCAGCATCACTAAGTATTCCTGACCAATTGCCTGCTAACTGTAAAGGAAACGCCTTCATGATGGAGACATGTGGAGGAACCATATAACCTGGTGATCAAAGTTAGTAGCATTAATAGTGGGACGGGACATCGTCTGTCTTCTGCTGTGATGCACCATGCCTTTATGAATTTCTTTCCAAAAGTCTTTAATCAAATCATGTCAAGCCTTTAGAATTCAGGTCTAATTTGGAGGAATGACAGGAGCTAGAAGAACAGATTTAAATGAGGAAACTGACAAAACTCTAGAACGGGGAATTTATGCAGACCTGGAGTCTTCGAGGAGTCAAGGCCATGATAAAAATTAAAAACAGTAGGAGTAGTGTTCCAGATTTTTAAAACAGAAGAGACATAACAACCCACTGTAATGCTTGAAATCTGATTGGATTCTGGTTATATATATAAAAAAAAAACTTTAAAATACATTTTTGGGGAACAATTGAACATGGACCAGATATTAGCTGGCATTAGGGAGCGAATTTTAATATCCTAGGTGTGATAATGGTAGTGGCAGAGGGAGGCAGAAAGTCCTTGTTTTTAGTAAATATAGAATATAGATAAAGCAAACATAGCAAAATGTCACAATTATTGAATCTAAGTGGTAGATACAGAGGTGATCATTCAACTCTTCTGCATTTTAAAAACATTTCATTGTAAATTAGGAAAAACTGATTTTATAAATCTGTATTTTTTGACCTGGAAGGAAATCACAGACAAATTGTTGAATTTAAAACATAGGTTAGGGCATCGGGGTGGCTTAGTTGGTTAAGTGTCTGCCTTTGTCTCAGGTCATGATCCCAGGCTCCTGGAATTGAGCCCTGAGTTGGGAAGCCCTGCTCAGCAGGGAGTCTGCTTCTTCCTCTGCCTCTGGCCTTTCCCCATGCCTATGTTTTGTCTCTCCCTCAAATAAACAAACAAAATCTTGAAAAAGTAAAACATAGGGTAAAAAACATCATATTTACTCGTTTTTATGAATGTGTCCAGTACACATAATGACAAATCAGTAGGGTATTTGCACAACATGTTGCATAACAGTGTTATCCATAATAGCCAGAAGGTAAAACAACCCAGGGTCTCTACACAGATGAACGGATAAGCAGAATGTGCTCTATACATTCAGTGGAATATTAGCCTTACAAAGGCAGGGAATTCTGACGTGTGCTGCAGCACGGAAGAACCTGGAGGACGTCATGCTGAGTGAGATAAGCTGGTCATGAAAGGACAACTACTGGGACACGTGGGCGGCTCAGTGGTTGGGCGCCTGCCTTTGGCTCAGGGCATGATCCCAGGGTCCCGGGATCGAGTCCTGCCTTGGGCTCCCTGCATGGAGCCTGCTTCTCCCTCTGCCTGTGTCTCTGCCTCTCTCTCTCTGTCTCTCATGAATAAATAAATACAATCTTAAAAAAACAAAAAACAAAAAACCCCAAGAGGACAACTACTCTATGATTCCACTTCGATGAGGTACCTGGAGCCGTCAAGTTCATAGGGATAGAAAGTAGAATGCTGCGTGCCAGGAGCTGGGGGGAGGGGGGGGGCAGAAATGAGGAGTCAGTTAATGGGCCTATAGTTTCAGTTTTGCAAAATGAAAAGAATTCTGGAGATTGGTTGCACAACAATACAAATGCACTTAGCACTTTTGAACTATATATTTAAACATGGTTAAGATGATAAAGCTTGTGTTATGTGTACTTTACCACAATTGAAAGAAATTTAAACAAAAAGATCAAAATGTGTTTAGGCACAGATGCACAGAGCTGTTATTTCTATATGTTTGAGTTTCTGGGCAATTTTTACTTCATTTTCCATTTCTGTACTGTTTGGATTTTTTTTTTTTTTTTTTTACTTTGAGCATGAATTGATTTTACATAGCCCAGAGGATATAAAACTTCTGCAGGTTTTCAGTGTTTTGGTAGAGCCTGAATTTTAAGGAAATTGGATTTTCGGGAAACCACGGATATGGTCAGGGCAGCCTGAGAATTTTGTCAAAAGCAACCGGGACCCTTGGTCCCACGGGGAGGGGGCCCGAGGGCCCGACAGGGCTTCTGCAGGCAGCACGGCGGGAAGCTCAGCCTGCTGACCCGCTTGGGGCCGGGGGTTCGCAGGCTCCTGCTGACTGCGGCCTGCCCCGCTGCGTTGCCCTCCAGGCCCGGCCCGGCACCTCACCTTGCTCCCCGGGGTGTGATTAGTGGCCCCTGTCCTCCCAGCTTCCTCGGCTGCAGCGCCAGGCCTTGATCTTGCTGCCGGATCGGGTTTCTGTCAGAGGCGTCGCGGCCCTTCCCGCCGCATCGCAGGCAGATGATTCATTTCAACCCTGGCTGAGCTCTGCGCTTCCACCTCGGGGCTCCGTCGGGCTCCAGCCTGTGTCCCCTTGGCCATGGAGGACCTTCGTCCTCGCTGTGACTGACGCTCGCAGCCAGGCCCGGGGTATATGCAGCCGCAGCAGCGGCCCGAAAGCTGCTTTTCCGAAACTTCGAGTCGAGCCCTCTGTCCTCGCCTTTAGATCCATTCGGGAGTTTGAGGAAAGCAAACAATCATCCGGTCATCTTTGGTTTCCCGTCAGGTTACTGTTTTCTCTTGCACCCGAGGCCCTGTCACCATAAGCCCAGTTTCAGGTTATGGCCTCGTGTTCAAGAGTGAAATATCGTGAAAACAGGCAAGTACAGAGAAGGCTGCAGCGAACACCTGCGCAGGAGTAAAGGGTGACGTTTGGTGAGGACGCTTGCAAGGCCAGCATTCTCGTCTTGATGAGACTGTCCCTCTGGGTGCGGGCAGAGGCGGCCTCAGGGCAGCAGCCAGGTGGCCCTCCCTGTGCCCCGCTGGTGGCCGCCCCCCCCCCCCCCCCCCCCCCGCCGTGGATCCCTGGGCCTGCGTGTCTCTGCCAGGACAGCTGTGCTGGCAGCTGGCCTCCGGACTCCGGGCGGGGCGGCGGCGGCCTCGGCTGTGTTAGAGACCAGTCCTGGTGATGATGAGTCACGCAAAATGTTCCAGGCGGGAGAGGAAACTTCATTACAAGGAAGGCAACCTCGTGGCTCTGCAGGGGGATCTGTGGACACCGGGCCTCGGAAAGGAAGTGCATCCCGCAAATGCCTGCTGTTGGCTTCCCAGCACGTTCTTCCTCGTGCTCAGGTCGCATGTTGCAAACAGCCTCCCACAGCCTGTGGGTGTGCACAGGACACGTCCAGACCCGTGAGGAGACTGCCTCGAGGTCCCCGGGTGGCAACTCCACATGCTCGTGGGACAGAATCAATCTGATTGTGTCGCCCTGGGTCGCATGTCCACCTCGGGTCCAGTAAGGCCTGCGAGGGTGGCCCGCTCCTGGATGGCCAGGATGGCTGCCCGGCTCCCACTGCTGTGACCCATGGATTCGGGGGGCTGAGGGCTGTTCTCGGGAAGGAAGCCCCCCTCCGCCCCCGCCCATGGTGCATATCTCCTGCGGTTGGAGAAGCACACTGCTGGAGGTTCTGCAAGAATGACAAATGCCCATCTAGGCCAGACACTTGGGACTTGGGAGGCTGCAGGCGGCCAGTGCTGATGGTGAGGAGAGTCGAGAAGAGAGCCACCCCCGAGGGCACACAGTGCAGATGTTGTGGGACCTGCTGTCACTGAAAGGATCAGGGAACTGGATTAATGTACAGAGTCCCGTATTGATGGATGAATGGACAGCCCTCTGAAGTCGATAGGAGTGTGTCTGTACTCCTACGTGATGTGCCAGGGACTGCACTGGGCAAAGGCCGCGGGGACAGGCCAACCCCGGCTCCTGCAGAGGGCTCACAGTAGAAGAGGTGGCTCCACTCTCCTGTGAGCACTATCGCAGCAAACGAACTCTTCCTTTTCTTCCTGCAATTGCTCCCACTTCTGAAAGGAGAGAGTTTTACCCTCATAAGCCATTTTTATTTCCTAGAATGAAGCAGGATAGATCTATCTAAAGGTATAAAATGAGGTCATGTTTATGTTTCCACACTGGCTTGTAACCCTAGTGGTGGTGTTATTATGACCATGTAGGCAGTGATCATTTATAAGTTTTTCTTTTCTTTTTTTAAAAAAGATGTTATTTATTTATTCATGAGAGACACACACACAGAAAGAGGCAGAGACACCTGCAGAGGGAGAAGCAGGCTTCCCGTGGGGAGCCTGATGCAGGACTCTGTCCCCAGACCCCAGGATCATACCCTGAGCCCAAAGCAGATGCTCTGCCACTGAGCCACCCAGGTGTCCCTGAAGATTTGTCTGAAGAAAAGTCCTTTTAAGCTTCAACCTGGAATGGCAGACATTTGCCCTGGAGGCAAGTGGAGGATGTGGGGTGCAGTGAGTCTCACCTGCTGGCTATCTTAGTTTGCTCAAGAAAAGCACCCACCCCAGGTCTTGCGAATTTCACTGTGTGAGGTCAGGGTCGCAGCCTTATTCTGCTGGGCCAGCCGCAGTGACCTGAAGTTTGGACTGACAGTCAAACACACAGAAGTCCAACTTGTTCACCCAAGATTGCTTAGCTTTGAGATCCACACAGGACTGGGGACAACTCAGTGTTCAGCATCATGGGTGGGGGGTGTCTGCAGACTCCCCGCCCAGCCTGGGAATACCTTTGGCTTGCTCTACACATGGGGTGTACTCAGGAGACACGAGGCCAAGAGCATGTGGACAAACTACATGGGAAACCAGTCACTCTGGGGTCCCCTCACTTTTGTTTGCTCATCTCAGCCTCCTCCAGTTAATGGGAGGGGGGCCCTCATTCTCATATAGCTGCGGGGCACAGGTGTGTGGTCTGACCTCAGCAGTTTCTCGATGTGCTCCATTCAGTGTACCCCAATAATTTGTGATTTAGTGCTGCAAGGAGAGCTCAACCAAGCCAAGGGGCAAATCCTCTTAGGTCCCTGTGGCTGAAAGGTCACACACCAGCCATTGACCCAGGGCCGTGTCTTCCTCATGTTTGTAGCCAAAGCACAGGATCTGGCATATAGTAGGTACTCAATTATTCAATATTCAATTTTGAACTCTGAATTTTTAATTATTTCGTGTTTAGGTCCTCAGTGTGGCTAGTGCTCATAAATAAGTAAATGATTGCCTAGCAAGCAAAACTATTTTTTCCAGCTTGTTCCATTCTAAGAGTAATTTATATCGAAGGCCTTTGGGCTGTATGCTGATAAAAGA
The DNA here is from genome assembly GCF_011100685.1 of Canis lupus familiaris. NCBI lineage: Eukaryota > Metazoa > Chordata > Mammalia > Carnivora > Canidae > Canis > Canis lupus. The sequence goes on along the minus strand of NC_049239.1, from coordinate 12,226,500 downwards.
CACGATGGTTGTAACTTGAAGTCCTGATCCACTCTCTTTATATTTGTCTTTCAGATTATTTGAATATATTTTGCTCTATGAGGATGGAGTGATGTTTCAGATTGAACAAGCCACCAAGCAGTGCTCCAAGATCACCCTGACGGATCCCTGGGACCCTCTAGACATTCCTCAGAATTCCACGTTTGAGGACCAGTACTCCATAGGAGGGCCCCAGGAGCAGATCACGGTCCAAGAATGGTCTGACAGAAAGTCAGCTAGATCATGTAAGGCTTCATAAGATAGCCAAGTGCTACATCTCAGGAAGCATGATGGGAAAAGAGTTTAAGTCCATCAAGGAAGGTAGTTAGGGCAATGCATAAGCTTAATTAGATTGTTTGGCATCCCCCGCACCTACTTGGAAGTCCCCACGTGTACTCGGCTAGTTGTTTAGCTCCAGGATCTAAGCATCATATTTGAATGTGGGAAATAGTGCAAACCCATGTAAAAACTGTTACCCCAAAGTTAGCATAGAATTATCATATGGGACCTAGCAGTTCTGCGTACAGGTGTATATCCAAGAGAATTTAGAGCAAGGATTCAAAAAGATATTTGTGCACCCATGTTCATAACAGCACTAATAATAACAGCTAGATGGTAGAAACAACCCAAGCGTTCATCGGCTGGTAAATGAATACCCAAAATGTGGTGTAAACAAACAATGGAATAGTATTCAGCCATGGATAATATTGGATGAACCTTGAGGATGTTATGCTGAGTGAAATAAGCCAGTCACTAAAGGACAAATACTCTGTAATTCCACTTATCTGAGGTCCCTAGCGTAGTCCCGTTCATAGAGACAGAAAGTGGATGGGGGCTTGGGAGGGGCAGGCAGGGGAATGGGGAGTTCGTGTCAGAGGGCACGGAATTTCCACTGAGGAAGATGACCAAGTTCTGGAGACAGATCGTGGCGATGGTTTCAGAACAACGTGAACGTACTTAATGCTACTGAACCTTACTTTATTTTTTATTTTTAAAGATTTTATTTATTTATTCATGAGAGACACACAGAGAGAGGCAGAGACGCAGGCAGAGGGAGAAGCAGGCTCCATGCAGGGAGCCCGATGCGGGCCTCGATCCCGGCACTCCGGAATCGTGCCCTGGTCCGAAGGCAGACGCTCGACCACCGAGCCACCCAGGTGCCCCTGAAACATACTTTAAAATAGTGAAAAGGGTGAATTTTATGTATATTTTACCCCCAGGATAAAAATACAGGTATTTTGCCCACCTTCTATGTTAAAAAGTCAACTTCCCTTCCTCTTGCAGACGAAACCTGGATTGGCATTTACACAGTCAAGGATTGTTACCCCGTCCAGGAAACCTTCACCAGAAATTACAGTGTGCTGCTGTCCACGCGGTTCTTCGACATCCAGCTGGGCATTAAAGACCCCTCCGTGTTCACCCCGCCCAGCACCTGCCAGACGGCCCAGCCGGAGCCGATGAGCGAGAACTGCTCCTGGCAGTAGGCCCGTGGGCGCCCCCACGGGGTTCGGGCTTTCGAGAAGTGACCACCTTGGCTCGAGAGAAGGATCGTGATGGGAGGAAGATAAACCGTGATCCGGGGTTCTTTGTATATATGATCCTGGCTTCTCAAGCGATGTTGACGAAGGGGATGGACAGCGGTGGGAATGCGACTGGAAGAGACGGCAGACCCGGGGATGCGCTGTCTGCGCTGGCAGGTGGATCTGGGAGCGGGGGCACACGTGAGCTGGGGGGGGCAGGGTGGAGGGTTTCATTACCTGAGTTGCCGAGAATTGCTGCATTGCTGCCACGTAGTGATAATAAAATGCAGGACGATTTTGCTCCCGTTTTATGATAAATTTTTGAGTTCTCTGCAGACAGTGGCCTCTATCTTGCCTGCATCAGGGTGGCGGCCGCTCCCCTGCCCTGCTTCCTGCTCCCTTGACCCGTGACCAAGCGATTCCTTAAAAACCCCTTCCAGCTTTGTGGCATGACCCGATTGATAAAAATCTGGGGAGGAGATGAAAGGCTCTGACACAAAGCAATTACACAAGAGGGTTTGAAAATCCTCACGTGTGTATCTGGGTAAGCGTGGGCCACGTGTGCTTCCTTTTGTCTACGCAAGAGTATTGATGGATGTGCTGAATCATCCTATATTTGTCAGGAGACCTCGAAAGACAGCTAGTGTTCTAAAAACAGCGTTGAACTGGGGGTCAGGGGACTGATGTCTTCAGAATCCGGGCCTGCAATGCCTTTGTACTTGAACTCCTCCCAGTAACTACATGCACTCTGCTTGCCCTCGTGGGGTTCCTCGCGGGGGCCCTGTTTCCGCAGCCTCTTTGCGCCACTTCTGCTCATCCTTCCCGGGTCAGCTCACGCTTGACCTTCAGAGAGCTGCTGCTGGCCGGGTTGGGTGCGCCCTGTAGCTTCTCGCCTGCTTCCTGGGCAGCATCGCCCACCAGCCTGGCTGTGAGCTCCTTGATACGGGTCACCACGTTCTGTACTTCTGTACTTTTTCTCTGCCCAGCACCAAGTAAGTGCCTGGCACATGGTCAGTGCCCTAAGCATGTGTAGAGTGGAGAATGCCAGCCTGTCTGGTCACTGGATTCCTCATCTATTCAAGGGTTGGGTTTGCTGACCTCTTGGGAATAAAATGTATTATTTTGGGTTCTTCTCCTACTGTGTTTCATCTGGCTATGACGCTGAAAACAGTCTGTATTACTCCTGGTTTATTTCAATAAACAAGTTTAATTGCATTTCTAAGTGTTCTTTGATACTTTCACTTTTGTCCCATAGGTGAGTTATCTTGGTAATTCGGGCGTTAAAACTCCTCTCTGATGAATAAAGTGCTTCGGGTGATCTAAGCCATATTCATTATCCCTCTCTCGAAGGCTTGCTCTTCTGTTCAAAGCCCAGTTGCCTGGGTCTGGAAGCCTCTGAGGTGTTCTTGGTCCATTTTTCTCCATCAGTCCTCATAGACAATCAATGTCCCGAGTCTGGTCAGAGTGGCCCCTGTCCGTCCCCTCAGCCGCCATCTGGGTCTGGGCTCTTCCCATGGCTGGCCTTTGCAAGAACTTCATAGCTTCTCTCTTGCCCTGGTCTTTTCTCCTCAAAGCCAACCTCTGCGCGGCCAGTCCCAGGCCAGTACTGAGCCCATTACCTCTAGGGCCCATGCCCGTTCTTGGAGTCTCAGAGCAGAGGGGAGCCCAGGCAAGGCTGGCATCTGGAATGCACCGATGGGTGGGGACTTTCATAGCTGCCTTCGAGGCGGTCCAGCCGGAGCAAGCCTTCGTGATGCTGTTTGCCAGCTTCCTCTCTCTCCCCCACAGGATGGCTCCTTCACCCCCATCCTTTCCAAACTGCACAGATCCCCTCAGCCCTGGATTTGGTCTTTGCCCACCCCAGTGCCCATCCCTTCTCACAGGAGAAAGGAAAGGAGCCCCTTTTACTTCATTCAGGGACATAGGAGGTGGGTGTCCTTTCACTTCTTTGTTGGCCTATTTTAGTAGTTGAGCCATTTAGCAGATGTGAACAATAAATATGACCCTCTTGCAGAAAGATTTTATATCTTGTGGGATTTCAATCACCTCCGCTGGTGTCCTGCTCCTGTGGGTCCTCACTGTGTCAAAGTGAAGGGGGGGCTCCCCAGCACCGTGCCCATGGCCCTTCAGGTCAGAACCCCCCCACCCCCCACATCCTTTCCAGTGTCCACGCTCATACTGCTCTCTCTTTGCCAACTGCCGCAGGAGCCTGAGAAGTAAGGCCTGGGTTACCGCTGGATTGGCAGGAGGCCTTCCTTAGTCACCAATCTTAGATAAAAATTCTCTAGTGGACATCATGGTCAAAAAGAAGATGGCTCATGTTAGGCAGGGACTTGCCTCTGTGAACAAAGAGGAGCTCCCCGTGTCTCACTCATCGGCAGACATGGCATTCCTGACCGAGAGCCGAGCTGGGGTGGAACACCGCTTTGTGCATACCCCTCCTCAGGCGTCTTGGACCTGTAGGCCACACTGGAGCCACTTCTACCTCCCCCAAGACAAAGTACCAGGACCCACACAAGTGCTGGGGTCTTCTCTCCCCTTTGTCCTCAACTCTGAAGGCCCAGGCCTAGTCAGAGCCATGTCTCGCACTCCCTGGGCCCATGTAGGGTCAAAGGGGCCTGGTCTTTCCGCCCCTAGTTGCCCCCTTATCAGGGTGACTTTCTTGCAGGAAGTTTTGCTATTTGAGATAATGCCACGCTTCCTAACATTGGAACACATTTTAAAGCTATTTAAATGTTTTTAAAAGACCAAAGGGTTTAGATCTCTGAGGACATGTCTCTTAATTTCCCACCGAGGCTAAATTCCACGCCGTTTGAAAGCTCGTTACTCACCTCTTGCTGGATATCCTTTACGAATTCCCCCAATGTTCCCTCTGTGATTTCAGCCACTTTGCCTGTATATTCACCTGTAGCACAGAGGGTGGTTTTCAATTTTTCAAAGTATGTAGATCTTGTCTTCCTCCATCTGTTGAAAGTACCTTAAAGGTAGGAATGGTGTCCTTCTTGTTCTTCTTGAGTTAAGAGGACTTCAGCTGGACGAGGCAAGGAGCTTCCTCAGCCAAAGTCTTATGAATAAAGGCTGAGGAGCTTCCTCAGCCCTGTAGACCAACATCTCTTTAAAAGACAAACTTAGCTTTATATGTGGATATTCTAGCATCAATAATCTTTTCTACTAAGAACTAGGCTAGGATAATAACAATTGAAATTTTTATTTGTTTTAAAGCAGAATTATTAGCTCAGCTGCATGTGAAGAATAAAATATTGGGCCTATAATTTGTTGTATATTTTATTCAGGGGAAGTGACGCTTACTTTTATGATATCCCAATTTAAAAATTTACATTGTTTCTATTAGAGCAAAAATTCATGCATTATTTACATTATCTACTTCATACTTAGAGGTGGAAAATGTGATATAGCCTCAGCAATCAAAAACCAGGTTATAATTATTCTATAACTTAGGAATAATTTGCAGTGAATATAACATACATAGTATTTTAGTTATCTGAGCATATATATGTGGGCCAAGCTGCACTGTGGCTCTCTTATTCCTGATGGCACACTATATTTACTTTGACATACATTTGTTCAAATCACATAGCTAAGTATTTTTATCCTTCTTCAGGATAATTTTTTAAAAAGATTTTATTTATTTATTCATGAGACACACACAGATAGGCAGAGACACAGGCAGAGGGAGAAGCAGGCTCCATGCAGGGACCCCAATGCAGGACTCTATCCCAGGACCTCGGGATCATGACCTGAGCCAAAGGCAGATGCTCACTGAGCCACCCAGATGTCCCTCTTAGGATAATTTTTGATAGCAAGATAAGCATTCTTTTTACTAAAATATGACTTCCATCATTATAATTTTCAGGTGAGCTCTGTAGTTTCAATAAAGAAAATGATCAAAAACAAATAATCAAAGGGCGATCATGTGAGATGGTTTTTCGTATCTGAAGTACTTTATTTAGTAACCTCTCAGTCTGATTTATTAGTTTTCTCAATCTAGAGAAAGGCTGGGGAAAGACTGGTGTTAGTTTCCTAACCAAAAGGATGCACCAACCTATTGAAAACTCTTAAAAAAAAAAAAAAAGAAAACTCCTGAAAATTTTCCACTTAACTAAATATACAAACTTATTTGATTAACAGTACAGTTGTGGGCTAGACATGTGGTTAGTTGTATATATCATAGAAACGCAGGGTCTCTTGGTTTTGTTTCACTCCTTGTGGTAGAAATGATCGCTTTGCTGTGGAGTCATGGCATATTTGTCCTACCTTATGGTATAAAGTACATCTCAGCAAAGCCAAGTATCTCATCAATTTCTGTTTTAATATTCAGAATTTCAGGAAAAACCAAGTTGTGTAAAAACGAAATTGAAAACTTTTGATGAGAAAAAGACTAAGATAAAAGTTATTTTTGAAACATTCTGTGATCACACTGGTTAATGGGTATGTGTAATCAACAGTTGCAATTTTGTCCTTTTTTTTTTTTTTTTTTTTTTTTTTTTTTTTTTTTTTTTAGCAAGGCTCTTTGTTTTGGCAGAACCTTTTGATACCAAAGTGTTAAGTGATCTTTCCTTACTAGCTCCAGCCCCTGAGGGCTTGGGGATAATAATAAAGTGAACACGATGGATTGATCTGTCTTACACAATCTTGGGAAACTTTAATGACCTATGGTGTACATTAGCATCATGAAATAACCAAAAGTGATCTCTCAAGCCCAATAAAGCTGCATGCTTTTAAGAACTTTCTTTCTGGTTAAGCTTCCAGACTTTCACTTACAGTCTTTCATCATTTCCTCTCAAATCAGCAACCACACACAGTTTCAAATCGCCACAACTCAAACTACGTAGAAAGCAACCGATAGCACTGCAAAGACTTCAGGTGGACCCCAATATTCCTGAAAGTTTGGCATGAAAGACATTGCTTAGATCTCTGTATGTCCTACATAATATCATCAGATATTATGATTACAGAAATCCTCTGCATTCTAGCTCACACTATGTATGTCTCAAACAGCAATGAGAACTGAAGAATAAGCATAGATTGAGGAGGAGAAGGGGGGAGGGAAGACGAGAAAGAGGAGAAGAGAAGGAAGAGGAGGAGATGTCATTTGGTTCATCATGATAAATTCTCAATCCAAAGTTATTGATGTGTATTGAATAAACATGGGAACAGCTCGAGCCATTACTGGAGTAACACCTGAGTGATTTTCAGATCAGACATTTCCCCTCTAAGTTACCCTAATATGGAGCATTTCCAAAGTGACTGTTCTTCCTTAAACCATGAACCATTGGACCTTTCTATCAGAGATTCAGAATGGTTCCTATGCTTATGGATCTATGCACCTCATAGTAGATGTTACCATTTAATGAAGAAGGAAAAATAGCCTGAAGGAGGAAACCTACTCATTGGGGGAATACTGCTTTTCAATTCAATAAATATAAAGTGATTTTTATTTGGTCTACTAAGAACAACTAAAGTTTAGTATTCTGGTGTGTTCAAATGTGTATTATTGAACCTAGTGGGACACTTTTCAGTTTAACTTTTATGGAACTTTATTATTATGCAGATAGTTTTTGGATAACAGTGGGTTTCCACATGATTTTGACAACTCGCTTGTCTATCTTTCTCTTCCTTAAACCCCTTATCTTCCCGGTTCAGTCATGAGAACTTTGTACTTCCTACGTCAAGGGTTAGGCAGAGCGAGAAACAATTCAGATAATTCACAGCTTGGATAATACAAGAATGATAGAGTTTATTATGGTATTTACAGTGGATGCTTCTGGAATGGAGATAAAGATTTTCTCAGATTCTTGCTATATATAATATTCAGTATAACCTGTATGTTAAAGAATAAGTTTGTTAATGAATTTTCCATTTAGTCGAATCCCATATATCTCTGGAAGAGGCTATGACATAAATGGGTTAAACTTAGTTGACTCCCAACTTGGAAGTGAGGTTAAGCTCTGTGACTCAAAGAATAGAACAAACTCATAATGAATGGATAAATGAGCTCTTCAGAGATTCACGCCATGGAAAGAGAAGATCTCCATGTTCAGTGCTGAAAAACTGGAGAAATCATAAAGTTCAATTAAAGCAAGATTGCCCCTGGAATGCAGCCCCAAAGAGGTGCTGTTAGAAAGGGGTTGATACACTGGAATGTCATCATTTTTGTCTAAAGACTAAGTGTCTTAGCAGAAAGAAGTTGGTTTACATGGAGTTTAGTCAAGAAATCTGGCAGTGTTTATCTAACTGCGTCCAGGAAAGAAAATAACAGGATCTAACAGATATGTGGAGAATGCTGGGGACAAATATGAGATTAAAGTCATGTGTTGCTACTTTGGCCAAGATCCAGAAATACCCCCCTTTTACTTCCCTCTTCCCGTCAAGGGTCCATGGGGGAGCGAGCTCAGAAGACAGAGCCAACCAAACCATCACCATTACTGAGCGGGGGACTTTGGCCTCCAGGTACTTCTGTAGAACTCCAATGAACTAGGCTGGACTAACTGGAGGACTTAGAAGCCAAAGAAGCTGCAGCCCAGAGCAAACAAAATTATGAGGTCTGACTACTCTACTACAAATCCCAGCCCAGGTAAATCTTATTATTTCCAGCTGAGCAAAAGGGCACTCAGAGCAGACCCACTGGCAGCAGAGGAAAGGAGCAAGGACCCAGGCGGAAAGTGTTGGCCTCAGTGCCTAATGCTACCTTCCCTAGACCTTGGCAGGGCAGAGCCATTGTCAACCTGTCTGAAGGAAACATCCACAACCAGGGGAATGATTTGGCCATTGGCCAGGGCTATGGTTCAGGAAGAATTTGATAAACTTGGTGGCCTGGCATATTCTTAAGGATTTGGTGGACTCCTTCCTGATTGGAAATTTACTTCTTAAGGAATTTGTCATCACAGGTGACCTTATAAGGGTCAGATTTCAGTATTCCACTCACTGGAAAGGCTAAAAACACCATTGTAGAAAATAATGCATTGTTGCTCTGGTTTATACACCCGTCTCTTATCAAAGTCAAGTTGCTTTGTATAGGTCAGCTTCAGGGAAAGGCTGTGTGGTGGAATGGGAAGGGCAAGAGTTTGAAATTGTACAGAATTGAGTTCAAATGCCGGTTAGGCCATTCATTACCTTGGATAAATTATTAGAACCTATCCATTAGCCTAAGTTTTCTCTACTTAACTTCTTTAAAGGATTTTGTTAGGATTAAAAGAAATCCCATTTATAAAGCGTGTGGCAGATAGCTTTGCAAGTAATAGGCACACAAAATACTAGATATTTCCTACCTTTGGTGTCTTTAGCCTGAGTCTGACCAATCCTCTGTGGGCCAACAGAATTAAACTTTTGTGACCCTGAAAATCTGCTAAGGATTAGACCTGGGTTATGGTGACCCATAAAGATGGTGCCCTCTATGGGCTCACATTGGCCCATTAACTAGCCTGCTCTCTGAGATAGTGTCTGCTCTCCATTTTTTCATGCCTACAGACAGCATTGTGTGCCTACCCCTAGTCACACTCAGGTACCATTAGGGATAAGATAACCTTAGTTTGTAAAATAACAGTGACTTTCTCTTAATAAATATGGTTCCCAAGGTTCTTGCCATTTTGCATACAATGTGTTAAGGATATAGAAAATAAAAATAATATCAACCTCAATCTTAGAGAACACTAACCAGTACTTACTTTTTGTCAAGGTCTCTACTCAGAGTTTTATGCTGATTATCTTTGATTATCCCATTTAATCTCTGCAACAACCTTTAAGCTAGATACTATTAATATTATTATTCCCATCTTATAAATGAAAAGATTGAGGTTCACTTTCAATGCCTTTGACTTGCAAGGATAATTGATGACTATTTTCAACTATTATTTTATCTACGAGGTGTGTGCTATTAGCATGGTACTTAAGAGTCACACTTACTAAATGAAGAGAAGGCAAGTATGAATACATTATAACACAATTCTCTACAGCCAAGTCTGAACATAGGCTGAATATAAAACTATGTCAATATCACCTTTGTTTTGCCAGCAGGGCCCGTAGACTTCTGGGTTGTGGTGACATCTTCTTATCTTTCCCCCAATTTTATGGTCAGGTGTCCATTTAAACAAACAAAAAGATATAAAGTTATAATGGTACTGGAAACAAGAAGTAATCCAACAGGAGTTTGCCAAGGTGTGCAAGTGTTATCACTAACTAGGCATCAGAGGGGTTGGCTGAGTGAGGATTATGGGTATTTCATTTCTTAGGCTTTGAAGAGCAATAGTGCAAGCATGAATAAGGTAGAAGAATGTTCCCACTCATGATTACCACTTCTGCTAAAAGTCTGGCCTGATCAGTCAGAAAGCAGCAGGTGTCTCCCCTCCCGGGAAGGAACTATTTCTTGAGCTCTATCACTTGTCCAAATTAATTAAGCATTTATTAATTAAACATTTCTGAGACCCTTCATTAATTAGGCATTAATTAAGCATTTCTGAGACCTTCATTTGTTAAGCATTACTGAGACCGTCCTGTGTATAAGACTCTCCCTTCTAGGCACTGGGATACAGTGAAGGACAAGATAGGCACTGTCCTACCTCAGAGAGCTTCATTCTGGTGGTGGTGGGTGGGCAGGCAACAGATGGATCATTCAGAAAGCCAGAGAGTTACAAGAACTACACAGAGAATGAAAAGAGAGTGATGGAGCAGAGTGCAAATTAATAGTTACTTCAGGTGGAGATGGTCAGGGCAGTCCTCTCCGACAAGGTGCCCTTCAACTAGACATCTCAACATCAAGAAGCAGCTGGTCATGCAAATATCCAGCATCTGTATGCAATGAGTTCATCTTGTTTGAGGAAATGTACAGGCCCAAGTGGATGGGGCTTTGGGAGCAAGACCTTCCAACAGAATGATTCTAGATGAGGCTGAAGAGACAGACAAGGGCCAGATCCCAGATGCTGGGGGCGGGGCAGAGTAAGGAGTGCAGACTTCATTTCAAGGACAATGGACAGCTGACAGGAGGTTTTCAGCAGAGAACTCACAAAACTTGACCTGTATTTTAAAAAGATCCCTCTGTCTGCTGTGTGGAAATGGATTGTAGGAGAGTGGGAAGGAAAGCACAGTGGAAGCTATTGCAGTGGCCTCAGTGGAGAGATGGTGGCAGCTTGCATGAGGGTGGCTGCAGGGGGCCGGTGAGAAGGGAGAACAATCAGGATGCATTTGGAAGTTGATAGAGTCAGTGCGACGGGTTGATGGATTAGATGTGGACGGTAAGGAGGAATTTACCTACTAGTCTACAGAGGCAAGTTGTTCCACTTAATATAGAGATTCTAATTCAATCCCAATCCCAATAGGGTTTCCTTTGCATTTTGACAAAATAATCTTAAAGTTTATCTGGTAAAATAAACTATTGGGACTAGAGAAGGGAAGAAAACATCTCATAGGGAAATGAGATGTTATAAAATGATGTTAAATAAAAAGTTGTACAGACTCTAGAATTCACAGATAAATAATTGAGTACAATAGTCTTGAATAGGCACACACACACACACACAAAGAAATAGACACACAAATTTAAGATTTCATAATGAAGCAACATAAGACCATAGAGGGGGTGGGTTTTCTTGCCAAAAAACTATTGGAAAATCATGCATTTCTTTTAGAAACAAAATCTACTTGTAGCTTTGTCCATACCATACACTGAAATAAATTGTAGTGCTTAAAAAAAATGGATGTGAAAACTGTGTGAAACCACTTCAGAAGTTTTTTAAGGCTACTAAGATAAAATGTAGGAAAACATATCTTGGATTGAAAAATGCATTGAAAGAAAGCACATAGGAGAAATAGAACTGAAAGTTGTGTGTATAAAAAAATACAAAAATCACATATGTGATATATACATAATATATGTAATAGATATATAATATCACATACATAAAGTATATAATATAAAGAAGATGAAAGGTAACTGATGGAGAAAAATATTTTACAATGTACTTCCTATATAATAGATTTTACAGATCAATTAAAATATTTATGGTTTATTAGGAAAATAAGTGAAGAACACAGATACACAATTAGCAAAGAAAGAAAAATGACTAATAAGCATTTTGTAGTGACTAGCTTCAGTAGTAATCAAAGACAGGCAAGTTAAACAATAATATCATAACATTTTCACCTTCTTTGATTTACAAATATTAAAAAGTCTATACTCTTCAGCGATATAGAGGATTAATGATGAGATAAGTACTCTGGTATGCAGCTGCTGACCTGTACTTTTGTGTGTTTCTGGAAAGAATCTTGGTGATATGAAATCAACAGTCCTAAAAGATGTCTTATGCTGCCATCCCCCAACTCCCAGTTTCAGGTTTTAATGAATCACGTGGCCATTTCTTGGAGAAGACTCCACATTATTATTATTATTTTTTTAAAGAAAATCTTAGCACTCCTTTGATTTACTTTTGACAGTTGGGGCAATCTTCTATACATCAGTTTTCTATCTGTTATTAAAGGGTATTATTTCAGCCTGATGGGCTCTTAAAATCTTGGAGTCTTCTCTTTCCTGGCCATGAGATCTTTCTTTAGACCCTCTTTTCTTCAAAGTGTATATGTTCAGGCAAAAACACCCCATGTCCTCCACAGACCTTCCTTTGGCCAAATTGAGGTGGGAGAATAAAGTAGAAATCCTAGAGCAGTGGTTCTCAAATTGCAGCATGAACTGAAATCGCTGGAAAGAGTTGATAGAACAGATTGCTGGTTCCTGCCCCATATTTCTGATTTGAATAGATCTGGAGTCAGGCCTGACAATTTGCATTTCGAAGCTCCCAGGTGATACTGATGCTGCTGGAAAATTACTGGTCTCAAGGAATTATTTCTAAGGTGAGCAAAAAAAGGAGTTTTCAGTTAAAAGAAGTGAGATCATGGTGAAAGATTCATACACTGAAAACTATAAGACACTGATGATAGAAATTGAAGACAAATAAATGGAAAGATATTCCATGCTCATGGACTGGAGGAATTAATATCGTTTAAGTGTCCATACTACACAAAGCAATCTATAGATACAATGCAATTTCTATCAAAATTTCAATAGCGCTTTTATAGAAATAGGAAAAAATCATAGAAGATCCCAATAGCCAAAACAATTCAGAGAAAGAAGACCAAAGCTGGAGGCATCACGCTTCCTGATTTCAAGCTATATTACAAAGCTATAGTGATCAAAACAGTATGGTATTTGCAAAAAACAGACACATTGATTGATGGAACAGGATAGCCCAGAAATACACCCATGCATATTTGATTAATTAACATGACAAAAGAGCTGAGTATATACAATGCAGAAAGGACAGTCTCTTCAATAAAAAGTGTTGGGCAAAGTGGACAGCCACATCCAAGAGAATGAAACTGGACCACTTTCTTATACTATGCACAAAAGTTAACTCAAAAAGGACTAAGGACCTGAACATAAGACCTGAAACCATAAAACTCCTAGAGGAAAATATAGGTGGTAAGCCCCTCGTTATTGCCTTAGCGATGATTTTTTTTTCTTTTGGATATGACACCAAAAGCAAAGGCAAAAAAGCAAAAGAACAAAAACAAAAACAAAACAATGAGGTGGAACTATATCAAGCTACAAAGCTTCTGCACACCAAAAGGAACCACAAGCAAAATAAAAAGGAAACCTACTGAATGGGGGAAAATATTTGCAAAACACTTATCTGATAAGAGGTTAATATCTGAACATATAAAGAGCTCCTCCAATTCAATAATAGAAACAAATAGTCTAACTGAAAAATAGGTAGAGGATCAGAGTAGACAAGAAATAGATACAGATGGCCAACCAGCCCATGAAAAAGTACTCATTAATCACCAGAGAAATGTAAATGAAAACCACATTGATATCACTTCATACCTGTCAGAATAACTGTTATTAAACATGCAAAAAATAAAGTGTTGATGAAGATGTGGAGAAAGGGGAACACTTTTGCACTGTTGGGGGGAATGTAAATTGGTATAGTCACTACAGAAAACAGAATGGAAGGGATCCCTGGGTGGTTCAGTGGTTTAGCGTCTGCCTTCGGCTCAGGATGTGATCCTGGCGTCCTGGGATCGAGGCCCACATTGGGCTCCCTGAATGGAGCCTGCTTCTCCCTCTGCCGGTGTCTCTCCCTCTCTCTCTGTGTCTCTCATACGATAAATAAATAACATCTTAAAAAAAAGAAAAGAAAACAGAATGGAAAGGGGTGCCAGACTTCATTTTCCTCAAGTGTAATCCCTGTTTTAAATTTTTCTTAAATTCTCTTAGCTATTCACATGAGTAAAAGATCAATATAGATTTGCTAATTGAACTAAATTCATAAAACAACAGATTCTGAGAAGAAAGAGACTGTAGAAAGTTCTAGGCCATAACCACAGCTACAATTTAGGATTTAGTGCTTAGCCCCATCAAGGAATGTCGCTGAATCTCCATCTTTCCATTATTCCAGTTGTAACTGAGGATAAGCTGAATAAACTTTGAGGTTGAAGATTTTAATGACTGTAAAGCTCCTTTAAAATTCTCTGGATGTACTCTACCTCAGGATGCCAATAATAATGGTAGATAATCATGGGACTGAGATGGTATAATTCAGTTCATCCCGGTTCTTAATGAAGCTGTGGTGAAATGGGAGGGGGGTGTGAGAGATGTAAATAATAGAATTAGCTTTTACTGGAAAACAATTTTTAAAAACCAACAGTTCTCATGTATCTGCCTTGGAGGGTTCTTTTTTCACCCTTTTTTTTTTTTTTTTAAGGGAAGATGATTTCTTGGAATGAGATTTTGTGGTTGGTTGGGTATTGAATGTTCTTTGTCTTTTAAAAAATATATATTTATTTATTTATACTGATGTATTTACTTTTATCCCAGAGACCTTAGACAATATCCTATTTTGCCCTGATGAAGCTGAGACTTTGCTACTCTTTCTAGTTATAATAATAGTAATGGCTAACTTGTTTATAACACTTACTGATCACTAGGCACTGTCCTAAGTTCTTTTTTTCTTTTTTTGAGATTTTATTTATTTATTCATGAGAGACACAGAGAGAGGCAGAGACACAGGCAGAAGGAGAAGCAGGCTCCCTGCAGGGAGCCCTACGTGGGACTTGATCCCCGGACCCTGGGGACCTGAGCCAAAGGCAGAGGCTCAACAACTGAGCCACCCGGGCATCCCGGTCCTAAGTCTTTTACAAGTACTAACTTACTTAACTCACTTTAGGATTTAGTGCTTAGTCCTATTAGATGGATATTTTTTATTATCTATTTTATAGTTAGGGAACTGGAAGCACCGCAAGAGTAAGTGGCTAGTTCAGGGCCATGGAGCCAGGGAGCGATACAGTTGGGATTCATAGAAGTCAGGCTCTCACCCCCATCACCGTGTAGAACTTTGGGCCTTAAGCAATGAGACGAACTACAACGAGGGATGGGGAAGCAGTAGGCTTTTAAGTCAAACCACCCATTTGAAATTCTGGTCCAATCTATAGACCTCTCTGGGCCACATTTTCCATAGCTGTAAAAATGAGAATCCTAATAATCACTTGACTGATTTGGCAGACTAAAAGGTGTTGTATGGGGAAACACCTGTAATAGTTCCACGAGCACAGCGGGTGCTCAGCATATGTGAGATTCTGTCTTTAAGGAAAAAAACTCCTGAGAATAAGGAGAATCTGCTTTCTCTGGTTCCCGGACATCTCTAGGTTCTCTTCCCATTGTCAGAAGCCTGGTGCTGGAGATGAGAGCAGTATACAGGTGGCCTTAACTCCCAGGGCCCACGGCACTGCACGTTTGGAAGAGCTGTCACTCACACCCACACATATTATGACTCTAAAATTGCATCTGAAGGGAGTCAAGAGGCAAGTCCTCAACCGAACTGAATTTTCTGGAATTTTTCTACGGCAGGTGAGGCAGGGTGATAATTTTAAGTTTTACCTCCCTCAGGCCTCAATGAAGCAAAATCAAAGACCTTTTCAGCTTTGTAAAAAGCTGCAAAACGAAGCAGAATTAAGGCATAAAGATCCAGAAGCCTTCAGACGTCGAGTCTCCACCACCCCACAACCCGGAATGAGATTAGCCTAGGGGAGTTCCAAGCCCACGCAGGGTGTGGGCCTCCCTGGGCCACCGGCCTGCAGCTCACCATCGAATGCCTCCCCGCCCCCACACCCCTGCACTCTTCCTGCTGCCCCTCCACCACGCACTGCCTGTGGAGGGCCTGCCTTCGACAGCTCCAGACCTTATCTGTGAGGATGGTACAAGGAAAGGCCTCGCTCTCTGACCAATAGGACACATCCATTGGAAACTTGTGTATGATCCAGGGGGGCTGTGGGCTCTGCACCACGGGTTTGGAATAGGGCATCTGCCAGTAACACAGGCCTCTGCCGGTTGTGCCTGTATTCCTGTCCTAGGAGCTGGTGCTGCGTGGGGCACTATTCCCAGAGAAGTGCATGGAAGTGGTCATTTCGTCTCCACAATGGGCCTTATTATCTCTTATGATTAAGCAAATGAGACCCCGATTAACAGCCTTGCTGGATTTCCACAGCCAGTAGCCCTCTCTCCGGTATGGCTCCCCTGTTGCCAATCTGTCATGGCCTCCCACAGCTCCTGGTAGCTCCATCACACAGCTAGTTGGGGACCTTCAGGGTCTAGCTCCTGCACACCCCTCCAGTGTCTACCTCCTTGCCCTTCCCATTCCATACTCAGGATGTGATAAATTGTGTTCAGGTCTTCAAATGTATTATATTCTGTTGCCTCAGGACATTTGCACATGTTTCTGCTGCCTGGAGCCACCTGTTTCTCTCAGGCACTGGTACCAGGGTAATCGCTGCTCAGAATTTGGGGTAAACTTAGATCTAGTTTTCTGCTTGACTAGAAGTGGGTATTTTACCTCCCCCCATTTGCTGTGTAGTACACTCTTTTTTGCCTATAACACAACATTTTACTTTATTGTATGGACTGATGTGCCTTGGTTTCCCCCTCTAGATTTAAGGCTCCATGTGGCCAGACTTTGTTCATGGAACATGAAGCCAGATATGAAGTAGGTGATCAGTAAGCTCTTTGAATGAGATTGACTTGATTTGCTGTCCTCATCCATGCTACTGTCCAATCCCTAAAAATCCTAAAATCCCTATTGATAATTATCATCAGTATGACTTAATTAAAGCTTTATTATCTCTATCTCTGCCTAGCAAGAGCAAAAAATCCTTCAATACCCAAATCCTTAGTTCTAAAGGAGTTATAATGGCAAACAATGAAAGGAAAGCAGTCAAAAGGAATGGCCTCTCTTTAACTTCTTTTTTAAAAAGCTGTTCTCCTGTTTCCCTCGAAGCCACTGACACATGTATAACCCTGGTCTCTCTGTAACCTCATAACCCCGGAAACCACACATCATGTGCTTCGGATCTCACATATCACTCATGCTCAGAGGCTGGGTAAGAATGGAAAAAGCATCGATTTCAGGGTAAAACAAACTCAGGCTGTATTCCCAGCACAGCCACTCTCTAGATGTGTGAATTTGTGCAGATGTTCAGTCTTTCTGGGTCTCGATTTCCTCTGTCTGAAATGAGGATACTAACACCTACTTCACCAAGGGGTTATGAGGATTCGATGGAGAAACAAAGGCCAAGTGTCCGGCTAAGGCCAAACATGTAGCAAACAGTCACCGAAGCCAATGTTCCACTCTGTCTTCTTTCTTTGTCCTTATCCTTGGGGTAGGGGGTGTTGGGTGCTGGAATGTTAGGGCGTCTGTGCAGGAATGATTCGCCTGGGCTAATCATTAGTGGGTCTGGGAACACCCTGAAACTACATGCAGAGTTGCGTAATACAGGGGACCTGCACCAGTTTCCTGAGTACCACCAACTTGGTGACGTAAATAATAGACGTTTATTGCCTCGCAGTTCTGGGGGATAGAAATCCAAAATCAAGGTGTCAGCAGTGATTCCTGCTAAGGCCAATGAGGGAGAACCTGTTCCGAGCCTCTCTCCCAGATTCTGGTGTCCTTAGGTATTTCTTGATTTATATGTAGATGGTGCTCTTGCTGTGTCCACACGGTTTCCCTCTGTATGTGTTTCTGGGTCCAGATTTTCCCTTAATATAGGGACATTGGTTATGTTAGATTAGGGCCCAACCTAATGGCCTCATCTTAAACTTGATCATCTACAAAGGCCCTATTTCCAAATAAGATCACTAACAGGTACTGGTGGTTTGGCCTCCAGTATATCTCTTTTAGAGGAGACACAATTCAACTCTTAGCAATATCTGCAGCTTTAATTGGGTTCTTTTTTTAAAATTTATTTATTTGTTCATAAGAGACACACACAGAGGCAGAGACACAGGCAGAGGGAGAACCAGGCTCTCTGAAGGGAGCCCAATGTGAGACTTGATCCCAGGACCCCGGGATCATGCCCTGAGCCAAAGGCAGATGCTCAACCACCGAGCCACCCAAGTGTACCTTTAATTGGGTTCTTAAAGGCGTTTGTAGCCTTTCTAAAGAGTAAGAACTAGTGGCTAGAAAATCTGCCTCATAGCTTAGCTTATATCATCCTAACCACCAAGTTCATAGGCTTGACACGTGCCGGGGTGTATCTTGAGTATCAAATCATGGAGAGGCATCAAGGTGATTTTGATGGGGTTACTTGGGCATATATAAACGGGCAGAGAATACGTAAAGTCTCTTTCCACACCAGACTTGATTATGTTCGGAACAACTGGTGTTTGGTTAAAATCTGGATGGCTCTACTCAAGAATTACCTTGAGTCTTACACTCAAAAAATTTACAATCCAGCGGGTAAAATATTTTTTAACCAGATAACACAAATGAATGTATGCTTATACTGAGATTAGTTCTAGGATAGAAAGAAATAGGATTTTATTATAGCATACAATTGAAGAGTTTGGCTTGGCCTGGATCGGTCACGGAAGGCTTCATGGAGGAAACGATGCTTCATCTGAGATTGTAAAGATCAAGTAAAGTGCACTTTGGAGGAAGAGGACTTCTCTAGGCAGAGGAACAGCATGTACAAATGCCCTGTGGTACGAGGGAACATGGTACATTAGAGGAACTAAAAGAAAGCCTGGAAAGGCTGGAACAGCGAGCTAGAGGTAGGAAAATGAGAGAATAGAGTGAGATATGGCTGAAAGGCATTTGGGGGCAGGAATCTGGGAACTTAGGAGAAACCATAGAGAGGCTTCTCCATCTTACTCAACCTGTATGTTAGGCCGTACTCTTAATTTCTTGAAATTTTTAGCCTTGGTTCTTTTTTTAAAAAATTATTATTATTATTATTATTATTATTATTATTATTATTATTTTAGCCTTGGTTCTTTAGAAACACTAGTTTATTCTGGCAAATTCCTATTACTCTGGCTAGCCTTTCAGTATAGGCTGAAAAATATAGGGACATCGGTTATGTTAGATTAGGGCCCAATCTAATGGGCCCTAATCTCTGTCCACTCTCTCCCTGAGCGATATCATCCCATTGCATGGGATGCACTTTTGCAGATACTTCCAAAAGTCTTCCCTGGATGGGAGTTACCCTTTCCATCTGCTTACAAAAGAAATAGTGCATAATTTTGGTCATGTGACTATTAATATGGTCTGTTTGATAACTGTAGGTAACTTCTTTTTTGGGGATGTTACCAAATCCACACCATTTGGACCAGCAACATGGATTTGCTGTAGGGCAAAGGGGGAATGAGCTACCTTTAGGGAGGCTGGAGCAGTGACTGGCGGGGTGCTCTCAGCCAGGCCTCCCCAGTCTGCCGTGGAAACTGTCGATAGGTGGTTTTCCTTTGTGCTCTCTCCTGACATATAAAACACATGCTTTGAGTTTGCTGAGGTTTCTACTCATCAGGGTTGCAGTCACCCTCTGCTTACGTCCATGTGGGCATCGAGCATCACCCTTACCGAGCTGGTGTGGGAGGAAGCCAGTAGATTAACGCACTAGAAGGTCACTGTGGCGAGGTCTCTGTGAGAGCTGGAAACTAACACTGAGTAGGAAGTCTTGGTGGGTCTGATGCTCAGGGAGTGATGCTCCCAGGGGATCTACTGTGGAAGGTAAAAGGGAAGAACAGGGAAGAAAGAGAGGAGGGAGATGCAGGGAGGCAGGAGAAAATTCAAAACAGCATTTACTAAGCATCGCACAATCCCCTTACATTTCACAGATACACTTTATTTGATCCTCACAAATAGTCTAGAAAGGTAGGTATTTTTTTTATTGTAATGTTTACAGGCTCAGAACCATAAAAGGGGTCTCTTGAAAGAAAAAACTAATAACTTGTCAGATGAGTTGAGAACCAATCATTTTTCTTTCTCTTGTAGATGATGATGTGCTTTCAACTGGACCACAAAGCCTAGGTCCTGGGTTTGGTGAATGAGCAAGAAGGCCTGAGTCATATTGGTTTCTGTCACTCCCATGAGGATCCAGCCACACCATTGGGTTCTCTGGGCTCTTTCCTCAAGACGCTCTGTACTGAACCTATATATTTAAGTTGAACCAACTAGCCAGAAACCCAAACCACATGGCTGACGGCAAGTACCGGCAAGCCAGGGACCCAGCAGTTTAATGGACACCATCACCTCTGTCCCATCTCCGAAATCTCTCCTATTTTGTGCATTCCCTCCTGATTTCCAGTCAATTTTTTCCTCCTGATTTGGCTCAGTTCATACTCTGATATTTGGACTTGTTTTTTACCGGCTGTGACCTAGTACTAATTAAGGATTTGCCTCCTGGGCCACTCTGGTCATACCGGACTTATTTTAGGTCCTTAACTGCTTCATGATTCTGCCTGAAAGCATTATTTTCATACTTATCTACCTGGCTGATACTTCATATGCTCTGGTGCTGAGCCCCTTAAGGGCAGGGGAGAGCTCGCAGAGAACCGTGTAGGGGAGATCTTTGAAGAGGGCTTGAGGCTCTTCCAGTAGCAGCCTCCTTAAATAAATCGGACCTGCCCCATAGCAGGAATGTTAGGGAATTTGGAAGGAAGTTTGTCTAGCAAGAACCATCTGCTCTAGTCATCATCAATGGAATGTTTTGGGCAAATGCTCATTTGCCAGTATGAATTCCCTTTTTCCTCCCTTTTTTAAAATTAAATTTAATTTGCCAACATCTAGTATAATATCCAGTGCTCATCCCATCAAGTGCCCCCCTCAGTGCCTGTCACCCAGTCACCCCATCCTTCCACTCACCTCCCCTTCTGCAACCCTTTGTTTGTTTCCCAGAGTTAAGAGTCTCTCATGGTTTGTCTCCCTCTCTAATTTCCCCCCACTCAGTTCCCCTCCTTACCTTATAGACCCTTTCACTATTTCTTATATTCCACTTATGAGTGAGACCATACGATGATTGTCATTCTCTGATCGACTTATTTCACTCAGCATAATACCCTCCAGTTCCATCCACGTTGAGGCAAATGGTGGATATTTGTCCTTTCTGATGGCTGAGTATGAATTCCTTCTTACTCTACTCAGCCATCGTGTCCTTGGGAACTCCAAAGGTTTTTGCAAACCTCCATTAACAATCACTCCTCAGCAGTGAGTTCCCATGTTGGGTAATCCCAATATATCCGTCTCTAGTTCTTAATTTCTTTTTTCTCCCTCCATGCCCAGCACTTTGTCCCCATTACCTGCACACTGCGAATTCCTGGAAGGGTTCCATTATCACAGTCACCTCCAGCCACGACTTCCAGACACTGCTAAATCATGCTCGGCCCCATCACTTGCTGTTATTATCTAGATTTTGGCGCTGATTGACACATGGATCCAACCTTCCCCCATCATTTGCACTAACAAATGATGCAAGGTCTTCGTTGCAATTTTAGGCAGATAGAGGGAGTTTACAGATAGCATGGCCCGCGGCCTAAGATCCAACGTGACAACTTAAGAGGCTCTTGGCAACTGCCCCACGTTGCTTGGCCATCTCTTTCAGCAACCGTCTCTCCTTCCCTTTTTTTCTCTCTGGGTTCCAGATCCCTGTCCTTCTCTGACTGAGAGCAGTTGGGCTCTCTCCTTTGCTTCCTGTCTTCCCTCACCAACGCTCTCAGTGACTGTCTCAGCTGTCATCCCGAGGGATCTGTCAAGGTAGTTTGCTAAATTAAGGCAGCTGCTTCCCAGACAGCCAGTGACCAAGAGGAGAGTCGCCTTTGCCAGAAGGTAAACGCAGAGCAGTTCTTGTGACCACGGGGGTCGTGCACCGCAGGGATGCAAACCCAGACCCCCAAAGGGCAGCGCTCTTTCACGCTATTGTGTTTTTGTCTTTTTTTTGATTTTTCAAGAGACATACTCCAGTGTGAGTGCTCACGTCTCTTTGGAAGAAGCATGTTTGAGTCACTGGGTTTCTCGTTCCGAGGGCGCGGCCAGGACACAGCACACAGCCCGAGTGGCCCTGCCCAGCCCGGGATGCTCTCTGTGCAGAAGGCTCACATCTTCCCCGCTTCTCTGCCCAATAAAGGAAAGACCCCAGCTGTCCACACTTCAAGGTCATCCTGGACCCTAAAATTTTGGCAGGGCGTATATGGATTCTTTTGCCTGACCAAGCAAAAGCAAATCAGGCAGCCATGAAGATAATTTTTTTTTTTTTTAAATCCTCCACATCAACATTCGAGCTGCACTGTGTTTCTGGAAACTCAGTGGACCCTGATGGTCGGGAGTCATGACCTTGGTGACTGGAAGGAGGAAAAGCAGTGGACGTTTGATTGTGGTCGTTGTAAGTAATTAAGATACTCAAGCATTAGTAGACTTACATGTGACTGGGGCCACTCACCTGGTTTACGCCTTTCAGTGTTTAAGTCTCTTTAAATTTTTCTCCCTGGAGTGTTCAGAGAAACTTGATCATTATGTTTGAGGGGCTTTCTGAATTATGATCATTTCCAAATCTATTCCTATCTTTAACTCTTTAGCTCCTTTAAGTGCTAATAAATGTAGATTTAATGATTGAATAAACAAATGGATGTGAGAAAGGCAGAAAGAGAGAAGAAAATGGGGAACAAAGGCAGGAGAGAGAGAGAAAGAGTTGATCTGAGTAATTCTTTTGATTAAAACATTATTCCTGGGGCACTTGGATATAGTGTTCACTGATATAGTAAAACATTATTCCTGGGGCACCTGGGTGTCTGAGTCTGTTAAATGTCTCTATTTTCCCTCAGATCACGGTCTCAGGGTTGTGAGGGAGCTCTGTGTCGGGCTCCACGCTCAGCACAGAGTCTGCTTGAGATTCTCTCCCCCTGCCCCTCCTTACACTTGTGCTCTCTCTCTATCTCTCAAATAAAAATTAAAAAAAATATATGTGGAATAATCGGTATTACAAAATAAAAATGTGATATTTAAGGAGAACACTCAACCCATCCGTAATAAAAACGGCTATTATATTCAGGATGATATACTGTATCATAAAGCAGCTCAGGATATCTTATAAGAGCATTTGATTAATAACAGAAACAGCTTTTCCGGTTAAAAACTCAGAAAAAAAGTATGAAGGAGTGCCTGCCTAGAAACAAAAATCAATATTTGCTGTCCATTCAAGGCCTGTGCACATATGTTTTTTTACTTTTTGTGGGAAAGGGGAAAAATGATTCTGGATGGCGCTACTTCCCATTTCCATGACAACACTCCCTTAAAGTTCTCACAGTACAGTAATATTGTTTTAAAGACCCATTGATCAAATACTGTTTTATCTAAAACTAAACTAGAAAATATTAAGGAGGAAAAAGCCGACTGGTGGTTTTATCCTCATAATTTTCTTTTCCTTCTCCCCCCCTCCCCTTCTTCAAAACTACCGATCAGCATAAGTACAAAAGAACCACGATCTAACCACAGGGTTTGATTCAAGGAAGGCAGAAATTTCAGCTCATAAGCCCCAAAATAATGAAGCCAGTGATTCAGTAAAGAAAAGGAAAGTAACATTCTCGAGGAGAAAATGTGACCGTCTAATACGGAATCAGTTTTCTGCAAACTGCCCTGAAGCCTTGACAACGTGATCAAAAGGAATGGTTTCCCAGGTAGCTCCCTGAAGGCTGTTCTTTCTGTTCCCTGCCCTGGAGTTGTATCTGGTGTCATCGCCAAAGTGAGGCCCATGGCTGCTTTGGAACTGTTTGAGCTTAGCCCTGTTTGAGCTGAGACACGAACTTGAGCCTCTACGTTCAAGCCATGTATGTCACTGATTGTCACGTGTCCTGTGTGGGGCTGTGTCTTTGGCTTTGCCTTACACACATTTTAGGACAGATATGAAGCAGTATTCGGATGTTGGAAACCAAAGGACACAGATGGCCAAGTCTTGCAGAAGCAAATTACTAAATTTTCATTTCTGAACAATGGTGCAGCAATAATTTCAGCAGCAAGTACTATTTTTGGAGCTTTTACTTTGACTCAGATATTTTGCCAGAAGTCTACATGCATCATTATATTCGATGACCATCATTCTAGAAGGAAAACACTATTATTATCACATTCTGTTATGCAGAAGAAGAATCTGGGTTTCTACAGGTAAATTTATGTACTCAAGTACTTAAGGGCATACTCATGGCTGAGCTGTAGTATGAAGCCAGATTGCATAAAAAGCTTCTGTGTGTGTGTGTGTTTTTAAAGATTTTATTTATTTATTCATGAGAGAACAGAGAGAGGCAGAGACACAGGCAGAGGGAGAAGCAGGCTCCCTTTGGGGAGCCTTATATGAGACTCCATCCCAGGACCCTGGGATCAGGCCCTGGGCCAAAGGCAGACGCCCAATCACTGAACCACCCATGGGCCCCAAAAACTTGTGTTTTTAACTGCTATGTGATATTACATATTTATTAAAGAGACATATTTTAAAAATCAGATATAAATACAAATGTGTTCCATAACATTTAAGGTTTTGCCCATTGTTTTTCTGAGTTGTGCTCAGGCTTGGAACCCCCAACCCTGGCTGTCAGAGATGGCCCTCCGGCTATGTTTCCACTATCTGCAGCCACTCCTGCACCCTCTACTACAAGCACCCTCAATGGCACATCTTCTGAAATATACTTTTTGCTGTTTAAGCTGTGCCGTTTGCCTTGAATGTCCTTCTCCTTTTCCTCGCAGCTCCAATCCTGCTGAATCCTTAGGATCTAGCTCAATAGTCACCTTCGCTCAGTAACTGGGAAGTGGCAGGATGTTGAAGTCTGGTTATTGAATTACATTGTGAACCTAGCATGTGTTTTGGTAGAACTGATTCTGGTTTGGGTGAAGTTGTCCTGGTTTAAGGAGTCTTTGTGTTTGCCAAGAGAGGGCAGACAGTTCTAATTTTCGACATCCACTATAATTCTCTAAGAACAGTAGAGGACAGGGAGAGGCAGGGCTGCAAATGAAGCAGTGGTCAATTCCTTTTTATTTAAGATAGAAGATTGAACCATGAGGGAGGCCAGCCTCTTCTTCCACTAAACGGGAAAAGTAGTTTGCCCAACGCGCCCTGGGTCCTCAGGAAATTATTTATGCTCTGCTCCCCTTTTTGCAGTTTAGCTTTATCAGAATGACCATATAGCTGGCACACTGATTGAAACCAATCAGTGGCTCTTCAATCTT
The DNA here is from genome assembly GCF_011100685.1 of Canis lupus familiaris. Taxonomy (NCBI): domain Eukaryota; kingdom Metazoa; phylum Chordata; class Mammalia; order Carnivora; family Canidae; genus Canis; species Canis lupus. Next base: position 12,201,422 of record NC_049239.1, on the reverse strand, counting down.
CTGCTTGGGTGTGGGATATGCCCCACACACTCACCTACCACTGATCAAATCAGGTCACATGGCCGGGTCAATGGGAGTGGCATATGAATGCTTCTTCCTCTTCCTAGAACTTCCAGTCAAATTGCAGAGGATAGGGATATATGTTTTTCAAAGAAGGGTGAGTGAGTAGTTATTAATGGCTATACAGTCTGTCAAAGCTATTTAGATACTACTTATAATGTGTTTGATGTCTATTGCTAATTGTGATGGACTAATTTGTGTCCCCTCAAAATTCACATGTTGAAGTTCTAACTCCCAGTAGCTATGAATGTGACTGTATTTCAAGATAGGGACTTTAAAGAAGTGATTAGGTTAAATGAGTTCATTAAAGTGGGCCGTAATCCATAATATGACTGGTGTCTTAGAAGAAGCAGATATTAGGACACAGAGAAAGAAGGAAGGAAGGAAGGAAGGAAGGAAGGAAGGAAGGAAGGAAGGAAGGAAGGAAGAAGGAAGGAAGGAAGGAAGACCATATGAAGATAGCAAGAAGGTAGCCATCTATAAACGAAGGAGAGAGGCCTCAAGATGAAACCAACCTCCTGGCACCTTGATTTTGGACTTCTAGCCTCTAGAATTGTAAAAAATAAAATTTCTGTTGTTTAAGCAACCCAGACTGTGGTACTTTGTTATAGCATCAACAGCAAACACTGATGAACATATTAGCATACTTAATGACATTGATATTTCCTCTTTATTCAACTAACACCTGTAATAATAGTAATAAGCCCTAATAAATATTAAGTATTTACTATGTGTTAAGGACAGCATTAAGCATTCTACATACATTATCTGTTTTATTCTCTCAAGACAATTCTATGATGTAGGTACTAATATTACCCACATTTTGTATGTGAGAAAATGTTATCAGTATGATGGGAGGGTTTCAGAAACTTGTACAAGTCTGTCCCCAAGTGAATAGCTGCAATCTCATTCTACATCATCTGATTGCAGAACCAGCTTCCTACTACTTCCATCAAGGGACATTAGGACATTTCATAGTATGATTAATCTCAAGAAAGTTAAGGGAATATAAAACTGTGAGTGAGCCACAATGTGTGTCTTGAGGAGTTCACATTCCAGTTAACAAAACAAGAGATGAAAATAACTATACTCCTAGGGAGGATAAGATAAATGTTATGTGAAAGACTTTGTCCAGAATTGTGATTTATCACTTGGATGAAGAAATTGATGGCATGATAATAAGCACTGCTGCTGATGCAGCTGGAAGGGGCAGCGTATTCCTTGGATAACAGACTCAAAAATTTAAAAAGAAGATAAAAGAAAGCCGTCTTTTCAGAGTTGAATGATTGGCCAAATCTAAAGAAATGATGTACAATAAATAAATAAAATGGACTTCTAAGTCCAAAAAACAGCTGGATCAGAACAAAAAAAGTGAATGTAAACTGTTAGGTGGGCAAAGGGCATTTTAGCTTTACTAGTCAGCTGTGCCACTCGTTGCAGACTAAATCATTCAGCAAACATTGATAGAGTGCCTCCTCTGTGTTTGGAACCAGAGATAGAAGGATGAGCAAGTAGAAATCAACACTCTCAAGGTGTCCCCAGTCCAGTAGAGACAGAACATAAGTATATCATTATAAAAGAATCTGATAAGATCTGATAAGATGCTTTTAAATGAATCTGAATACAGAAGAGAGAGTAAATAACTTTCATATGGCCAGTGAAAGCAAGTTGGGATGACATTTGAAGATGTGAGGGGAAGAAGGAACTTGCAGAGAAGGGAGTTCATGACAATCCAGAAGGAAGGATCAGTACATAAAAATTCAACAGTAAGAGAAAGCTCAGATTGGGAACAGCTTCAAATATAGGTTTAATCATAGGCTGAGACATATGATGATGCTGAAAAATTGGTCTGGGGCTGGGTTTTTGAAAGACAGTGCAGTCAATACTACAAAGTTTGACCTTTCTCGAGTATATAGCAACAGGGTGATGAAAATTTCTAGAGTAGCAATATCATAACATTTGATTTTTTGGAAGGTTGGTTGTTGTAAGTCATGCAGAAAAAAAGATGCAAGGATAGAATAGTTTCAGTGAGATCAGTTAAGTGGTTATAATTCTCCAAATAAGAAAAGCTGAAGCCTGTCCTAAGCATGTTCTACTAATATCCATACTAATGTAATAGGAGCGTCTTGGCTTGAAATGAACTTTTGAGTCACTTTTCCCACCCAATATCACCCAAATTCAGGTGCTGGTTCCTCTTATACCATCATAGTTCATTCAGATGTCTAGGGTTCCACTTTATTTTAAGGGGCCTTAGAAAGTTCTAGACTATTAAAAAGGAATGCAGTAGAGTTAAAATAGGCTGAGTAAAATCTTAAGATACACATGGGTGACATTCCTACTAGGATATACACGGTCAGAGAGTGAGGTGCAGACAGCTTTCAGTGGAAGACCTACATGCTAACTGTTCCCAGGCAGGATGACATGCAATGCTCTGTTAAATGATGATAGACAGCTCTCAGAATTGACTTGGCTCCTTCATCTGTTCCTGAATTGGCCATAAAGGTCTTTCTTCCAGTGGAGATTGAGTTATTTCTAAATATGATCTCTGCTCTTCCCTCTGTGATCCCTCCAGGTTGTTCAGAAGGTCACCATGACCTTCATCTTTGTCAGGTTCCCAACCTTTCTATCCACTCCCTGGAAAACTGCAGTTCTAACTTGTTATTTATAAGCTAATTTTATAACTTGATCTTTTAAATCTTTGTGTTTTGGTTCTCAAAAATTATTCCCTAAAAAGCTTGGTGCTTATAAATCAAGAGCTTTCTAAATTATCATCTTCAAAAAATTCACTGTTTTTCTTTATGTTGAAACAACTCTCCTTAAATTCTCCTTTTCCTATTCCCCTTAAGCTAAAGGGTGTTTCTAATAGTATAGGTCCCTACATAGGGACATACTAGATCAGGCAAGTACTGAAAAGAAAAGCATATTAATTTTTTTCAAAATATAATTTTATTAAAATAATTGTTTTTAAATCTAGTTAAAATAAATGATATTCTAGGAAAAGAAATTTCCCAAAATTGACTCATTAGATACAAATTAGAATAGGCTAATAACCGTAGAAAAAACTTGAAAAAGATGTCAAACTACCTATCTCAAAATAAAGATGCCAAGTTTTATGTGTGATGCCTTCAAGGATCATATGTAATTCCTATAATTAAAAACAATGCTGTGAAGCATTGGTTTGCAATATATCTAGGTCAAGAATTACTTGGGGAGTTAAGTAAAATATAGACTCCTGTTTTCCCATCTTCATGTTCTCTTTGAAACTTTGATGCAGTAGTTACAGGTTGGGACCCAGGAATCTGAATTTTAAACAGATGTTGGAGAACCATGCTATCCTTTGAGAAACCTGTTTAAAGCCATGGTCTTTAATATGAAGTAAGCATGAAAAATCCAGTAGGGTGAGGGAAATATTACCACTTCTATATATTCTTTTCCTAATCAAAGAAAGATTTTATAGCATTTGTTTTATTGATTGACTTGGCACCTCTCTGAGTTTGTAGGTCAGGTAGCCAAACTACACACAGGGCCCAGCAGAGAAAGGTCCTTGAAGAAAAATATGTATATCACCTGGTCCCCTCAATGTCACATTTACCCTTACATACTGCACTGTAGTTGTCCTGGGTTATATTATATAGTTGTTAGTAAATGAATCCTTACAAAACTGACAAGCGGCATGATTATATTCCTGAATAGAAGCCACAGATGGAAGAGAACACTCCTAATAAGATAATATTTTTCCTGCTGTGGTTCAAAGAAAAGACTTCATTAATCATAAGACAAAACCAAAGATGATCTAATCAGATATGAAAAACATCAGCCCAAATAATGTTAAATGATAAAAAAATGTTACTGGTAACTAGGAGCCTACACATAGTATCAACAACAAATCTTAACTCCAAGTGTATATAGTACTTTGTATATTAACTATGAAAGGATGAGATCATCAGGATACAGGACATTTAAAAATCTAAGTATCTAGAATGCTATTAATAATATGAGTTATGGGTGTAACTTACAGTTAAATGAAAATACATATATTGCAGTTATATTCTAATATCATTTTTTTATTGGCTGATAAATGCACATCATCAGAGATGTCAGACCTCTTCTTCAATCAGGGCTATTCAAAGTGCAATCCATGGACGGGCAGCAGTCATGAACTATGTATTGCAGGTTCATGATAAATATACCAAGTAAGAGTCAGTGTTCAGATACTTTTATAGTAATTTGACAGAGTAATTTTATGTCTAGTGAATCTAATAATAAATAAATTTAATTTGTATTTTGATTGTTTTTGATTTTTAAATTTCACTTTTCTAATAATTCCTTTTTGTTTTGACAAAAGTAGCAGTGCATGATGGATTGGAAACTAAGGAAAACAAGCCTTTAGCCACAAACATTTGAAAAACACTGTTCTAGAGTATAAAAAAACATATAAAATATCCTAACATTTTATAAAGTTAGCATAGCCCTGATACTAAAACCTGAAAAATATCTCACAAAAAGAAATATACAGTGGGATATTATGCAGCCATAAAAACAGATGAGATTGTGCCATATGTAACAACATGGATGGACTTAGAGGGTATTGGCTAAATGAGGTAAGTCAGACAGAGAGACAAATACCATATGATTTCACTCATGTGAAATCTGAAAATAAATGAATAAACAAAAAATCAGAATCAGACTGACAAATACAGAGAACAAACTGATGGTTGATAGGAAATATAGTCAATGATATTGTAATAGCATTTTATGGTGACAGTTGGTAGCTACACCTGTGGTGAGGATATCAAAATGCATAGACTTGTCAAATCACTATGTTGCACACCCAAAACTAGTGTAACATTGTGGGTCAACTGAAGTGAAGAACTTTTAAAAATAAATATACAGATTAATCTCAATTATGTTATATCTAAAATATTAGCAACTCAATCCAGCCTCAAATTAAAATACTAACATGCCATGACCAAGTAAAGCATTGTTTTCTCATTATGTTTCAAATTATAAAGGTAGTGCAATATTGCCAAATTCACTAAGATAGGTTGTTATACTAATTGTTTAAAAGAAACAGTAACACAATTATCCTAAATACACACAAAATATTTTATCAACAAAGCAGTTTATTAAACAGTAATGAGTACAATTTTTCATAATTATATATCTAAATATATTTATAGGAATAAGTAGAAAAACATCTGGGACATTATAAATAAAAATGTGTACAGTGGTTATTTTTGTTTTGGTTCACCTTTCTTCTATTTCCCCAGTTTTATTGAGATATAATTGACATATAACATTGTTTGAAACATGATGACATGCATTGTGAAATTATGGTAACACATCCATCACTTCACATAATTATCTTTTCTGTGTATGTGTATGGTCAGAACATGTAAAATCTACTCTCTTAGTAACTTTCAAGTGTACAATACAGTATGGTTAACTATAGCCACCATATTGTATTTTAGATCCACAGAACTTATTCATCGTATAAACTTTGCATCCCTTGACCAAAATATCCCCATTTCCTCCACCCCCAGCCCTTGGGAATTGCTGATCAACTATTCTTTCTATGAGTTTAGCTTTTTTAGAGTCCAACTGTGAGATCACATAGTACTTGTTTTTCTTCATCTGACTTATTTTCTATAGCATGATGGCCTCAAAGTTCATCCTTGTCACAAATGGTAGAATTTCTTTCTTTTTTTATGGCTGAATATTATTCCTCTATATGTGTACATGTGTGTGTGCGTGTGCATGTGTGTGTATGTATGATATCATTTTTATCCATTCATATCCATTTTTATCCATTCATTTTTATCCATGTACATTTAAGTTGCTTCTGTGTCTGGGCTACTATGAAAAATGCTGCAATAAACATAGGAGTAAATGTATCTTTGAGATACAGATATCATTTCCTTCAGATATATACATGTAAGTAGGATTGCAAGATCATATGGTAGTTCTATTTTTAATTTTTTGAAGAACCTCCATATTGCTTTCTTTTTAAAAAAATTCTTGGGACACCTGGGTGGCTCAACAATTGAGCATCTGCCTTCAGCTCAGGTCCCCTCCAGGAGCCTGTTTCTCCCTTTGCCTATGTCTCTCTGTGTCTCTCATGAATAAATAAATAAAATATTTAAAAGCATTTTTAAAATTTAAATTCAATTAACATGTAATGTATTAATTGGTTTCAGAGGTAGAGGTCAGTGACTCATCAGTCTTAGATAATACATAGTGCTCATTACATCACATGCCCTCCTTAATGTCCATTACCCAGTTTTCCCATCTCACCAGCTCCCACCCCTCCAACGACCCTCCATTTGTTTCCTATGATTAAGAGTCTCTTATGGTTTGTCTCCATCTCTGATTTTGTCTTGTTTTATATTTTCCTCTCCTCCCCTATGATCTTCTATTTTGTTACTTAAATTTACATATAAGTGAGATCATATGATAATTGTCTTTCTCTGATGGATTTATTTCACTTAGCATAATATCCTCCAGTTCCATCCACATTGTTGTAAATGCAAGATTTCATTTTTTTTGATGACTGAGTAGTAGTCCATTGTATATATATACTACATCTTCTTTATCCATTCATCTGCACTAGCCAGTAGGATCCAATAGTACATTAAAAAGATTATTCACCACAACCAAGTGGGATTTATTCCTAGGCTGCAAGGTGGTCCAACGTCCACAAATCAATCAATGTGATACATTGCATTAATAAAAGAAAGAAAAGAACCATCTGATCCTCTCAATTGTTGCAGAAAAAGCATCCTACCTTGATTAAAACTCTTTATAATGTAGAGATAGAGGGAACATACCTCAATATCATAAAAACCATATATGAAAAGCCCACAATGAATATCATTCTCAATAGGGAAAAACTGCAATATACATGTTTAATGCAATCCCTATCAAAATACCATGGACTTTCTTCAGAGAGTTAGAACAAATTATTTTAAGATTTGTGTGGAATCAGAAAAGACCCCGAATAGCCAGGGGAATTTTAAAAAAGAAAACCATATCTGGGGGCATCACAATGCCAGATTTCAGGTTGTACTACAAAGCTGTGGTCATCAAGACAGTGTGGTACTGGCACAAAAACAGACACATAGATCAATGGAACAGAATAGAGAACCCAGAAGTGGACCCTGAACTTTATGGTCAACTAATATTCGATAAAGGAGGAAAGACTATCCATTGGAAGAAAGACAGTCTCTTCAATAAATGGTGCTGGGAAAATTGGACATCCACATGCAGAAGAATGAAACTAGACCACTCTCTTTCACCATACACAAAGATAAACTCAAGATGGATGAAAGATCTAAATGTGAGGGATCCCTGGGTGGCGCAGCGGTTTGGCGCCTGCCTTTGGCCCAGGGCGCGATCCTGGAGACTCGGGATCGAATCCCACATCAGGCTTCCGGTGCATGGAGCCTGCTTCTCCCTCTGCCTGTGTCTCTGCCTCGCTCTCTCTCTCTCTCTCTCTCTCTCTGTGACTATCATAAATAAATTAAAAAAAATTAAAAAAAAAGATCTAAATGTGAGACAAGATTCCATCAAAATCCTAGAGGAGAACACAGGCAACACCCTTTTTGAACTCGGCCACAGTAACTTCTTGCAAGATACATCCACGAAGCCAAAAGAAACAAAAGCAAAAGTGAACTATTGGGACTTCATCAAGATAAGAAGCTTTTGCACAGCAAAGGATACAGTCAACAAAACTAAAAGACAACCTACAGAATGGGAGAAGATATTTGCAAATGACCTATCAGATAAAGGGCTAGTTTCCAAGATCTATAAAGAACTTATTAAACTCAACACCAAAGAAACAAACAATCCAATCATGAAATGGGCAAAAGACATGAACGGAAATCTCACAGAGGAAGACATAGACATGGCCAACATGCACATGAGAAAATGCTCTGCATCACTTGCCATCAGGGAAATACAAATCAAAACCACAATGAGATACCACCTCACACCAGTGAGAATGGGGAAAATTAACAAGGCAGGAAACAAATGTTGGAGAGGATGCGGAGAAAAGGGAACCCTCTTACACTGTTGGTGGGAATGTGAACTGGTGCAGCCACTCTGGAAAACTGTGTGGAGGTTCCTCAAACAGTTAAAAATAGACCTGCCCTACGACCCAGCAATTGCACTGCTGGGGATTTACCCCAAAGATACAGATGCAATGAAACGCTGGGACACCTGCACCCTGATGTTTCTAGCAGCAATGTCCACAATAGCCAAACTGTGGAAGGAGCCTCGGTGTCCATCGAAAGATGAGTGGATAAAGAAGATGTGGTTTATGTATACAATGGAATATTCCTCAGCTATTAGAAATGACAAATACCCACCATTTGCTTCAACGTGGATGGAACTGGAGGGTATTATGCTGAGTGAAGTAAGTCAGTCGGAGAAGGACAAACATTATATGTTCTCATTCATGTGGGGAATATAAATAATAGTGAAAGGGAATAGAAGGGAAGGGAGAAGAAATGTGTGGGAAATATCAGAAAGGGAGACATAACGTAAAGACTGCTAACTCTGGGAAACGAACTAGGGGTGGTAGAAGGGGAGGAGGGCGGGGGGTGGGAGTGATTGTGTGACGGGCACTGGGGGTTATTCTGTATGTTGGTAAATTGAACACCAATAAAAAAAAAATAGGGAAAAACTGAGAGCTTTTCCCCTAAGGTGAGCAACACAGCAGGGATGTTCATTATCACCACTATATTTATATTTATATCACCACTGTTGTTCAACATAGTACTAGAAATCCTAGCCTCAGCATTCAGGCTACAAAAAGAAATAAAAGACATCCGCATCAGCAAAGAAGTCAAACTCACTTTTTGCAGATGACATGATACTCTATGTGGAAAACCCAAAAGACTGGACTCTCAAATCTGTAGAACTCATACAGGAATTCAGCTAAGTGGCAGGATATAAAATTACTGCACACAAATCAGTTGTATTTCTATACACTGAGACAAAAGAAAGAGATATTAAGGAGTCAGTCTCATTTACAATTGCACCCAAGACCATAAGGTACCTAGGAATAAATGTAACCAAGGACGCAAAGGATCTGTACTCAGAAAACTATACAACACTCATGAAAGTAACTGAGGAAGGCACAAAGAAATGGAAAAACCATGTTCATGGATTGGAAGAGCAAATGTTAAAATATCTATGCTACCTAGAGCAATCTACACATTCAATGCAATCCCTATGAAATACTATCAACTTATGTCCATATTGCTTTCTAAAGTGGTTGTACCAATTTACATTCTCACCAACAGGGCACAAGGGTGTCCTTTACTTCACATCTTCACCAGCATTTGTTATCTCTTGTCTTTTTGACAACAACCATTGTAAAGATGTGAGATGATACCTCATTATAGTTTTGATTTGCATTTACCTGATGACGAGTGATGTTGAGCACCTTTTTATGTACTGTTAGCAATATGCATGTCTTCTTTGGAAAACTATTCAGATCCTTTGCCCATTTTAATTGGATGATGATGATGGTGATGATGACGATTATTATTGCTGTTGAGTTGTATGGATTCCTTATATATTTTGGATATTAATTCCTTCTCAGTTATATGGTTTGCAAATATTTTCACTCATTCTGTAAGTTGTCTTTCATTTTGTTGATGGTTTCCTTTGCTGTGCAGAGCCTTTTAGTGTGATGTAGTCCCACTTTTTATTTTTCCTTTTGTTGCTGTGCTTTTGGTATCATATTAAAAAATCATTGCCAAGACCAAAGTCAAAGAATTTTTCCTTATGCTTTCTTCTAAGAACTTTATACTTGGGATCCCTGGGTGGCGCAGCGGTATAGTGCCTGCCTTTGGCCCAGGGCACGATCCTGGAGACCCGGGATCGAATCCCACGTCGGGCTCCCGGTGCATGGAGCCTGCTTCTCCCTCTGCCTATGTCTCTCTCTCTCTCTCTCTCTCTGTGTGACTATCATAAATAAATAAAAAATTAAAAAAAAAAGAAAGGAACTTTATACTTTAAATTTTTATATTTAAGTATTTTGTTCAAGTTAATTTTATGTAAGTGGCATAAGATAGCAGTCCACTTTCATTTTATTGCATGTATCTAGTTTTCTCAACATTTTATTGAAGAGACTGTCATTTCCCTACTGTATATTCATGCCTCTTGGTTGTAAATCAGCCATATATGCATGGGTTTATTTCTGGGTTATCTATTTTGGTTAATCGATCTATGTATTTGTTTTGATGTGCATACCATACTGTTTTAATTACTATAATGCATATAATAATATGATATGTAATACAGTTTAAAATCTGAAAGGGTGATGCCTTCACCTTGGTTCTTTCTCAGGATTGCTTTGGCTATTCAGGGTCTTTTGTAGTTTCATTCACATTTTAAGGTTGTTTTTTTCTATTTCTGTGAAAAACTGCCATTGGAAATTTGGTAAGAATTGCCCTGAATCTAGAAGGCTTTGAATAGTATCTGTATATTAACAATATTAATTCTTCAGATCCATGAATATGGTATATCTTTCAATTTGTGTTTTCTTCAACTTCTACCACAAATTCTTGTAGTTTTCAGTGTACAGAAATTTCATCTCCTTGGTTAAATTTATTTCTAAGTATTTTCTTGTTTTTGATACTATTGTGAATGAGATTGTTTTCTTATTTCTTAACTAGATACTTCATTGATATAGAAATGCAACTGATTTCTATATATTGATTTTTAATCCTGCAACTTTACTAAATGTGTTTATTAGTCCTAATAGTTGGTTTGGGGAGTCTTTAAGATTTTCCATATATAAGATCATGCCATCTGCAACCAAATACAATTTTAGTTTTTCCTTTCTGATTTGGATGCCTTTTACTTATTTTTTCTTGTCTAATTGCTTTATCTAGAAGATTCAAAAACATTATATACCAAAACGTTCGTAGTGGTTGTTTTCGTTTTGATTCACATTTTTGATAGCTGTTTTCTAAGCTTTCTGTAATGAATATAATTTTATGTATTAGGTAAAAAAATAGTTATTATAAACATATAGCTTTGCATGTGTATGGAATTTAAGTTCCTATAAAACATGTACAGGATTAATGTTACTCACTTAGAAGCTTTTGCATTTCCATCAACTTGTTTTATGTATGTATGTATGTATGTATTCATCCATTCATTCACTCTTCTCTCATGCTTTCTATCTTTATTCTTATATACAGAATTTTGGGAGAAACTCTGAGATTGATTTTTCTGTTCTTATAGTCACTCTGCCACTATCTACATTTTCTTAGAAGAGAAAGTATGCATAAATCCAGACTTAGATTTTTTAGAGAAAAAAACCCTACTGTCTTGGAGATTAATCTGGTTTTATGCATACATTTTCTTCTTTAATATTTCAAGGAGTGGGAACTGAGGTAGGATAGGAGATATAAAGGCCTATTTGGGTTTTAAGGGCTCTGTTCCAAATTCCTGAGGTCCAAACACTGTTCTGCCTTTGGAGTCCTTGGAACACTCTAGTATCATTATAATCAGTCTCACTTTTCACTTGTTATTTCTTAATTAAAAAGGTCTAGTGAAAGTTAACTGTGCCCGTTACCTTGTTCTGTAGCCTCATACTTTGTTTTAAACAAACCTTTTATTTTATTTTATATTTTAAAAGATTTTATTTATTTACTCATAAGATACACACAGAGAGAGAGAGACAGAGACAGAGACACAGGCAGAGGGAAAAGCAGGCTCCATGCAAGGAGCCCGGTGTGGGACTTGATCCTGGGTCTCCAGGATCACACCCCAGGCTGAATGCAGCGCTAAACTGCTGAGCCACGCAGGCTACCCTATTAGGCCCCAAATCTTTTCTTTTAGAATGGTTTTCGATTTACAGAAAGGTGGCAAAAATAGTTCAGAGAGTCCTCATATAATGAGAACCCAGTTTCCTCTTTTGTTAGTATCTTACATTACTATGGAACATTTGTCACCTAATGAGCTAATATTGATACATTATTACTAATTAAAATCCATATTCCAGTCAAATTTCCTTAGTTTTTCCCTAATATTTTTCTTCTGTCCAGATTCCATCCAGGACACCATATTACATTTAGTCATCCTGTCTCCTTATGCTCCTCAAGGCTGGTACTTTCTCAGAGTTTCCTTGTCCTTGATAATTTTGTGGAGTATTAGATAGTTGTTTTACAGAATTTCCCTGAAGTTGGGATTGTCTAATGTTTTCCTCCTAGTTAGACTGGGGTTTGGAATTTAGGGGAAGATCACATTAAACTGCCATTCTTACAACATTATATCAAAGATACATATTATCAACATAACTTGATAATGTTATTATCAAGCATTATGATGACATCAGCTTGTTTTAGAAGTAATTTGTTTAATGGCTCATTTGAGTTTTATTTTCAGGAATGAACAGTTTGTAGTTGACAAAAATAGGAACAACAACAACAAAAAGCCACTTTAATGTCTCTCAAACTACTGTTTGAATATATTCACATAATAAGGACTAATTTCTGTTCTCTGAAAATAATCAAGTCTTTTACTTCCCTAAATAATTAAGTAGCCCTGCTTATTTCTCAGTTCAAGGGGTTTAGCAGAGCCAGTCTTCTTCCTTTGATATTTTCTTCCCCCTAACAGCTCATTTCTCCCTTATATCTTTACTTATGTGATTGGTTTGAATTTTCTGATGTTTCTTTGTCACTAACTTACCAAATGTTTTTTCTAATAGCTTTAGTCATTACTAAACACCTTTATCTTTAAAAAAAAACTTTATCTTTTTATTGACCAGTTAAGCCACATGATAGCACCTATTTATTATAAAATCACTAATACTCTCTATCTTGCTAAACAGCTTAGTTCAGTAGTACCTTTACTTTCATGTATATTTATATTAGATTCTTTTCCTTTAGAAAAAATACTTCAGTCATGTAAAAAGAAAACCAAGAGCTATTGTGTTAAGTGAAAAGAACAAGATGAGAAATTGTGAAAATAATATTGCATCTTGATTCATTCTTTCACAAAAATACTTGTTGAGTGCCTACTATTGTGCCATTCACTTGTCACTCACTGGTGATATCACAACAAACATAAAGGAGGGAATCTTTGCCATAAAGAGTATACATACATTCATATGTACATATATATAATAAATGCCAGACTGCAATAAAAAGGATAAATAGCAAGAGCATAGAGGGTGTACTAATTAATCGTTATATACCCTTATATCTAGATCTTCATGTATCTAGATCTACTCTTCCATTTTCTCCTGACTCCTGCATATCCTATCTTTTTACTGGTCATGAAAAGCTAACTCCCCTATTCTTTAGGGATATATCATTGAGTCCCTGTATGACTGGCCAAGAAAGCAGAGCCCGTGCTCTGTAGTTTGGCACTTGATCTAAACACAAAAATGAGTGGAGATGAGAAACTGATGGGGCATTTACAGATTCTGTAAGCTCTAGGGAGTCAACAAATTTGCAGTGGTGTGGCATGATCTGGGAGATAAGTGGTATCTCCAGAGCAAAGGAAATAAGGGCATCCGAGGAGACATACAAGGTTCATGTTCAATAAAGAAGGCTCTTACAGAAGTCCGTTTAAGTCAAAGTCTCACTGAACTGAGAAAGAAAGTCATTCAAATAACTGAGCAAAGAGTATTCCAGACTGAGGAAACCATTAAGTGCCAAAGAAAGTTTGAGGAACAACAAGAAACAGTGCAGTTGAGTGAAATGACTGAGGGGGCAGTGACATGAGATGAGGTTGGAAATATAGCCAGAAGAAAGCTGCATAGAACCTCTTAGGCTATTTTAGATACTTAAAAAAAACTATGGGTGAGGAAGTGTCTGGGTGGCTCAGTCAGTTGAATATGATTCTTGATTTAGGCTCAGGTCATGAGATTGAGCCCCATGTTGAGCTCTGTGCTCAGAGCAGAGTCTGCTTGTCTTTCTCCCTCTGCTTCCCCCTTTCTCTCTCTCTTTCTCAAATAAATAAATGGATAAAATCTCTTAAAAAAATTATGGGTGAGATGGGAAGCATTTCAAAACCTTCAAATTTGCCATTTGGGAGTGATAAACTATGATTTAAATTCTAAAAGGATGAGAGATATCTGTGTGGAAAATACACTGTCAAAGATAGAGATGATAATCGAGAGACCTAAGTCACTCCTAGAATAGATAAGTCATGATGGAGAGTTGCACCAGGGTTATGAGTGGTTGGATATCCTGACTGGGTCAGGTTTGGGAAATATGTTAAATATGTTAAATATGTTAAAGGTAGAGCTTATAGGATTTACTAGTGGATTGGAGAGAAATCGAAGTCAAGGATGGCTATGATTTTGGTTTGAATGGCTAGAAAAATGGAGTTGATATTTACTGGAATTGGAAAGACTGTGGGAAGGATTTGGGTCAGAGATGAGAGTTCTATTTTGGACATGTTAAGTTGAGATGCATTTAACATATCAAATAGACTTGGAGTGTACACAGCTGAAAATTTGAATCTGGAGTCAAATGCAGAGGTTAGGAATGAAGAAAAGATGGACTTTGTTGCTCTATATGGCATCTAAAGCCAATCGGATTGAATAAGATATTTTAGGGAACAAGTATAAAATGATGAGCCCTGAGCCATGGGTAGCTAAAACATTATGAGGATGAGAATGGGGCCAGCTTCATGGGCACACAACCTGTGTAGTCACACAGGACATTATACCTAAAAGGGCCGTGTGCTTGGTTTACTGCTCTTCTCTCACTGTCTTGAAATTCCTAATAATTTTTAAACAAGGGCCCAGCATTTCCATTTTGTATTGCACCCTGAAAATTATGTGGCAGGTCCTATTTGGGAAAATGAGGATTCAGCAAGGTCAAAAGCCAATGAAGTAGACTGAAAACCAAGCAAGTATGTTAGTGGTTTCATAAAATCCAAGTAAAGAAGTTGTATGGAGATGGACAGAATGATCAACAGTCTCAAAAGCTGCCCCAACGTCAAGTTAATTTTGGCCTGAACAGTGATCACCAGATTTAGCAACTTGGGTGTGGTTGCTGCTCAGGTTGACTGCATTGTAGAAAGACACAGAGGAGAGAGTAAGAACAAACACAGCATAGACGACTCTGGCAAGAACCTTCCCTGTGAGTGGGAAAGCTTTGAACTGAATAGGAGCCTAGATATGGGTCAAGTCAAGGCTTTTCTAAAAGGGAGATATGGTATATATTTTCCCTTAGCAATGGCCCACTAGAGAAAGAGAGAAGAACTGAGGCAGGAGTGGAAATAATTATAGGAGCAAAGTCTTTGAGGACAAGGTGGAAATGGGATCCATTGCGGAATGGAGGTTTGTCCAAGGAGCAGATAGAAGGCAAACTGCATGGGACAGATGCCTGTGTCTGGTGCATTTTGGACAAAAATACATTCTGAATGCTTCAGTATAAGACTCAAAGTCTTCAGTTGAGAGTAGAAAGCAGAGAGGGGAGATGGAGATTTGGAAACAAGAGAGTGTGAAACCATCCTTTGTGAAGGGGCTGGAACTGACGGGCAACACTAAGGCCACTAAAGGGCTATGTGAAAATACTTACTGATGGTACAGTATGCTAAACTGTTGATGCTGAATATCTCTGTGATTTTTTTTTCAGTTTTCTGATTCCCTAATTAGCCTTTTAAAAATGTATGGAGAGGTGAAAAGCAGGACATACAATGTACAAGACAGGTGCTTATGATTTATGAGGGGTGAGTGGGGAATCAGAAAGAGGATGGAGATATTCTTGAAAAGCACTGCCTAAGCAACAGATGAAGAGCAGTCCAATTTTCTACAGAAATGAGGAACCAGACAAAACATCTTTCCCCTTTTTCTAGGCCTTAGGATCTACTCTGTTTCTAGGCCTGAGCTACCTATTGTGTTTCCTAGATGAGTTTGGTGGGCCTAGTGGTTCAAATCTTCCCAAAGTCTTAACACCAGGGTGGCTGCCATCATTGCTTTTTCAGGACCACTCATCTGGGTCTGGGTCTGAAGGGGTGTTATAGTGGGAGGCTGAGGGAGGCTCCACCAGGGACTAGCTAGACATCTCTTATACCAGGAATATTTTAAAGTTTTCTTGTTAAAAGGGTTAAAAGTAAATGTCTCTTATAAGTTGAGGTCCTTGATGTCTGCCTTCAGAGCATACTAATTCACTCAGCATTTGTCTTGTTAACAGCTTTGGCTGCTATTTTTTAAAATTTCAAATTGAGATCATTGTTCCAAAAAGGCATTTCAGAGAGAATACATTGTTAGGAAGAGATTGTTACTAATTCCAAAACATTTTCACCTTATTAGACCTTGTATTATTAGCTCATATGTGCTTTTATTTTGACCCATGATAGATGGAATGGTGAGTGGGGAATTTCAGGGCAACATTTTAAACTAAGTTCCTCTGAGCAATTTACCCTCATCTTTCTGTTGAAATCTTTATTGGGATCATAAATCTCAGTTCTCAGAACAAGATGTGAGAATTAGATCCTGTGATTGCTAAAACACCCCATGGAGCTCAGCTGTGTGGGCGCAGAGGCAGTAACTCTGCATGGGGTTTGAGGTAGGGTGTGTGTTTGGAACCCTGAGGGTGGTGAGTTGAAGACTGCAGAGCCAAGGGCAGAGGTGGAAGCCAAGTCCAGAGCTTAACATCAGGGAAAGAGGGGCAAGTATTTCTCTTGTGGCAGAAATAATATTTAACATAACAATATGCATTTGTGTCTCTGTACTTTCATGAAATGTACAAACTCATTGATGAGTTTCTTTTATCATTAAATTCCTTCATAATGAATTTCTTACATAAGAAACCTGTTCAATAAATTTATCTATTATTTATAGTCACACATGAAAGTAAATTCTTAAAAGGACAGCACAATTACTTAATATTAGTTCATATATACTACTATTGAGAACAAAGGCAAATTGACAAAGAGTACTGTCTGAGCACTTGGTCTAATTGAAAATATGTAACTTAATTTTTTTGTATTTTTTATTTTTTTGGAAATATGTAACTTTATTTTTTATTTTTTTTAAAGATTTTATTTATTTATTCATAGAGACAGAGAGAGAGAGGCAGAGACACAGGCAGAGGGAGAACCAGGCTCCAGGCAGGGAGCCCAACGTGGGTCTCGATCCAGGGTCTCCAGGATCACGCCCTGGGCTGCAGGTGGCGCTAAACCACTGAGCCACCCGGAAATATGTAACTTTAAAACATGGGTTATATGATGGAGAGATCTACAAATCAGTTGAAGGGAATTATTTGCAGCCAGACATTTCTTTTCCTGAAGGAATGTCTATGACTTCCTACCTCAGATGGGCTGAAATGGGAAGTAAGAGTTGCTGTGGGTGAAAAGCTCAGGATATTCTTAAAGCAGATTTTTAGGATCTTGTGAAGAAAGGTTCAAAGAACAGCATGATCAGTAACTGGAAGTTGATGAGGAACCTGAATCCTCATTGGCAGTGGGGCGAGCTTAAATTGGTAGCTTTGAGAAAGAGTAAGTCTCATTTATCACATTTGTTCAGTGAAAATAATACCTACATTACAAGTTCATGGGATTTAAATAAGAAACTATCACACACACACACACACACACAACACACACACACACACACATCCTGGATGTAGAACAAGTTCAAGGCATTGGAGTTTATGACCAGGTTCCTGAGAGATGCCAATTATGGCAAAAGCCTCATCAAAGCTAGCCCTTTAGAATTAGAAGACAATCCCAAGAAGTCCCCTGCCAAGGGACAAGATGGGGATCCAAATACCTGCAGCATCTGTAGACCTGTCATCTCCCTTTTTTTCAGGGGTCAGACTGAAATTCTGTTATGATTGAAGGACCTTCTCTCCATACTCGCATTCCTAGGTGCTTTGGGACATCTGTAGACTTTTTCCCAACACTTAGAACACAAAAGACCGTAGTTACCTTTTCTTTCTCACAGCTAGCACAGAGGAATGACTTCAGGCTTTCTTTCTTTTCTTTTTTTCTTTGGTGGGTGGTGGTGGTGGTGGTGGTCATCATGTGAGGATGAGACCATGTAAATCATGGAAGACTCTTCCAATTTGGGTGGAGGAAAACAGCAGGCCCTACATGGCTGGTCAGGGAGTCAGTCACTGGCTCGGCTCCAGTCATCCAGGAGTCTGGCAGTGGAGGAGGATCACAGGGTGATCTGATAGAGAACTGTACAAGGGGAGGATCAAGTCAACTTCTTCCAGACTCATTAAGGTCCCCTAAAGCATTAATGACCTTTTTTCTCAATACTTATAACAGGGAAAATTTTAGTTCATTGACCTTACAAATAATTATGGCTCTTTGGAAAGCTTTTGTTCATGGAAACTGGGCAGCACTTCCAAACATTTTAATGATGTTTATTATCTTAATAGCACCTGTCCTTTACCCTGCCTGCATACTCAAAAAAAAAAAAAAAAAGTTAACTAAAAGAGAGCATGATTCATTTTATATCCTGATGTTTTCTTATGACCACAGCTGTGGCCACTTCAGTGTCCAGCAAAGTATTTCTTTGGCGAGTGATTTAGGGAGGGGTGGAAAGTGAAATGGAAGCAGTCGCTGGAAAATCTTTAACACTGGGGCGTATTCTCTCCCTATTTGACTCCAAGGAATTCCCACTCATGGAATCTGGCCTATCATAAAGACCTTCTCTCTTCTATACTTGATTCAACTTAATAAATTATGTCACCAGCTATGGTGAATGATGTCTGTTCCTCACACTACAGAACAATAGCCTTCCTAGTTAAGCTTCTGGAAGGGAAGGAATCTATCAGTTCCAGTTCCCTCCTGCTGGGAAGTCTTCTATGTCAGCTGGCTGGATCCTCTTGCTCATAGCTCCTCCCCTAGAACAAATTCTTCCTTTTTTCTGACCCTTAGGACACCCTGACATGCATTCCTTCTCTAACTGCCTTTTTTGGCCTCATTTCTGAAATAACATCTCAGAAAAGTGACACTTGTCATCAAAGAGGCAAATCCTCAGTGAGAATAAGTTGTCTTAAAAAAAATCATGCCTAAGTCAGCCAGCTTTAGAAAATGTAGAAACTCTCCCACCCTTTTACAAGGGAGGCTTTAGAAAATAAATTTGTCCCATAAAATAAATGATAACTGGTGCATGAAGTGGTATGAGAATGAGAAGTATTTCCTTTACTTGTATCAACAATAGTTTAAGTGCTTGTGCTTCCCAACCATATCACAAATTATCAAATTTTGGTGCGTTGTCACAGCTGATAGTTCACATAACTGAATCTTTCCTAAATAATCATACTGTTTCCAAAGGTCACAACTTTTTCTTTCTAAATCAAATATCCCCTGGAGCCTGTCTCCACACCAAGGTTCTCTTACTGATTTTCTTCTTCTAATAACTTTGTGCCTATTTTTGCTCCCTGATAAGCACACCCACCATTATGTCCAAATTTGTTCTTCAC
The DNA here is from genome assembly GCF_011100685.1 of Canis lupus familiaris. Lineage (NCBI taxonomy): Eukaryota > Metazoa > Chordata > Mammalia > Carnivora > Canidae > Canis > Canis lupus. Next base: position 12,181,944 of record NC_049239.1, on the reverse strand, counting down.
AATCACTCAATCGTGGTCATTGGAGTTTTACTTCATTTCATGCCTACCATTTTGTTTCTCTTCTCACTGCCACCATTCTGCCTCTGATATTCAGGTGGTCTTTGCTGTGCATGGTAAGGAGAGACCATAAAAGTGACTGCATGAACAAAAACTGTGCAATGCATCCTTATTAATCAAGGGAGAGGTGGGGATTACAATTGTTCTGGGATCTTTTTTTTTTTTTTATAGACAACACATTAAAAACTCTTTTGCTGTAGGTTACAAACAAAGGGAAATTTAAAAATAGTAAAACCAATATTTATTTAGCACACTGTAATTTACTTATTTATGTTTTATTGTAGTGCACTGTAATTTAAAACATTAGAGACACTTAGAAGTAGTTGTTGTTTTTTGTTTTGTTTTGTTTTGTTTTTTTTTCTGTGTGGAAATCTTAGTATGAGCAGTGCTCACCCTCTTGTTCTAAATGGATTGCCTACAGTATGGAGTGAGCATCTTCGGTGAGCCTTCGTGAGCTGTCAAACTCCTTTCTCAATTTAGACTGGCTTCTGACTTTCAGCTTCAGGAAATACCTCTGAGAGTTTCTTAAGTATGAGGTTTTTTTGTGTTTTGTTTTTTTATTGGTGCTTTCTTCTGGGACATCTTCAACCTCATTGTGTCACTAAGTTTGCCTTTACCAAGTTCCTCTGGTTGCACATCTCCGAGTCTCTCAAATGGTGACAGTGTCAACATTCCCACAGACAGTGATTTCTTCCATATCTCCATTTATGTTCAGTTTGAATTTCACTTGAGTTTTATCAATTGTCTCTTTGTTGCACTTCCTCTCTTAGCCAATTTCCTTTTTTGGTTATCCATTTTTTAAAAACGTTATGTAGGTTTATCCCTGAAAGACAAGGAGGCAACACAGCTGCATGCTTTGTTATCTATGTGAGTATAATAATAATTATATATTAATAATAAATATGTGGAGCCAATCATGGATAGACTTTGCAAGAAGTGATGTGATTGGTCACTGATCATGATGTGCATTTATTATGTATGTAGTGGTTTTTGAATTGCCAATATAGCAGAGAAGTTTCTACTTTATGCAATTACTCAGAAAGCTAACTGAAATCTTAACTGTGTTATTAGGAGACTGGCATTTTTTAATTAAACTGGTGACTGAAATCTGCCTTATTTGGAACTGTGCAAAGCAAAGATGGCCTGATTATTACTAGGACAATTTTATGCCTTCTCTTTTTATCTTTAATGTTTTTAATTTACCTTCCATTTACTGGTCCAGAGTTTCCTCCAGGATAACTATTGCCTTATTCATCATATGGCCACTCTAGGACCTCACAGAATCTTACATGTAGTTTTTACTCTGACAAAGGCTTTATAACCAACTCCCTGGTTGGCCTAAGCACCTGTACTTAAATTCTGAACTTGCATCACTTTTAAGCCCCCAGGAATAACAGGTGTTCCTGAATCCTGCTGCAAGATTAAAGAATTGAGGCTGCTTTGTTGCTGTTGTTCATGATTTCTGTAGGAAGTGAATTAGAGGCCTCTGGTCCTTTGTTAAACCTAGATTTTCTTGGCATCTTGTTTGAGTCCAGTAAGCTGGATCTGAAAGAGCTTTGGCTTTTGGGCCTTCTGCACAAGACTTGTTCTTCTAATACCCTCAAGTCTATGAGAGTGACTGCTGAGTTCTTATGTGATAAACACAGATTAGACTTCTCAAACTTGTTGCTCTGTAGTCAATAGCAACAGGGGCACTCCTACCTGATGTTCTATCTGCTATCACCCAAATCAGAGTGTGGGAAGAGTCATTTTACCTCAGTTGTTTACTCCAGGATACCCTCTTTTAGGTACTGCTATAGTGAGATACCGATGCCTCCTTCTTTATGGTCTCCTTTTTGGTTCCTGGGAAATAGGACAATATCCTTGAATTTTCCTTTATGCATAGCATAAACCATCTTCTGAGAATGAGAGGTGAATAGGAAGAAGCTTTCTGTCTTCTTATTCTGAACCCCCAAAGAAAATAATTATAGAGTCAAATTGGGCAGACCTTTGCGACTATCTCAGCCGACATAGTATAATGGAAGTGATGCCACTTGCCTTTTGAGGTAGGAAAATAAGAATGTCTTGGATTTGTGTCTTGACTTCTTATGATGCTTATTCTCAAAACCCAGTTGCTATGTATGTTGTGAGACATGAGTAAACCATGTATAGGTAATTTGGCTGGTAGCCCGGCCAATAAGCATATCAACAACCAGACATTTGTGTGAAGATGTATCCAGATGATTCCCACTCTTAGCTGTTAACTTACCCTAATCTTTGAGTCTTCCCAGCTATTGCCCCAGACATGGAGTACCAAACATAAGCTGTCTTCCCTGTGTCTGGACTAAATTACTGATCAACAAAAATCTGTCAATACAATCGTTGTTGTTTTTAAAGATTTTATTTATTTATTTATTCATGGGGACACACAGAAAGCAGCAGACCTATAGGTAGAAGGAGAAGCAGACTCCCTTTGGGGAGCCTGATATGGGACTCAATCCCAGACCCTGAGATCATGACATGAGTCAAAGGCAGATGCTCAACCACTGAGCCACCTGAACATCCCACAATTGTTATTTTTAATACAATTATGTGCCACTAAGTTCGGGGTGGTTTGCAATAGTAACTGGAACAGAAATGCTTGGCTTTGTATGACACTCAAAATAATCTGAGTGGTGGGATAAGTGAATTTGTCTTTTTCTTATTTACACTTTTGAACATCTCCACAATGTACATGGGTAATGAGTGTGGTCAATAGAGACACAACGAAATGACTGATTAGAAGTGAATGAGAAAGGGAAGGGTCTGGGATGCTGCCCAGATTTCATGTCCTTGGATGCTAGCAAGAAGAGGCTGTTATGTATTCCTTGTTTCCCTTATCTCATCCATATAAAGGACACTGGTAGGACATTACTTCTTGTTAAAGAACTTCTTTAGAAATAATCCCCAAACTGTAATAAAATATGATGTGATAATTTTTTACTCTTACCAAATACTCCCAAGATGTAGAAGTCTCTTTATCCCTTGTAGCAAAATGGTTAATCAGAGGAGAGGCCCATCTGAATTCTAAACATCCCACTCTATGGTCCAACTGTGGACCACCTTTCATTTTTCCTATCTCGTCTCCTGATTTTGTGGTGGAATTGATACACATGAAGATTTAAGATCTTTGTGACAAAAATCAAATAAGTCAGATTGATAATTATGGCCCTTGAAGGATACAAAGCCATTTGAATAATATGTAAGGATCAATTTGACTACTAGCTCACCAAAGTGAAAATATTGGCATCAAGGAATAAGCCAATTGCTGGCATAAGTGCATGTGCCAGGAGTTGCGTATTTCAAGTAATGGAATTCAGTAAATCATTGCAACTTGAGAGCTAGGTGATTCTAAGTACTTCGTTTATCCTTAGTAAGTCAATATAACTTACTCTTCCATCTCCTGGAAAAAAACAAAAGCATTTTTCCATCTCTGAAATGGATTAGCCTGGGTTAGGAGGATACCTCCTTGCATCAGCAGCAAACCAATTCCATGGGCAGGTCTCTTAACCATTAGAACTTTAAAATTATATTCTGGTGGTACAGTTTAGAAAAAATAAAGAAGTAAGGTTTTACCTGTATGATAAATTAGAGGCCAAATGGTTTCTTTTCATATTCTCATAATCTTAAGGGAGATAGTTTCTGCAAATCTAAAAGTTCTATCTTGACCATTTGGGCATAAAATAGGTGGAGATTGAAGAGAGGAATGACAAGGCCCTTGGAGGGATAAAAAATGAAAATAACCAAAATTACATCTTTGTTACATGAGTGGCCAAAACCAGAAATCTCCATACAAGTTTTTTGTTGTTGTTGTTTTGTTTTGGCAGCAAGTATTGCCTTACACAATTGAATGTCATTGCAATCATATGGTATCAATAACAAGTGGATTGTAGCCAGAATGTCTAAGGTCTGTTCTTACAGACATTAGATCTGAATTCTCCTTCTCACAAATCTCAAAAGCATGTTCATTCTGCACTCTGGCCAGTTTTTTGACCTTTTTGCTGACCTGAAAGCGTTATGCAGCAAGAGTAAGATACAAACTAGTGCTTGGAACATCCTTCAGAATGGCCAAAATATTTTCTTTATGACTGAAAAGCAATCTCCAAATCACATTGCTTTCTGCTGCAGAGCTTTCTGGACTATTGAGTACTACATTATATCCCAGTATAAGTGACCTTCAATTTTTGCCTCAAGACTTGGGTTAGGCTCTTTCAGGATGGCCTAAACACTCTACCAATTGATAGCATTATGCTGAGCCTACTGGATTAGGTTTTGTCCCAGGGGTCAGATATAGTGTCTATTGTTTACATCATTTTTATTGGTTAGACCTGGTGTCTATTATTTACACCATTTTTATTGGTCTTTGTGGGCAGCATAGTTGAGACATAAAAGCTTTATCTAAGATGGTAGGAATGGAGAAAAGAATATAATGAGAGAAGAGAGCTTAATGACATTTTGAATGTGGCCTGAAGAGGAAAGGAAACAAAGTTGACTAAGTCTTCTGGATAAATGGGCTAGCAATAAGATACATTAGGTAACATAGATGATTTAGTTTTGGGTAGTCTCTTGCTAAACTAAAAAAAACCTAAAAGTAATGAAATAAACTATAAATAATTAATACATAATTATTAAGAATATATTATTAACATGCTTTAGCCATGTCTTAGATTTACTTTAAAAATATACTTCATATAGTAAAACTGTTGTCAAATAATATAAACAACCCCTCCTAAAACAGAGGCATTAATATTGTACAAGGGTTGTACATTCTAGAGTTATTTCCTGCTAGATCTCAAAACTAAAGCATCCCAAAATTAGGTCACTCACCAAGCATTCTAAAACTTGGAGCCAATGAAAGTATCCTCACTTCCAGGTTTTATAAAGGCCCTTTGTTTACTTAGCAACCCCAAGTGCAGGAAATTCTCCACACACACCAGTGCAACTGCAGCTGCACCAGACATACTGGGGACAGACATCTGGTCTGACAGCCAGGCCCACCCACCAATAAAATCCTCTCAGGAGGTAGTACAGAAAGAGGGCCCTGCAGTCTGGGGTGACTCCAGCCCCAGTGGTCAGACAGTGGGCAGGCATCTGGTCTGACTGTTGGCCCTAACAATCAACAAAAACCTCTTAGGGAACAAGACAGGGAGAGAACCTTACAGGTTCATGATACTGCTCCAACAGATGGACGGGGGGTAGGCATTTAGTTTGACTGCAGGCCCTGCCCATGAATGAAAGCCTCTCAGGGGACGATGCAGGGAGAGTGCCCTGAAGTTTGGTGTGACTTCAGTCCTGGAAGATGGCCTGAGGGCAGGCATATGGTCTGATTGCTAATACCACACAACTACAAACCATAACAGTCCAAGACTGGCCCCTGAATAGCACAAGGATCAAACCTCCCCAGTGTGCCTACCACAGGCAAAGTGAGCCATTGCAATAGATTGGACTGAAGGCAAATGCGGTTCAGCCATGACAGTAGGGCATATGAAACTACCATAGGAGACACCCCTAAAGCACCTATATGGTGAGCAGGGGGCATGATGCTACAGGGCACCACAGAACCTTTTCTTCATAAGGCCACTGTTTTCAAGATTTGGAGACATAGCTGACTTTCTTGACACATAGATATAAACACAGAGAATTAGACAAAATGAAGAGACAGTGATATGCCCCCAAAGAATAGGACAAAACCATAGCAAAAGAGCTAAATGAAATGAAGATAAGTAATATGCCTGATAAAGACTTCAGAATAATGGTCATAAAGATATTCACTGGACTTGAGAAAAAAGTGGAGGATCTCAGTGTGATCTTCAAAAAAGAGATAGAAAATATAAAAAAGAACCAATCACAGATCAATAACTCAATAACTAAAATTAATACAATAGAGGGAATCAACAGCAGATCAGAGGATGTGGAAGAAAAGATCAGTGAGCTGGAAGACAGTAATGGAAAGCAACTATGCTCAACAGCAAAAGGAAAAAATAATGAAAAATGAGCACAGGTTAAAGGAACTCAGCAACATCATCAAATATAACAACATTTTTATTTATAGGGATCTCAGAATGAGAAGAGAGAGAGAAGGGGTAGAAAATTTATTTGAATAAATAATAGCTGAAGATTTTCCTAACCTGGGAACATAAACAGATATCTAGATCCAGGAAGGACAGAAAGCCCCCAACAAAATCAACCCAAGGAGATCCACACTAAGACAAGTAATAAATAAAATGACAAAAAAGTAGTAATAGGGGCAGCCCGGGTGGCTCAGCAGTTTAGCACTGCTTTCAGCCCAGGGTGCGATCCTGGAGACCTGGGATTGAGTCCCACATCAGGCTTCCTGCATGGAGCCTGCTTCTCCTTCTGCCTGTGTCTCTGCCTCTCTCTCTCTCTCTCTCTCTGTGTCTCTCATGAATAAATAAATAAAATCTTTTAAAAAAAAGTAGTAAAAAAAAAATAAAAAAAATAAAAAATAAAAATAAAAAAAAGTAGTAATAAGAAGAGAATTTTGAAAGGATCGAGAGAAAAGAAAACAGTTACATAAAAGGGAAACCCTATAAGGCTCTCAGATGATTTTTCAGCAGAAACTTTACAGACCAGAAGCAAGTTGAATGATATATTCAAAGTGCTAAAAGGAAAAAAATCCTGCAACCAAAAATACTCTATCTAGCAATATGATTATTCAGAATAGAATTAAAGAATTTTCTAGATAAACAAAAGCTAAGGGAGTTCATTACCACTAAACTAATCTTATGAGAAATGTTAAAGAGAATTCTTTGAGTGGAAAGAAAAGGCCATAATCAGGAGCAGGAAATTATGAAAGAAAAGATTTCACAGGTAAATGCTAACGTAATAAAAGTGGGAGATTAATCTCATATAAAACCAGTACATATGTTAAAGCACAAAGAAGTAAAATAAATTATATTTATAACAATCAATTAAGTGATTCACAAAATTAAAGGATGTAAAGTATGACATCATATGCATAAAACATGGTGGGGGAATAAAAATTTAGTGCTTTTAGAGTGCTTTCAGACTTAAATGACCATCAACTTAACATAGACAACTATATGCATACGATGTTATATATGGACCTAATGGTAATCATAAATAAAAAACCTGTAATATGTACACAAAAAATAAAAAGAAAAAAGAGAAAAGAATCCAAGTATATCACTTTTGTTTAGCTTTGTTTTGATTCTTTAATACAAGAGGTTTGGCAAGTTGACATTCAATGAGGAAATATCACTCATTATGTAAGTGGTAGTGTAGTTGATACAACATTATGGAAGAACATTTGGTAGTATCTACACTTTAAAATGTTCTTTTTTTAAATTTTTTAAAAAAATTTATTTATGATAGTCACACAGAGAGAGAGAGAGAGAGAGAGAGAGAGAGAGGCAGAGACACAGGCAGAGGGAGAAGCAGGCTCCATGCACCGGGAGCCCGACGTGGGATTCGATCCCGAGTCTCCAGGATCGCGCCCTGGGCCAAAGGCAGGCGCTAATCCGCTGAGCCACCCAGGGATCCCACTTTAAAATGTTCTTAATATTAACCTAACAATTCCACTTGTAGTAATTTTTTCCTACAAAATAGACATATAAAAATATGAAGATATATATGGAAAGATGTTCACTGTCACAGGGTGTATAACAACAAAAATTGGAAACTAACTTGCAGATGTTATAATTCACTTATGTTTTAAGTGGCAGAAAAACAAACGTAGCTCAAACAAGATGAGCATTCATGTCTCTTTCCTGTAGAAGCCCAGGTAGACAGCCCAGGGAAGTCTAACACATGATAATATCAGATTCCTTATATCTGGTGGCTCTACTATGTGGGCCTCAACCTCAAGATACAAGATGGCAACATGAGGTTATAGGCAGCAGGATGGAAGAAGGAAGATAGAAAGGTAGAAGGTATAGTCATTCTGTCTCTTAGAAAGGGTCCTAAAATCTGCTATTTGATGTGCTACCTACACTATATTGTCCAGTACTTAGTCACATGATTACATCTAGCTGAAAGAGAGACTGAACAATATAGTCTTTATTCTGAGAAGTCAAGTGCCTAGCTAAAAATATGGAGGAAAAAGAGAGAATGGAAAAAAAGGAGAATGGATTTTAGGAAACAACTAGCAATCTCTGCCACATGACTGAATGACCAACAAGAGGGAAATATGGTATAAAGTATCATACAGTTAAATACTATACAGTTATAACAAAATAAGGCAATTATATATGGCCTGACACAGAAGGTTGTTATAGTACTGCATTATTCAACAGTTTCAAAAACACGTGTGAGAAATGTCAGCCTATGTTCACCAAAAGATATGTTAAAATGTTCATTTCAGCATTATTTAAAATTACCCAGTACTGAAAATGCCACAAATGTCTACTAACAGTAGAGTGGATAAACGTGGTATATTTACCTAATGAAATGCTATAGGTAGGTGATGGAAATGAACAATGTTACTATATGCAAATATATGGATGATTCTTAAAACATAATGTTAAGCAAAAGAAGCCAGGTACAAAACACATAATGTATATTCCACTTTATTTTTTTTAAAAAAGATTATTTATTTATTTATTTATTTATTTATTTATTTATTTATTTGGGAGACAGAGACAGTGAGAGAGAGCACAAGCAGGGAGGGAGAAGCAGGCTCCTCACTGTGCAGGGAGCCTGACTGGGCTCAATCCCAGAACCCTGGGATCATGACCTGAGCTGAAGGCAGATGCTTAACCAACTTAGCCACCCAAGTGCCCCTATATTCCACTTTGGATAAGTTCAGAATCAGATAAAATTAAATTACAAGATTAGAAATCAAGATAAGGTTACCTTTAAGGGATGATAATGACAGGAAAGGAGCACGAGGGAGACTTCTGAGATGCTGCTAATATTCTATTTCTTGAACTGAGTGTTGGTTAATTGGGGACATTCACTTTCTGAAAAATCACCAATCGTCACACAATCATTTGTGGAATTTTTAGTATGCATGTAACACATCAGTAAGATTTTTAAAAAGCATATGTATATTTGTATATATGTAGAACGTCTAGAACTGTATAAACCAGATTAAATTAGGAGTTGACAAACTTTTTCTTTAAAAAAACCAGATAGTAAATATTTTAGGCTTTGCCTTACAGTGTCTGTCACAACTACTTAGTTTCACCATTGTAATGCAAAAGTGGCCCTAGATAATACGTAAGTGAATAGGTATGGCTGCGTTCGAATAAAGTTTATTTAGAAAAACAGGTGACCATTTGCTTCAACGTGGATGGAACTGGAGGGTATTATGCTAAGTGAAATAAGTCAATCGGAGAAGGACAAACAGTGTATGTTCTCATTCATTTGGGGAATATAAATAACAGTGAAAGGGAATAGAAGGGAAGGGAGAAGAAATGTGTGGGAAATATCAGAAAGGGAGACAGAACATAAAGACTCCTAACTCTGGGAAACGAACTAGGGGTGGTGGAAGGGGAGGAGGGCGGGGGGTGGGGGTGAGTGGGTGACGGGCACTGAGGGGGACACTTGATGGGATGAGCACTGGGTGTTATTCTGTATGTTGGTAAATTGAACACCAATAAAAATTATTTTATTAAAAAAAAAAGAAAAACAGGTGACAGGCTGTAGTTGGCTAGTGCTTGTACTAAACTCTTCATAGTGGCTATCTTTGGAGCAAGGGTTGAAGAGAAGGATGCCTTTTACTCCTTCCATGTTTCTATAACATTTAATATTTTATAATTAGCATTTTATTTAAAGCATCCACTTTTATTAAAAGCTCATTCTTACAAATGTTTCCCTGAAACAAACAAGCAAATAAGCAAGCCGGATCTAAGTGCAACCAACAGAGATCTTAGGGTAGCAATACAAATCTGATGCAAGTCAGGCAGCAATTTATTCAGCATATTATCTGTCACTTAAAATGCCTACAAGAATATATATAGAAAATTTTATTGCCAATTACCGAGAGGATTAGCATCTGTTCATAATAAAAAATCTATTTACCAAAATTCTTTATTATACTTATAATTTTCCATTTAATCACAAATAATAGCATGACACTGTCATAGTGTCAACTTTCCATTTTATAAAAAGAAAATTATTGCTTTTACTTGGCATATGGAGCATGCATTTTGATTAAGGTAGAAGCATGCCAGTAGCATCAATGTGCATATGCAAAAGAACACTATGATTTATGGGCTAGAAAAGTATTCATAAATAAGCTCACATTTGCTTTTGAATTTTGTTAAGATAAATTTCAACTATTTTGCCTTAGTAATAGGAAAACAAATGTAAGCCAGAACTCATGGCTTCTAAGGATTTAAAATCCACTTGCAGACCCAAGATATACACAGACAATAGGTAATTAACCTTAGACGGTCTGTGCCTCTTATTTTGGCAGGTATATACAGTGCTATAAAAAACAAGAAAGAAAAAATATTGTGACAGCGTAGAGGAGATCAACTTTTCAAAGAAGCAGAATGGATAAGATTTGGGGAAAGGCAATGGAAAACCAGATTCTCCATGCTGGGGGGGATAGAGGGGAAATGAAGAACAAAGTTCCAAATGAGGGTGACCTCCTCAAAGGACAGTAAAACCAGTTTGCTTTGGGGGAAAGCCAGTTTAAAGAATATAGGCATTCTCCGGAGTTCAGGGAGAAGCCAGTGGGAGTTGAACAAGGAATTAATGACTTCTTAAGAAGATTAATTCTGAGACTATGTGCACAGCTCATGACCTTCTCCATCACTCCCTTCCAAATATCCAGCTCTACAATTGTAAAAATTCAGGCTAGGATCCTAAGGCTGGACCAGAAACCTAGAAGTTCCAATCAGGGCAATGTTAGTACAAATGGCTAGAAAGGGCCGGTAGTTTACTTTCCATGTCTGAAGGACCAATGCTTTCAGCAAAACTGTCACTGGAAAAAGCTAGTCCATGCTAATGCTGTTCTTTGTTAGATGGTTAATTGGTTTTGATGTAAGTTTTTCATCTCTATGATTTCTGCCAACATGTCTCCTAAAATTTTATTCAAGCTCAAATCTTAAGAACTCCTAAGAGGTCAGATCTCTAGTAAGAAGAGCATTTCTTAACTATGATGGTGGTTTTTGTTTTGTTTTGGTTTTTTGTTTGTTTTGTTTTGTTTTCCTAGCTTTTCATTCTTTTACCCACATTAAACCTAAACTGTGTCCAGGCTTTTGGACCTTGTGAAGAATGTCAGAATTAGGAATGGTCTTGCTGAGGGTTCTCTCCTCCTCCCCAGGAGGCTTGTTTTGCATTTTGTTTCTAATGTTTTCAGGAATAGCTGCCCTGTGAGAGTAGGAGAAGTTACCCCAGTTACCACACTGATATCCTACCCTGAACTATTTCACATGCCCATCATTCCTAACTAACATCTTGAATCAGGCAAGATTCAGGTCAAGATATTCTGGGGAGGAAGAGGAAAGGACCTAAGAGAGTCCCGTGTTTTCTTGCTAATACAGAGTAGCCTTTCTTCATGGAAGATAAAGGTGTAAATATGAGGTCCAAAATACAGAGGGGAATGGAGTCAGTGCATGGCAACAACACACTTCAGGAATGAGGCAGCACAATCTCAGCAGAGGGAAACCATAGTTAAATGAAATGCCTCAGGCAAACAGACGTGATAGGCTCACAGTGGCAGGAATGAAGAGGACTGCATGCAATAGCATTCCCGCCACCGCCCTCCCCCCCCCCCCCCCCCCCGCCAATATCCAATATACTAGTTTTTCAAATCTTTGGAGGAAAAAAAAAGTTGTTTTATCTTCAAGGGGGAAAAGTTTTGGAAAGATGAGATGGTGGGAATAAGTCCAAATTGGTTTAACTGTCTTGGGAGACCATGGGTAAACCATCTATTTCAGCCAGCTTCCAGCTTCACATGGCCACATAATTATAGCAGAAGGTGATGGTTCATAGTTTTATGGGATCTCAGCTTCCACCACGGTCCTCACTAACCATTCAACCTCTGGAGCTCCTGGCATTGCCTTCTTCTTATCTCCAGGCTTTTTGAGGGTTATTGTTCACTAGAAACAACATTTTCCCATTGGAGTTAGGATTGTTTGTATGATATATATTTTTCCATATTTTTACTATTAAATTACCTATATATTTGAAGTTTCTTATAGACAGCATATAGTATTGAGTCGCATATTTTTATCCACTTAGACAATCTCGGTCTTTTAATTTGTGTGCTTAGACCATTGATATTTAATATAAGGATGGTATTTTTTTGCCATTTTATTTTTTATTTTCTGTTTGTTACTTTTTTATTGCATTTCCTCTTTTCTATTCCTTTAGGGTTATGTGATTTTTTTGGTATTTACTTATTTATTTATTTTAAAATATTTTTTATTTATTCATGAAAGACACAGAGAGAGGCAGAAACAGGCAGAGGGAGAGGTAGGTTCCTTGCAAGGAGCCCAATGTGGGACTTGATCTCGAATCCTGGGATCACGCCCTGAGCTGAAGACAGACACTCAACCGCTGAGTCACCAAGGCGTCCCAATTTTTTGGTATTTAATTCTACTGATTGTACATTCTACTACATCTCTTTGTATAGAATTTTTTATTGACTAATTTAAGAATTTTACATATTTAACTTTTCACAGTCGACTTAAAATCAGTATTTTATCTACATGAAGTAGGAAGTAGAAGTAATACAATAATAAAGGTTTTACTTTCCTCTCTTTGTATCAGAGTTGTCTTATGTATTCTATCTATATATATAGAAAATTTAATCAGATGGTATAGATGGTCCCTCACAATGGTTCAACATGCATCTTTTTGACTTTATGATAGTGTGGAAGCAGCATGTACTCAGTAGAAACCATACTTAGAATTTTAGTATTTTCACAGCTAGTGATCTGTGATACAATACTCTCTCATAACGCTGACCAGTGGGAGCAAGCCACAACTCTCAGTCAGCCATGTAATCACAAGGGTAAACAGCCAATACACTTACACTTACAGCCATTCTGTAACTGTACAACTATTCTGTTTTTCACTTTCGGTATAATATTCAATAAATTACATGACGTATCCAATAGTTCATTATAAAATAGTCTTTGTGTTAGATGATTTTGCCCAATTGTAGGCTAATGTAAGTGTTCTGATTTTGTGTAAAGTAAGCTAGGCCAAGTGATGATGTTTGGTAGGTTAGCTGTATTTTTTTTTTTTTAGGTTAGCAGTATTAAATGCACTTTTTATTTATGATATTTTCAACTGATGGGTTTATCAGGATATAACTGCATCATAAGTTGAGAGAGATCTATATTATAATTCTTGCTCTCAACCATCAAATATATTTGAATGAACTCAAGAGAAGAGAAATAATTAGAATTATCCAGATATTTACCATTTCTGTTGTTCTTCTTTCATTCCTGTAGTTCCAAGTTTCCTTCTGATACTATTTTCCTTCTATCCAAAGAACTTTCTTTAGTAATTCTTTTAGTGCAGGTTTGCCAGAAAAGAATTCCTTCAATTTTCTCTTAGCAGATAGTGTCTTACTTCATCTGCATTCCTGGAAGATATTTTTTGCCACATGTAGAATTTTGGATTGACAGTTCTTTTCTTTCAGCACTTGAGGACTGTTGGTTTCTCTATGGAAATCCAATTATTAAAATTACTGTTACTCTGGATATGATGCACTGTTTATCTCTGGTTATTTTCAAGACTTTTTTTTTTTTTTTTTTTTTATTTTGGCTTCAGTTTACAAAAACTTGATTATGTTGTGGCTGGGTATGGATTTTTTGCCCTGTCCTGTTTGTAGTTTGCTCAGCTTCTTGGATCTGTACATTTATATCTTTCGCCAAATATGGAAATTTTTCTTTAAACACATTATCTTCAGATACTTTTTTTTTGTACTGCATCTTTCTCCTCTCGTTCTGTTTCTTCAGTGATATAAGTGGTAGAGCTTTTGGTATTATCATTCAGGTCCCTGAGACTCTGCAAAATTTTTCTTTTCATTTTTTTCTTCTTGTTGTTCAATCTGGATAATTCCATTGTTTTATCTTCAAGTTCATGGTCTCTCTCCTCTGTGACTTCCATTTGACTACTGAGTTTATCCAGTGAGTTTCAAAATTTTATTATATATTTAGTTCTAAGATTTCCATTTGGTTTTTTCTTTATATTTTCTGACATTTTCTATCTTTCCACTCATTCTAAGAGTATTTGCCCTTACTTTCTAGAGCATTTTTTATAATATATGCATTAAAGTGTTAGATAGTTCCAACACTTGTGTCATCGCAGCACTGGCATCTGCTGATTGTTTTTTCCCACTTGAGTTCAGATTTTCTTGTTTCTTCACATGCTGAATGTTTTGGATTGTAGCAACATGAGCATTTTGAAAATTGTATCATAAAACTCTGAGTCCTGTTTAAGTTCTATGAAGAATGTTGATATTTTGTTTTATTAATCAGTTGGATTCATGTTGCAATATCCAAGTAGTCTCCTGTGGGTGGTGGTTTCAATGTCAATTCCATTCTTAAAGCCTTTGCAAAGCTACTTAGATCTGTCTTGAATGTGTGCCACCCAGTGGCCAGTCTGGGACATGGGCATTGGCCTATCTCTTCCTTCAGTTCTTAACTGAACAACTGTTGGTGGGTTATTCAGATCAGATACATGTATGTGCAGCATGAGAGTGAACCCAGGAGGTCATAAGTTTACAGGGTTCACTTACCCAAGCTCCTTCACCTTCATGACCTCCTTATTACTTTTTGGTTTCCTGTGGCTCCCGTTTTTAGTTCTCCAGACAGAAATCCAGACAGGTTTTTTCTTCCCTGTTCTACTGCACACTTTCTATAGCTATACCCATATTTCAGCTAAGACGTAGGAGAATGGAGAATTAAAAAAGCAGTGGGAGTTCACACCACTCTCTTGAAACCATAGATCTTCTCATTGGAGAGTAACATCCTTTACCCTCAGAATTTAAGGCACCTGCAGGTCTTTGCTGCTGTAGCTGTCCCTACTGCCATTGCTTGTCTTGGAGATGGGATCTGAGAGAACCAAAAAATAAGACAAAAAGAAAGAAAAGTAAGAGATTTTTCTCAACTCCCTCTGAGCTCTCAGACATCTATTTCTCATGTCTTAGACCAGAACTGGAGAACTTCTCCTGTGACTCTCTCTGTGTCAACATCACCACTGAGTTTCAGGCTGTCTTGAGTCCAGACTAGGGGATACTAGAAAACAAAAAATATTGAACCCATTGCCAGTTCTGTGCTGTTTAAAATCCTGGTCTTCCCCAATATGCCTGCTATTTTCTCCTTTCAGAATCTTCAAATAGCTGCTCCAGCCATTCTGTACAAGTTTCATGGATGCATTCAGTTGGAGAGATAGAGTGGAATGTACTTTGTCTTAATCCACTATTTTCTTAATAACATGACACAACATAAAAACAAGAATGAAATGAATAATGTTGCATGCCAGATTTAGTTGCAGGTAAAAAATGGACATTTTAGTTCTAGAAGCTAAAGCTATTTGAATGTTTTGCCTTCTGCATGGTGAGTAGTGACAGCCAGATCTGGATTCCCTAGTTCCTCAAGGTAGTGGAATTCCCTATAAAAGTCATCATTCATTACTCAGTCTAACTAATTAATTTACTTGCTTAGGTTTTCTGAGCAGTTTTTTCTTGCTTTGAAACTGCTCTATGATGGGCACTTTCACATAGCAGAAATCACTTGATAATCATAAATCCCTGATTTGGTGGTGGGAATCATCTTCGAATTAAATGACTTGCTTATTAAGTGACTTATTAAGTGAAAAATGCTACCAGATATATTGGGGTGTGTGTGTGATTGACCTACTGAGTGGAAGTCTGAGAACTAACAAAAGTAGGAGGGTAACTAAGCCTTTTTCTCACCCATTGAATGAAGTAGAATTTACATACTGGCATTTATTTTCTATTATCATGGGCATTAGAGATGGATAGAAAACTAATTACCTCTACTAGATCAGAATTCACTGACCTTGCTTACCACTCCAGCTTTTCCTTAGACTTCTAGACTCTAAACTCTCCATGTCTGCTAGGTTTTCTCTGCCTTAATTTGATGTGCCATTCCAGATGGTCGGCTTCTCTGGCACTAAATGTTACTCAGTACTTAGTATTTTTTCATGGTCATTTGTGTTTAGTGTTTAACAAGAAAAAAACTACTCTAGGTAAGAATTAGGTGCTTATGAAACCAATGGAAGCTTAAAACAGAAAAAGTCAGTGGTTTTAGGTTTGGTGCTACAGAGAGGCAGAGTTGCTGCCACCTAGTCAGCAATCTGCAGAAATCTGCCACAGATGTCAGAGCTCATTCATGGCATCCGGGATGGTGAATGGCAGTAGAATGCCGAAACTGCTACAAAAACTCATTCTTGGGAAATCCACACCTCACACATGGTGACAGAGTATAGCATGAAAGTGTATCTCATTGGCGGAATCTTGAACAAATGCAATACCCTGTTGGCAAAGGAGTCTCAGAAGTGTATGCCCTTGGCCATACAAGAAGAGAACTAAGAGTATAAAGAATATTGAGTGCCAGAAGTTAATAAAACTAGTAATGTTTAATTCCAGGATGCAACGTTCTGTTGGTGTTAAATCATCTGTCTGCTACAAACTATAGTGTAGAAAACTCCTAAGATACAAGAAGTCTATAAATGAAATTAAATTTCTGGAAAACAGTGGGAAACATCTGAATTGACTATAAACTGAGATAATGTGGATTTTTGTGATAAACAGTTTTATTTAAAATCAATTAAAGAGGGCGCCTGGGTGGCTCAGTGGTCGAGCATCTGCCTTTGGCTCATGTCGTGATCCCAGGGTCCTGGGATTCCCACAGGGAGCCTGCTTCTCCTTTTGCCTATGTGTCTGCCTCTCTGTGTGTCTCTCATGAATAAATGAATAAAATCTTTAAATTAAAAAAAATCAGTTAAAGAAAAAAATGCATTCAGAATTCATAGTAAAATATGCTAATTATAGAATTACCATAAAGAAAGTGTGATGCATGTGCATATGTTTTCTGTGAATAAGGCTTTTTTCCCCCCAATTTTAAAAATCTGAGCAAAAATAAAGGACAAATGTTTTAACTTGTGGACATTTTATTCCTATAGATGTACAAATTCCAGTGGCTTTGAGTACACTCATTTCATACTTGAATTTAACCATTTAAAATCTATCATGATTTAAAATCATGATAAATTAAAAATAGTTTAAAGTTATTCTAACAGCCCCAAAATGGATATTTAAATACTTTCTCAGTCTACTAAAGTCTACCTCATTTTCTATTATATGAGAGAATTACTGAAACATTTAGTTGGGATGGAAGATCTATCTATCTATCATCTATCTATCTATCTATCTATCTATCTATCTATCTATCTACCTATAAAACATATGGAGGTGAAGGATTTTGAAATTAAAATATCTTCTGGAAGAATGTTAATGCTGAAAGTAAGATGGAGTAATTTCACTTTAATTAGAACAGAACAAGATAACATTTAGAAAGAGTAGATATCATATTACTAAATTTACATGTACATTGATTTTTAAAAGGTATTATAGCAACATGAAACACAATTTGTGTATCTATAGATCTAAGTAAACCACGCGATGGAAAAACGTGTAAAAATTTTATTTTGGTGCAAATGTGTTCCTAGTATCTAACTTCAACAAAACTATACACAGCTTGACACTGTCTATTATATGTTAACTTAATTGATCTTGGCAGTTTGTTTATTCAACATGATCTTCACAGTAAAATTGCCTTCTGGCGTCATTTCATACTGTTTGCCCTAGTCATTCTACAGCAAGTACTGAACAATCATTTTCTACTCTGCATTTCTAAAAGTCTAGATGCACCATACCTTGAGCAAAGAGCTGATGACCATTAGACAGAAATTGTTACCCAAGTTAAAAAAAAATACAAATCTTCAGGATATTATGTATCAACCAAGATAGTACTAAGTGGACCTACAAAAAATTTCTTAAGTTAGCATGTCATATTTTACATTTTTTAAAAAGGATTTTATTTATTTGTTCTTGAGAGACACAGAGAAAGAAGCAAAGACATAGGCAGAGAAGCAGGTTCCTTGCAGGGAGCCCGATGTAGGACTCTATCCCAGAACTCCAGGATCACAACTTGAGCCAAAGGCAGACACTCAACCACTGAGCCACCCAGATGTCTCATATTTCACATTTTGGACTTCAACCTATGCATCCTAAATCTTGCTACTGTCGTTATGAGGAATGGCTTGGAAATGAGGTTGGCAGAGTTGTTAAGATGGCATACAAAACTTAACATGTTAATTCACAGAAATAGTCTCATATTCAAAATAGAATCTTTTGGATATACTTAACTGGAACTATTTTTATGCTTCATGCTTCTTTACTTCTCCCTGTGAAGATGTCTACACATGCCATATCCACATGACTTATGCTCTGTCTCTATTCTTCAACTTCATTGGATGGTCAATATCTAACAGGGTTTCAGAGCATGAAACTCAGAATTGAAGGGACTGGATCTGAAGCTAAAAGTTCTCATATGGCACTCCAATAAATGGTGGTGGTAATCATCACTATTCCTTTAAGGATTATTGGACCTCATGGAAAAAATCTAGTATGGACCCAATCTATGGGTTGTGGTGTTAGTACATGCACCTGTACAAAATCATTAATGCCCTTTTATTTATCGCCTACCCCAAAGAACTTTCTTCCTAATTTGTAGATCTTGGTCCATCCAGGTGGTAGGCAGAGCCTCTTGTGGCCTTACCCTATAGACTTTTATAGCCTTAATGGTCCCAGCTCTGACCCAGGCCTCCCAAAAGTTTAAAAACTCTGTTAGCATTGGTAGTGACAAAGAAGAAAATGTTTCAGATGAAAAATGTCCTGGATTTTTCAGAAATATGAGCATATAAAGTTTTAGTTAGTGGAGTCTTTTCTTCCCATTTGGTTCTAGAGATTCTGTGAAGCAAATGTTTGCCTGTCTGACAACTCATCCAAGAAAGGGTTACTACTTAATTATCTGACATTAGATAGCAAGTAATGGATGTTCTTGAACCTAGAGCTCCTGACTCAAAGATCTCATGATCTGCCCACCACTGATAGTGGTTCTCAAATCTTGTTTCCATTTTGCCGACAACTTAGATTTAAATCATTTAAAAAGGCTTTATTTCCCTATTCTACCCTTAAAAATTCTCCTAAGAATTTCCTTTAAGCATACATGAAAACTATCCACAAGACACTGGGCAACTCCTACCTAGTCAGTCTTTAGTCATTTCTTTAGTGAAATCCCACAAGTTAACAAGTCCTATCCTTGCACACATAGCTTGCAATGAGCTTTTTAGTGCAATTACTAAGTAGAAAAGGACAGAGATAAACTGTCGATTGGCACCAGAAAGCATCTAATGTGAAAACAAGGATTAAACCCAACAAGAAAAACAGGAAAAGTGAACATGGAAGGGCAAGACAGGGTGCCCATCAGGACACGTAGGTGGCTCAGTGGTTGGGCGTGTCGGCCTTCAGCTCAGGGCGTGAGCCTGGAGTACTGGGATCGAGTCCCACATCGGGCTCCCTGCATGGAGCCTGCTTCTCCGTCTGCCTATGTCTCTGCTTCTCTCTTTCTGTGTCTCTCATGAATAAATAAAAAATCTTAAAAAAAAACCAGGGTGCCCACAGGGAAAAAAAAGAACTCCAAATAAAATTATAATATTCTCAAAGATAAGAATATTCCGCATCCATAAAATAAGACATGCTATATATAGTTTTAGAGAATAATCAGAATAAGTATATTATTTTTGAAATTAATGGTCATTCAGAGAAGGAGCAATATAGGAAGTATGAATAGAGAGTAGGATGGAAATAGAAATGGGGTGGAAGAAAGGAAAAGAGGAGTGAGAGAAATGTGGTTTAACAGAGAAAAGGAGAAAGAGGGAATATAGGGATGGGAGTGGAACAGTAAGGTAATGAGAGTGTAAATCTAGGGGGAAGGGATGCCTGGGTGGCTCAGTGGTTGAGTGTCTGCCTTTGGCTCAGGGTGTGACCCAGGGATCTGGGTTCAAGTCCCACATTGGGCTCCTTGCATGGAACCTTCTTCCCCCTCTACCTATGTCTCTGCTTCAATCTCTCTCTCTCTCTCTCTCTCTGTGTCTCATGAATAAAAAATAAATAAAATCTTAAAAAATAAATCTAGGGGGAAGAGAGGAGAGAAATGAAGTGAGGTAGAGAAGTAGAAGAAGAGAGACAGATGGAGGAGCAGGAACAGATGTGGGAAAGATAAGAAGGGAAGTCAAAACTGGAAGATGGGCAGAAACAGAGAGCAAAACAGGTGGGAAGCAGAGACAGGTTTGAAAAAGAAAGTATTAAGAAGAAAGAACTCGGGCACCTGGGTGGCTCAGTCATGATCTTGATTTCAGCTCAGGGCATGATCTCAGGGTTGTGAGATTGAGCCCTACCTTGGGTTCTGCACTGGGCTGGAACTGGCTTAAAATTCTTTCTCTTCCTCATCCTCTGTCTTCCCCTCCACTTGTGTGCTCTCTCTCTCAAAAAAGAGAGAGAGAGAGAGAGAGAGAAGAAAAAAAGAAAGAAGGAAGGAAGGAAAGAAAGAAACAAAGGAACAAAGAAAGAACCAAGCATGAAAACAGAGTAAGAAGGACCAAAAGAAGAAAGATAAATCAGAGAGGGGAAGAAAACAAGCAGAAAAAAAAAAAAAAAAAAAAAAAGGAAAAGGGAGGGAAGAATAGGAGGAGGGGAACAGATTAAGGGAAGAAACAGAGAGATTAGATTGAGGAAGACAATTTCACATACACACATACATATTCTACTAACAGACCAGGGTATTATTCTTTAATAAACAGAGAGTTGGAAGATGAAGCTGAGGAAATTTTGCAAAATGTCCAACAAAAAGACAAAAAAAAGTAAAATAGGAGACAATTAAGATTACAAAAGCAACCCATGAAATGCTTTTGAATAATGGAAGTTCCAGAAGAAAAAATGTGCAAAAGAGATGGAGATGAAATTATCAAAGAACTGATACAAAACATTTTCCATAACTGAATGACATGAATTTCTAGATTGAAAGGGACCACCAGGTGCCTGATATAATGAAAACTGACTAACAACCAGTAATGAATCAAGTAGATCCCCATATCTTTCAGTGAGATAAAAGAGGTCAGTTTCAAAGGATCTGGAATTAGAATGATTTTGAATTCCTTCTTCTTCTTCTTTTTCAATAATCACAGTAGACATTTATTTAAAGTAATACATTTGCAGCTCAAATAGTTCCAAAATTGTACATTTCAGGTTTACCCAACTTCTTCGAGGACAGCTGCAACCACAGATTTCAACACCATGATTAGTTCTTTGCCCATTTCTCTCTCTTTTCTTTCTTGAATAACTTCTCTCAGATAAGGTTCAAGGTGGAATTTATCTTCCTCATATTTCGTCCACTGCTCCTTAAGCAAGATCTGATGCTCCTGGTCAGGTCCAGTGCCCTCTTAATGTGAAATATCCTGTCATTATAAAGGTTCTCAGGAAGCCTTCTTATGGCCTCCTTCACATCCTCATTCTCATATATTGTATCATCTCGCATTAACCCCAGTTTATTGAACCCTGCAGCATTGTAATACCACTTTCGAAAGCCCTCCAGCCACCGGCTTGATGCTGCAACTGGCCTGCCCCTCATCTTGACCGAGCCTGCCGATTTTGAACTTCTTAAGAGCAATCCAGGAAGTAAGAAGACAAAGGATAAATGCTTGAAAACTTATACAAGTGATCTCCAACCTAGAATTCTACATGATCCACCCACATGATCAATCAAGGGCAAGTGTAAATTAATGATATTTTGAAATACACACATTTTCAAATATTTACCTTCTATGTACTTTTTATCAGAAAGCTATGTTTATGGACAATAAACTCCAACAAGATGAGGGAATAAAGTAAGATAGAAAAAGGACATGATCCAAGACCCTGGAAATCTAGCAAAGGAAGTAGACAGAGGGGATTTCCAGGGTGTGAATGAAGCCCCAGGACAACAGCTGTCTAGTTGGGTTCTGGTTAAATCCCCCCAGAGGAATTTCAAATAGACTATTTGTTAGAAAAGTTTTAGATTTACAGAAAATTGAGAAGAGAATAGGAGGATTTCCATATATCTTATGTCCAGAGTGCCCTATTAATAACGTGGTACATTTGTTATAATCAATGGACCAATATTGATACATTTTTATTAAGCAGTGTCTATACTTTATTCATATTTCCTTAGTTTATATCACGTGTCCTTTTTCTGTTCCAGGATCCCATCCAGGATAGCACACTGCATTTAGTTGTCATGTCTTTTAGCTCTGGCAGATTCTTAGACTTTTCTTGTTTTTGATGATTTTTTAAAAAAAATTTTATTTATTAATTCATGAGAGGCACACAGAGGAGGCAGAGACACAGGCAGGGAAAGAAACAGGCTTCCTGAGGGGAGCCTGATGTGGGACTGGATCCCAGGACCCCGGGATCACGACCTGAGCCAAAGGCAGACGCTCAACCACTGAGCCACCCAGGCGTCCCTGTTTTTGATGATTTTGGCAGCTTTGAGGCATACTGGACAGGTATTTCATAGGATACCCACTGTCAAAATTTGATGTTTTTTCGCATGATAAGATTGAGACAGTGGGTTACTGGGAAGAAGACATCACAGGTAGAGTGCCATTTTTATCACATCATATCAAGGGTACTTATCACCCTACTAGTATATTTATGTTGATGTTGACCTTGATCACCTGGTTGAGGTAGCATTTGACAGGTTTCTTCTCTAAAGTTACTACATTCCCCCATTTCACACTGCCCTCTTTGGAAGGAAATGCACAGCCTCACTCTAAGTAGTGAGAAGATATAGTCTCCCTCCTTGAAGGTGGATTACCTCCATATATCATTTGAAATTCTTCTGCATGAGATATTTGTTTTATCTCTCATGTTTATTAGCTTATTTGATCATGTATATGTATCAGTTCAGATTCATGGATATTGATTTTATACTTTGGATTATAATACAATACTACTTTATTAACTTCATTGCTCAAATTGTTGTAGCTTTGGCCACTAGGAGCTCTTTCAGTTGACTCTCCTGCGCCTTTGTTATATCCCCAACAATGTGTGTGTTTCAACATTTCCTTACTTTCTCCCTCTAAAAATACTTCAGACACATCATGTATATTTTCTGTCTTAGTCCAATATTCAGTTATTTCTCTAAGGAGCCCCATTTCCTTTTATTGGAGAATGGTATTAGAAAACAAGATTTGAGCCCTAGATGTGCTTGATGCTAATGGGTTATCATTTATTTTTGGGCTTTTCAGCTAACAGCAAAGAAATATATGTATGTACACTAACCTGTGTATTTATGCACATCTGTGTTTTATATGTAACTAACCATATTTATAGCAGGTTAAACATGAGCTCATTTCTAATGTCTCCAGATCTACTCTATTACCACATGGATCATTCAGGCTCTTCCAGTTACTTATCTATAACTCCCATTCCAGCAGTGAAAAATCTGGCCCCCATCATCTGCCATCCATTTGCTCAATTGTGTAAGTCCAGTAATATGGGTAGCAGTATTGGAATTGTTAACTCATCACCTAGTGGGAAAAATCTCATCAACTGGAATATAGTTATGTGACTTTAGTCTTACAGACTTTTCTTGTTACCAAAGCTACTTACATCAGCACCTTTCCCTTCCATCTCTGCAGTGTGATGTTTCATATATTTTAGCACAGTTAGATGTTCTTGTCACAGTCTGAATTCCTAGCATCCCCAGAACGTCTAAGTGATTTTTAAAAAGATATTGTATATATTAATGTTCACTCTTTGTGCTTTAAAGGTCTATGGATTTTGACAAATGCATAGTCATGTGTCCACTTTACTCTACCACACAAACACAGAACAGTTCTATGGCCCTAAAAATCCCTTGTGCCTCCCCTATCCTAGAACCCATGGCAAATACTGATTATTTTACTGTCTGTACACTTTGGCCTTTTCCAGAATGTCAGTCATATAATTGGATCATACAGCCTCCCTTTTTTGCAGTTTGGTAGCTTACTTTTTTTTTTTTAATTGCTGAATAGTATTCCTTTGGACAGATGTGCCACAGTTTATTCATCCACTCACCTTCTGAAGGACATCTTTCAGTTTGGGACAATTATGAATAGGCTGCTATAAAGATAAGCATGCAAGGTTTTGTGTGTACATAAGTTTTCAGTTCAACTGGATAAAACCTAGGTAAATATCTAGGGATGTGATTGTTGGACTAGACTGTATGACTGTATTTGGCATTGTATGAAACAGCCACACTATCTTCCAAACTGTCTTTCCATTTCCAACAGTAAAGAATAAGAATTTTTTTGTGCCCTGCATTCTCACTAGTATTGTCAGTATTTGCTATTGTCTGTTAAATTTTAGCTTCTGATGGGGTGTAGTGGTATTTCATTGTTGCCTTAATTTGCAATTCCCTCATCAAATACAATGTTGAGTATCTTCATAAGCATTTGCCATCTGTACATTTTCTTTGGTGAGGTTTAGATCCTTTGCCCAGTTCTTAATTGGGTTGTTTGTTTTTTATTATTGAGTTTTAAGTGTTCTTTGTATATTCTGAAAACAAGTCCTTTATCAGATATATGTTTTACAAATATTTTCTCCCAGTTAGTAGATTGTCTTTTGATGCTCTCTCTCTTTTTTTTTTGTATATTTTCTTATTGGAGTTCGATTTGCCAACATATAACACCCAGTGCTCATCCCGTCAAATGTCCCCCTCAGTGCTTGCCACCCAGTCACCCCATCCCTCTGCCCACCTCCCCTTCCACTACCCCTTGTTCGTGTCCCAGCTAGGAGTTTCTTATAGTTTGTCACCCTCCCTGATTTTTCCCACTCATTTTCCCTCTTTCTCCTATAATCCCTTTCACTATTTTATTTTATTTTTTTAAAGATTTTATTTATTCATGAGAGACACAGAGGGAAAGAGGCAGAGACATAGGCAGAGGGAGAAGCAGGCTCCCTGTGGGGAGCCTGATGCAGGACTCAATCCCAGGACACTAGGATCATGACCTGAGCCAAAGGCAGATGCTGAACCACTGGGCCGCCCAGGTGCCCCTTTTATAATTTTCTATATCAGTTATACCTCAATAAAGCTGAAATTTAAAAAAGAAAGAAGAGAAAATTAGAGAGTCTACAGTGATAATGCTTTTTGGAACTATTAAGGAAGAGGTCCAAAAACTAGTGTAAAGGATTCATTAGATATTCTACATTGTAAAGGAATTCTTTCAGTGGCCACAACTGGGTGGTATAACAGTCCTTTGTCTTCATTTCTAAGATCGTCCTATGAATGAGGAGCGACTTCACAGTCTCTCATGGGTGGTCATGATTTTTCCCATCTGGAGCTGACCAGAGCTGATCATCATGATCTAGAGATATAATTGTCATGTTTCCTGGGCTGTAGAGCAGTGAAAATTACACTGTTGCTAATGAGCAGTCAGGAAAACACAAGAGAACCAAGAAACATGTGTTTTCTCAGGCTCAAACCTCTGGAGTATCCTCCTAGATCTATAATGTGGTGATCATTCTAAATACCCCAATATTCTATAACATCTGGGAAAAAATGGGTAGGGGCTCATAATTCGCATTTCTTGATATGGCTCCTGGAAACCTAAAGTCATGATAATCTTATTTAGCTCATTTCAATGTTAAGATCCTTTCCTGCCATTCCTCTTTTACCTAAAATAGTGCTGTATTGTCCACTCATCTCCTTCTCTACCTTTGTGTTACCAGAGTCTAATACATTTTTTTTCTTAGTGTTAATCATGTAAGCGAAGTTTAAGAAGCTAGAGTAAATCTCTATACATTGTTGCTTCCCCCAAACAAATATCCCATAAAGCCCTAGGCACCTCCATTATCTGGCATCCTGTCCATTCTTCCCAGTGGGAAGAATGTATGTCATATATTGATCTCTGCAAATCTGAGTGAAGGCTCTTCATTTTGAGGTAACACTTGCAATTTGTTTACTCACTTTACAGCTTCTACATCTTCTTCCAAAACACTAACTCTGCAAATTTGATGAGAGAAAATTTAAGGAATCCCAAATACAATCCTGTCATATTCTTTTTTTTTTTTAATCATGTCTAGGTAAATACCTACTTGGGCCTCTCTATATTAGAGAAGATAGACTATTTTTCAACAAAGATCACATGATTTTGAACCCTTTATCTTCCGTGTTCTCTTCCAAAACGCCACTAAGTCACCTGTACACATACATCTCTCCTTTTGGAAAGAAAGTTACGGTACAGGGCAGCCTTTCAGGTAACTACTGACATTTTTTCCCTCAGCGTTTGAAGTTTCATTGGTAGGCTGCCTCAGTACTCACGATGCTTTGTCAGTGTCTCTCAAGTTAGGTTTGGAAAAGAACTTGTCCAAATTCTCCACCTCGCCTCCGCTTCATGCAGATGGTTGTGTCATGGAAATTCTCTTCCAGGTAAACACAAAGAAACCCTGGGGTGATAATACTTGCCCTTAGGTTGGAGTAATTACCTGGCCCTTACCAATTGTGGACCTTTGGGTGTTGAGAGGAATCATTCAACAGGTTCTTTTTAAAATAGGCAATGATTCTTTAAAGGCTGAAACCCCATTTCATAACATGCAATTTTGTAAACCACTCTGTTTAGAAAACCGGGCTCCCTCTGGTTTCCCAGCGCCGGTAGCTCCGCTTGACGCACGAGGTTCGGGCTGCGTCGGTCATGCCACTTTAGATTACTGGATCTCACAGGATGCTACAAGGCAGACACACCCCAGGCTGACTCATTGAGTGGGAAGTTTAAAAAGATGGTTTTCCTCAGCCATCAATTAGATAAACCACATTTTCCAGGAGAAAAACAGTATCTTGAAAAGTTCTTTACAAACAAAGCTCTCTTGCTCATAATGCTTTTGGTCATGTTTTCTTGTGAAGGGAAGTATGACTTTAACCTTAATTGCACTTACAAATTATAGCAAGTAAGATATAATGCCACCCTTTCCCCTTTCCTTCCTTCCTTCCTTTCTTTCTTTCTTTTTTTTTTTTTTTTTCCTCAGAAGGAGACACTTTCATGATTTTAGCTCTGGTAAAATTAGAAGAGCATTCTTCCTCTTTTGCCTTTTCCCTCAAGGCTGTGGTTTTAGCCAACCACGTGGTGAATAAGTTATAGATACAGGCCTGAGTTCTGTTTCTTCCGTCCTGGTTACTCTCCTTTAGACATTTTCTCTCTACCTTTTATTGCAACATTCTTGAAGAGGCATGAGGAAAAAGCGTTTATAGATTGAGCCTTTTTAAAAATGGTAATTTGGATTTAAGATGTATGTCAGAGAGAAATAAGGAGCAAATAGTGATTTGAATCGCCTTGTCTCCTGTTTTATCACTGCTGGCTGCATGTGTGGAAACTACTGGCTAAGAATCTCCAGTTGTACTATAGGATTCCGAAGGACATAGAACAGATATATTTGTGGTTTCTATCTCTTGGTGTACAATTTACCTAATGCACCCTGAGTGACATATTCAAAAGCAGACCTTCTTCATCATGTAAAATAAGAGAAAAGCCACACACTCAAATATTTTGCCCAAAATAAGACCTAGGAGGCACTATCCTGTTGGACAATAAATGGACAATACAGTCACCTCACAGTGGGTGCTTACCTGGAGGGAAGGATGATGCATGGGCATACTTAGGTCAGCTCACTCTATGGTGCCATGTGGTGCTGATGGAGCAAAGGCTGAGCAGATTTTGGATACTGATTCTGCTTATCTCCTCCAAGTCCTGAAGGTTCCTCATAGGCTTCCATCCTATCTGCCTCCACTTTTCTCTCTATCGCAGCTAAGGCAATCTGCCAAATGCTTATGATGAACTGTTATGCTCCTTTAGGCAGCTGTAGAAGCCTGTTTTAGAAGTCACTGCTAACACTGTTTTTGATTAATGTTTCATTAGAATCATCCTAATATTCTCCAAGATAACAGATGGATTGGGGGAAATTCATGAACAAGGAAAAGTAAAGGAAAAAAGAAAGTCACACTAATATGTTCTAAAATATCACAATGCACCCAAGATTCCAGAGAATCTAACATAAGCTTTCCCCCCCAATACATTTGACTTTGAGTAGAATCATGTTAGCACCATGTTTTCAAAAATTGCTAGGTTCCCTCAGACTCTCTCTTGACTTTTGTGCCACCATCCATAATTGGTTAAGACATCCACTAAGAGATAACAGGTAGATTTTTAAAAAGTAACTAAGGTTTTTTAGCAATAAAAAGCAGCATTATTGGGTTTTGGACCCCAAAACAAAGTAGACCTATTATTTAATGGTATGTCAAGGAAATATGGGACCCTGATGAGTGACCTAGCTAAGACCTTATGTAGCTAAGATTTCTGACTGGGTAACTTCTTTTGCTAATTAGATAATGGTTAACTTTTCTTCCTAAAGTGTTACCACTCTGGGTCCTAACCTATTTTGAGTTGTCTGTTGATTGAGTTATCTTTTTTTTTTTTTTTTCACAGTTGAATTTTGAAGTGTCCTGGGTAAAAGCAATACTGGGTAATAAAATGAGAAGAATGAAACAATTGCTTGCCTATTCCCTTCCTGGAAATTTTCTATACAGATCCTCAACTCTGCTCACCTTACCACTCCAATCCACCACCCATCCAGTTGGGTGCTCCTGGAAATCTACATAGTCAAGACAACTTGGCCCATTTAAAGCTCATTGTCCAACTGCAACTTGATCCTGGGTCCTTTTGGAAATGATGTTCTACTCCCAACTTAGCATTCTCCTTAACCATACTACTTGGCTGTCATCACTGCCATTTTCTTTGTCTTTCGAATATAGTTTATAATATCACTTCCTTATTTGTTCTAGGTAAATTGATATAGATAACATATATTAAGCACTTACTATGTTCTAGTAGCTATCATCACAAGGATGTTTGAGACAAGAACCACTATTATCTGCATTTTACAGATGTGGAAGCTAGTTTCTGAAGGTCACTAGTAAGTGGTAGCTGGAAGTGGCAGAGTTGGCTTACTAACCGTGGTTGTCCCTCTCTAGGATCCCAAGCTCTAAAACACCTATAACTATATGTATCTTTCTTTGCTCTCTCCTGATAAAAATAGATGTATCTTCTCTGAACTCTGGATTTGTTACTTATATTTTTATTATACATTTGTTATCAGAATCCTGGTCTCTGAAATTCTTAGTAATTACATTTATTTTTCTCTGTCAAGTGATTTCTTTCCTTCCTTCCTTCCTTTTTTTTTTTTTTTTTTAAAGTAGACTCCATACCTAGCATGGAGCCCAATGCAAGGCTTGAACTCACAACCCTGAGATTAAGACCTGAGCTGAGATTAAGAGTCAGATGATTAACTGACTGAGCCACCCAGATGCCCCCAGTGAAGAAATTTCTAATAAGGTGCTAGAAATTCTGCAATAGAAGCAGAAATATTTACTAATCTCTAACCACTGTTGGTAGAAATACAGTAAGTATATTCTCCCTCATAGATGATGATGTTGGTATAATTCGGTAAAGTAAAAGTATTATGATTCACCTGCCAGTGAATTAGTGTCTCAGAAAATACCAATTTTCCTTGAGTAAAGATGATTCAAAGTCAATAAAAATTTTTCCACAAAGAAAACATCAGACCCAGACAACCTTAGAGAATAGTTCTACCACACATTCAAAGGGAAAAATAATTTCAGTCTTTCACAAAACTCTTCCAAGAAAATAGAGAAAGAGAAAATATATCCCATCTCATTTTATGATGAGCATTTTGATGTTCAAAACTGACCAGAATAGTCAAATAGTACAAATTACATAACAACTACCCTTTTGAACAGAAATGCAAAATGTTAGTAATTAAATAAAATATTAGCAATCTGTATGCAGTAAGATATAAGAAGTTAATACATCATGAGTAAGGAAAGTTTATCCTTAGGTTGCAATAATGGTTTAATAATAAATCAATTAGGGATGCCTGAGTGGCTCAGTGGTTGAGTGTCTGCTTTCAACTCAGGTCATGATCCCGGGGTCCTGGGATTGAGTCCCACATCAGGCTCCCCACAGGGAGCCTGCTTCTCCCTCTCTCTGCCTCTCTCTCTCTGTCTTTCATGAATAAATAAATAAAATCTTAAAAAAATCAATCAATCAATTAATGTTAAATTGTTTAAGGGAGAAAGACTTTATCTTAATAGATACAGAAGAAGCATTTAAAAATTCAATATCCATAAAGACCTA
Organism: Canis lupus familiaris; assembly: GCF_011100685.1. Taxonomy (NCBI): domain Eukaryota; kingdom Metazoa; phylum Chordata; class Mammalia; order Carnivora; family Canidae; genus Canis; species Canis lupus. The sequence continues at coordinate 12,151,605 of NC_049239.1, read as the reverse complement.
AACATGAGATCTAGATTCATAAAACTTTTAAGAGAACACATAGGCAGTGATCTCTTAGGTGACACCCTTAGCAACAGACTTATGGATAAAGGTGACTAGGCAAAGGAAGTAAAAGCAAAAATAAACAATTGGAACTACACCAAAGTAATAAGCTTTTACATAGCAAAGGGAACTATCAATGAAACAGAAAGGACACCTAGTGAATGGAAGAAGATATTTAAAAGTGATATATCTGATAAGAAATTAATAGCAAAATATATAAAGAACTTACACAGCTCAACACTAAAAAAGCCCAATCTGATTATAAAATGGACAGAAGACCTGAACAGACATTTTTTCCAAGGAAGATATACAGATGACCAAAAGATGCTTAATATTACTAATCATCGGGGAAATGTAAATCAAAACCATAATGAGATATCACCTCACATCGGTCAGAATGGCAAGTATCAAAAAGACAAATAACAAATTTTGGTGAGGATGTGGAGAAAAGGGAATCTTTGGTGGGAATCTTTGGCTCTTGGTGGGAATGGAAATTGGTGCAGCCACTCTGGAAAACAATATAAAGTTTCCTTAAAAATTTAAAAATAAGGGGAAGCCCGGGTAGCTCAGTGGTTTAGCGCTACCTTCAGCCCAGGGCGTGATCCTGGAGACCCGGGATCAAGTCCCACATCGGGCTCCCTGCATGGAGCCTGCTTCTCCCTCTGCCTGTGTCTCTGCCTCTCTCTCTCTCTCTGTGTGTGTGTCTCATGAATAAATAAATAAAATCTTAAAAAAAAAGAAAACCCATATGATCCAGTAATTCCACTACTGGGTTTTCACCTCCTCAAAATGAAAAGACTAATTGGAAAAGATACATGCATCCTTGTGTTTACTGTAGTGTTATTTACAATAGCCAAGATATAGAAGCAACCCAGGTGTACACTGATAGATGAATAAAAAGATATAGTATATGTATGTATATACTATATATATAATAGAATAGCAATCAGCTACACAAACTGGGATTTTGCCATTTTTGACAAGGGTGGAACTAGAGGGTATTATGTTAAGTGAAGTAAGTCATAGAGAGAACGATAAATGCCGTATGGTTTCACTTATATGTGGAATACAGAAAAAAAAATGAGCAATCAAACAAAATCCAAAAAGACTCTTAAATATAGAGAATAAACTGGCAGTTTCCAGCAATGAGGTGGATGGGGAAATGAGCAAAATAAAGGAGTTTAAGAGGTACACACTTACAGTCATAAAATAAATATCACAGGTGAAAAGTACAGCATTGAGAATATAGGCCATAACACTGTAATAATGTTGTGGTGAGCATTACACTTATTGTGGTGAGTATTTAATGTATAGAATTGTTGAATTGATATGTTAACCATCTGAAACTAATACAACATTTTATCTTACTTATACTTTAATAAAAATATTCATTATTCATACATGACTTAAAAATATTTTTATAGTTATAAGATAGCTGTAGATGCAGTGAACTTTCAATAAAAATCATGAACATGGTTTTGGATGGCACTGTGGGGCTACAGGGCCTAGTCAGGATGTCTCAGCAGAAGGTGGTAGTAGACACATGGAACTGGACTCTGAAGGTGCTGGATAAACTAAGTCAGATCATAAAATTGGATAAGAGAGGGTTTTCTGATTTGGGAGCACATTTCTACCTTATACAACTTAATCCTTTAAAAAGGACTCTAGGAGACAATGTTAATGCATAGCTAGGATAATTCTTGGATGCCTAGAAAAAGCAACAGCACCCACTAAGTGAAGTAGATGTGTCAGAATTGCCATAGCAGGAAGTGGAGGAAGGGATCAAAAATTCACAGAAGCAGACACTCAAAAGTGGATATAGTATAAAGACCAAAAATCCTGACTATTCTACAGGAGGGCCTGGAGGTCACTGCATTTATTAGAATAAAGAACGTGCTAATGAGACGGACACCAGCAGCACTGAGAAGCTCTTTCTCTTTAAGCTTGGAATTGTCATTACAGAACTAGGCTCACAGATAACAATGGGGATGATCCCCAAATACTAAATGCCAAGAGATGTGTTGCTTAACCATCAGAATGGTGGTGGCACAGTTATCACAAACAATGGTAGGTTACAATGACAGCCAGGAGCAGCCACGGAGGTATTTAATAGAATACAGTCTCCTTAGGTGCCCAAGAGATGGACTGTTTTCTGACTCAGACCCACTGGGGTTAAGTAGAGGTTGGGTGACTAGAAGATGGGGTCCTACACCACAATAGCACTCAGTGGTCATTTTTCTAGTCTTGCCTCAAAGGATGTAAATGCCATTTACTAGGGGGAAAGGGGGAAACCCAAATATATAGAGGACTGTTTGGCACAGGGACTGAGTTGGTCTGAAGAGGCAAATGGTTCTCCTTTTGGGATGAGGGCATGCAGAGATGAAGCAATAAAATGTCCAGTTCACAGTGTCCACTGAGTCTATGGCTTCAGTCAGTGGTCATTTCTCTCAGTCCTGAACTTAAAATGGAAACAGTATACTTGGTAGTTGGCATAATCTTCACATTTATTTTTTGATTTGTAGAAGGCCAAGTTGAAACCTCTGAATGTTCTCTCCTTTCTCCCACCAAAATAGCAAGTTACAAACAATATTGTGTCTTAGAGTTGAGGGCAGAAGCCAGACACGAGTGCTGCTCTTAAAGTCCTAAAATGCGCAGAGATGCTAGTCTCTGCCATACACTTATTTTTTTTAAGATTTATTTATTTATTTTAGGGGGAAGGGGCAGAGAGAGAGGGAGAAAATCCCAAGCAGACTGTCTGCTGAGCTCAGAGCCCCACATGGGGCTCAATCTCACAACCCTGAGATCATGACCTGAGCTGAAATCAAGAGTTGGTCACTTAACTGACTGAGCCACCCAGGCACCCCTGCCATACACTCATTTAATTCACTTTTATGGTCCTTACAAAATGAGATGGACCCTGGTGGACAATAGTAGTCTACTGCAAACTCAACCAAGGGCTACTCCTAGCCACAGGTGCTATGTCATATGAGGTATCTTTGTGAGGGCAGATTAACACAGCCTTACTTACATACATGGTATTTTATTTTTTTTTTATTTATTTTTTTTAATTTATTTTTTTTATTGGTGTTCAATTTACTAACATACAGAATAACACCCAGTGCCCGTCACCCATTCACTCCCACCCCCCACCCTCCTCCCCTTCTACCACCCCTAGTTCGTTTCCCAGAGTTAGCAGTCTTTATGTTCTGTCTCCCTTTCTGATATTTCCCACACATTTCTTCTCCCTTCCCTTATTTTCCCTTTCACTATTATTTATATTCCCCAAATGAATGAGAACATATAATGTTTGTCCTTCTCTGACTGACTTACTTCACTCAGCATACACCTACAGAATGGGAGAAGATATTTGCAAATGACATATCAGATAAAGGGCTAGTTTCCAAGATCTATAAAGAACTTATTAAACTCAACACCAAAGAAACAAACAATCCAATCATGAAATGGGCAAAAGACATGAACATACATGGTATTTTAAATTCACATCATAATACCTCTCAGCGAGCATTCATAATGTAAGAAATGCTAAATGGCAACAGATGAATGGTGTAAGCAGCTGACCCAGTCAGCCTCTGCCATTAGTCACCTCAGTGCTAATGGGCTGAAGAATGAAGTAGTTTGTGGTGGCAGGGATGGAGACTGTGCATGAGTCCAACACCAAGTTTTCTACTCACCAAGGCTGGGCAAGCTTCTGCTGCTACCAGATGTTCAGCCTTCCAGCAACAGAAAACTATCCTGAACCCCCTAATTCATGAGGATCATATCATGGAGAACAAGCAGCCACTTGGGGGCAAATTGATTACAGTGCATCTGTTGTGGCTTGAATTGTGGTTCCCAAATATATATGTTAAGGTTCTAACATGTGGTATCTGTATATGTGACCTTGTTTAGAACCATGGTCTTTGAGGGTATAATTAAGATGTAAGTTAAGATGAGGTGGAGTCGAGTGGGTCCTTAATCCAATATGACCGGTATCTTTATAATAAGAGGCAGAGACACAGAGGCAGACACAGAGAGAACACATGTGAAGACACAGATACGTGGGGGTAAGATGGTCATCTGATGACAGAGGTTGGGAGTTATGTAGCTATAAACTAAACAGCATGAAGGACTGCCAACAAACACAAGAAGGTAGGAGAGAGAGCCATGGCCCTGAAATACCTTGATTACAGACTTGTAGCCTGCAGAATGGTGAGAGAATAATTTTCTGTTGTTTTAAGCCATCCAGTTCATGGTAATTTGTTATTGTAGCCCTAGAAAACAAACACAGTGCCACTTTCACCCTTGGCAAAGGCAGCAGTTTATCTCATCTAGAATTGATCTATGTTATGGGTATAGCTCATCTTTGACTTTGGCCAGCATAGCTGAAGGCTCAATGTGACTGACCAACACAGAACAGAGACCACCACCCAATACTGTCTTGGACCAAGGGTTCCACTTTACAGCAAAGACTTTACAGCAGTAGACACATGTCCATGGGACCCATGAGTCTTATCACAAAATACACTGTCTAGAATATACTGGCTCAGTGGAGCCACTAAATGGCCTTTTGAAGGAACAGCTGAGGCATGAACTTAGAGTTGATACTTAGAAACGATGGAATACTGGAATATGTATCTGCAACCTGTAGGTCTAGAGTTTGTATTTCCCAGAGGAGGAGTTTGCATTACAAAACAAACATCTAAAATTCATTTCAACTTTAAGCTATGGCTGCTCCCCAGTTCCTGAAGACTTCTTGTGTCAAGAGTACAGTAGATAAGAAAAAAGGATAATCAACTTTAATCACATGCAGGAGGTAGGGCTGCTGTTACATGGGCAAGAAAAAATAAGTTTGCATTTAGGTAAACCACTCTATCATCTTCTGCAACATGTTGTAAGAAGGCCTTGATAATTACAGTCTCAGATATTTATGGATAAGGGGCTGAGTGATGCCTTCTGTCTTCTAATCTAGGTCACCTAGATTAGCAGAGGTGCTAGCAGAGGAAGAGAAGAATCTAGAAAGGGTGGTAAAGAAAGGGTAAGTTACATCTTCAAGTAACTTAAATAGTTACTTGAATAATTAGCACAGTCTATAGTCAATTTCATTAGTCTTCCTTTTATGAATTTCCTCAGAAAAGAAGACAAGCAGAAACCAGAAAGGGCTCAGCTATAGTGGATGTTGTAGTATACTACCCCAAACCACAAAGGCACACATTTCCTACGCTGCTTGGAGTATTGACAACTGACAGTTTATAATTGGCTCTTTCTGTAAGAATTGGTTTTGGCTAAAGGAAACTGCCTTACTTAATGTTATATTCCATTTGCGTAAGTAGTCTACATGCAATATTTGGTAGATGTGGGCATTAAAAGGCCTGATTCCTTTACCTTCATTTGGGACATCTCTGAAGGGCATAGTAAGCTGCAGGGGTCCCCATGATATCCACAGAAGCCTCCAACAAGCTGAAACACAATTAAATTTCTTTTTTTTTCCACAATTAAATTTCTATTTCTATATGTTGGCAAATTGAACTCCAATAAAAAAAATATATATAATAAAAAAATTTCTATTTCTGCCCTGTCCTGCTTATCTTGCTTGACTGCAAGGCATAAGCTCCTGCACATGAATCCCCATCTCAGTCTATTTCCCAAGAAAGCCCAGACCAAGACAAGATTTACTGTGAAGAAAAGATATTCCATGCTCATAGATTGGGAGGACAAATATTGTTAAAGTGTCCATACTACACAAAGCAATCCATAGACTTAATGCAATCCCTATCAAAATACCCAGAACACTTTTCACAGAAATGGAATATATAATCCTAGAATTTGTATGGAACCACAAAAAAAAAAAAAACAAAAACAAAACAACAACAACAAAAAAGGAACCACAGAAGACCCTGAATAGCCAAAATAACCTTTGAACAAAACTGGAGGTATCACAATCCCAGATTTCAAGATATATTACAAAGCTGTAGTAATCAAAACAGTATGGTACTGGTGCAAAACCAGACACATAGATCAATGGAACAGAATAGAGAGCCTAGAAATAAGCTCATAATTATATGGTCAATTAATCTATGACAATGGAGGCAAGAATATACAATAAGAAAAAGTCTCTTCACCAAACGGTGTTGGGAAAACTGGAAAGCCACATGTAAAAGAATGAACCTGAACCACTTTCTTATACACAAAAATAAACTAAAAATGTATTAAAGACCTAAATGTGAGTCTTGAAACCATAAAAATTCTAGAAGAGAGCAAGGTAGTAATTTCTCTGACAATGGCCATAGCAACATTCTTCTAGACATATATCTAGAGGCAAGGGAAACAAAAGCAAAAACAAACAAAACCTATTGCGACCAGATCAAAATAAAAGCTTCTGAATAGCAAAAGAAACAATCAACACAACAAAAAGACAATCTACTGAATCAAAGATATTTGCCAATAATATATCAGTTAAGGGGTTAGTATCCAAAATATGTAAAGATCTTATACAACTCAGCACCAAAAAACCCAAACAATGCAATTAAAAAATGGACAGAAGACATGAACAGACATTTCTCCAAACAAGACTTACAGATCAGCAACAGACACATAAAAGGACGTTCAACATCACTAACCATCAGGAAAGTGTAAATCAAAACCACAATAAGGTATCACCTCACACTTGTCAGAATGGCTAAAATCAAAAACATAAGAAACGAGTGTTGGTGAGAACGTGGAGAAAAAATAAAGCCGTCATGCACTGTTGGTGGGAATGCAAACTGGTACAGCCGCTGTGGAAAACAGTATGGAAGTACCACAAAAAATTAAAAATAAAATTATCATATGACTCAGTAATTCCACTACTGGATATTAGCTGAAGAATATGAAAATACTAGTTTAAAAGATATCTGTACCCCTATGCTTATTACAGCATTATTTTCAATACCCAAATTATGGAAGGAATCCAAGTATCCATCGATAGATGAAACGATACCAAAGATGTGTGTGTGTGTGCATATATATATATATATATATATATACATATTTAGACTGCTAATTTTGATATATATATACACGCACACACTACAATAATACTCTGAAATCAACATAGATAAATCTAAAGGGTATAATGCTAAGGGAAATAAGTCAGTCAGGGGAAGACAAATACCATGTGATCTCACTCATGTGGAATTTAAAAAACAAAACAAAGAAAAAAGTGACAAAAAAAAAAAAAAAAAAACAACCTTTAACATAGAGAACAAACTGGTGGTTCCCAGAGGGGGGATGGGTTGGACACATGGGTGAAATAGGTGATGGGGATTAAAAAGTACACTTATTGTGGTGGGCACTGCATAATGTGCAGAACTGCAAAATAACTCTATTGTATACCTGAAACTAATATGACAGTTTACATTAATTATATTGGAATGAAAGAAAAAAAAGAAGAAAATACGGAACAATACATAAGAATAAAAAGATCTACTGTGGAACTCGAGAAACTGATCCTAAAATTTATATTTAAGTGCAAAATCCAAGAATAATCCAGAAATTCTGAAATGTAAGTAGGGAAATGGATGATGGTGTTAAGGGGGACTGTGCTATCATATACCAAAACTTACTATAAAAATATAGGAGATAAGACAGTTAATTTTGCTACAAACAAAATCCAAGTGGATTAATTATTTAAATGTGAAGACAAAGCTATAAAACTTAGATGACAACATGGAGAATATCTCTGTGAATCAGAGTAGGGAAGAATTTCCTAAATAAGATACAGAAAAGCATAAACCATAAGTAAAAGATTAATAGGTTTGAATTGATAGGTTCTTGAAAATTAAGAACTTCTTTACAAAAGTCACATAAACAAAAAGTATTCACAAACTGGAAAAATACAGTTGAATTCATACAACCTCAAAAGATTAGTATCCAGGATATATATATATATATATATATATGTATATATACATATATATACACATACATAAAATGTATATATACATATATAAAATGATGAATATATAATGTTATATATTATATGAATAGATATAATATTTATATATAATTTATATTAATATAATATATTGTAGATGATAATAATATATAATATAGATTATATATCACATACAGATATATATTTATAAATTTATATATATAAACTCTACATATATATGTACATATATAGATTCTACTCTCTATATAGGTATATAGAGATATACCCATATAGAGATAATATAGACATATCTATATTTTATATATAATATATATTTATACATTTAGAAATGTATATAAATAAACTATACAGACCAATAAGAAAAATGAAAACTTCATTTTAGGAACAAAAGACATGAGGAGGTGTCATCTACAACATGAATATAAATCTTTTACAAATAATTTACAATAAATTGAGTACTGTCTAAAACTCTTTATACCACCTAGGTACATACAACTTTAGCCAGAAAAGATGTTTGTTGGTTTTCAGATTCTGAATATACACCATTACTCATGTATTTTGTTGTTTATCTATGTACATTTCTTTATACTTTTTCAATTATTTCAAAACTCAATAAAGTATTGTCTTAAAAAACATCTGCAACATATTATTTAACTACTAAGCAAAATGTGGTTCCATTTTAGCTGGATTTCAAGCACCACTTTTTTTTTTTTTAAGATTTTATTTATTCATGAGAAACCCACATAGAGAGGCAGAGACACAGGCAGAGGGAGAAGCAGGCTCCCTGTCGAGGGCCTGATGTGGGACTTGATCCCAGGACCTCGGGATCATGCTCTGAGCCAAAAGCAAGACGCTCACCCACTGAGCCACCCAGGTGCCCCTCAAGCACTATTCTTAAAAAATTAAAATTAATCAAAATTAATTTAGGACAGCCCGGGTGGCTCAGCGGTTTAGCGCTGCATTCAGCCCAGGGAGTGATCCTGGAGACCAGGGATCAAGTCCGACATCAGGCTCCCTGCATGGAGCCTGCTTCTCCCTCTGTCTGTGTCTCTGCCTCTCCCTCTCTCTCTCTCTCTCTCTCTCTGTTTGTCTCTAATGAATAAATAAATAAAATCTTTTAAAAAATTAATTTAAATAAAATTCTTAACGTCTTTAAAATCAATTAAAAATTAAAATTCTTTCACTGTGCTTTAGAATCACACACACATGTGTGTGCATGTATGTATGTATAATCACTATGAAAATCCATTTTATATGTAAATACGTTATAAATATTGGAATATGTTTTTAAAAATCAGCCCACAAAAAATTCCTGATTCAGTGGATTTCAAGTATGGTATAGACTACCCTGTAAATATCAACTAGATATGAAATATTTGACCATACCCCTCTCCCTTCCCATTAGTCTAGAAATACCATACATGTCACATATGCCGTGCCTCTCCCCTTGCACTCAGTCCTGGGCAGTTATCACTAATATTTAGCATCTTGTCTATCAGGGTACCAACTCTCTACCCCAATTGTTTTCCACAGAGTGCTCCGGGCAGCCGCTATTAATTGTTCAGACTTGGCAAGATGAATGAAACTTGTCATCTCCACTCTAGAACAAGGAACATGAAAAAATAGACATTTTTCACTTTGTCTTTTAGAAACACTCTGTTCCTACAAAGAACAAAGTATTTTTCTCTCATCCGTGTGCACCCTTATTTGCAATCTTAAGTACCAAACCTGGAATCAAAAGGACTGTGGAGGAGCACTGGTGCACACTGCCATCTTCGAATGCTAGAAGAGTTTGTTTTTGTAAAAGTCAGTCTTATTTTAGTCCTAGTCACTTTAGTCACTGTAACCAAAATTATGTAAACTTTCTAAATAGACTAAATATTCTAAAAATACAGTGAAACACCAGCCTCCACACCAACCAAGTCACAATATGGGTGTCTGACCTAAACCCACAAAATGAGAATGATGGGAAGGTCATTTATCAAACTGCAGTGACCATCACATGCTCCCACCACTGTGTCAAAAACAAAGACAACCAAGTGGCTGCTACTCAAAGTTATTCCATTATCTTTGGGAGAGCATTTCATCTCTGCATCCCTCAAGGCTTATCATATTAGACCTACAATTCAAGTTCCATAATTATTTCAACAAGTCTTTTGAACATTTACCCATATGTTGGAATATGGCGAACTATTTCTAACTTTGTTACAATGTTTTCAGAATCTCTCTTGCAGAAACATGAATGTGTTCTATGGAAAAAGAATTTGTCCCAATCTATTTGTCAACATTTAAAGTATTTTGAACCCTAAATGAATTGCTTTGACCATTAGGAGGAGTTGTGCAGATAAACAGATCAAACATTACAACGCAGGCACAGTTTGTCCACATTTGCTCCTCACCTGCAAATGTAGGTTTCATGAGGCCTCTTCCTCTAAACATTAATGTCATACTCATGAGCTTATGAACATATCCACTCAACTGCTGTATTCTGGCTGCTGTCTTTCTTTCTCCTCTCCTCCTGTAGTCTTGGCTAATGGAGGTCACATGACTGATGCCTTGAAATTACTGAAGCATATTTAGTAAAATGTAGAAATATGTCTTGCTTTTTGTTGTTATTTGCTATTGGAAAAGCAGCAAGCTAAGCTGCTGCCTTATACCTGCTATACTGTATTTGCTTGAAAACATTCCAGTTTGATAATATAATGTATGTGTAGAAGTTATCCGCAATCTACAGTTTAGGGAAGTTGGTTAACATTTGACGTTCCCTAATCCTGAGTTCACACTTTATGGTGGGTTACTTAGCCTTCGAGAGACCCTGTCAGGGGTCCACTTTCCAGAAGAGAATATATAAAATACTTTAAATTGCAGTCTAAATCTCCATTATTGCATTTGCTGGTTAGAAATGAGTTTTCACTGGTGAGATGAGAGATGATCAAGATGTGTGATCACCAAGGAAATTAGTGCGGGCCCCTCAACCCTTTCACAAATGGGCTTAAGAATCTGGTGAGCTCGGGATCCGTGAGTGGCGCAGCGGTTTGGCGCCTGCCTTTGGCCCAGGGCGCGATCCTGGAGACCCAGGATCGAATCCCACGTCAGGCTCCTGGTGCATGGAGCCTGCTTCTCTCTCTACCTGTGTCTCTGCCTCTCTCTCTCTCTCTTTCTGTGACTATCATAAATAAATTTAAAAAAAAATTAAAAAAAAAAAAGAATCTGGTGAGCTCAACATAGTAACACTTCTACAGCAAACAAAGCCTTAGGCAGGATATAACTATATATCCCACCACAGCCCCATCCTTCCACTACAATCATTTAATGGAGGATTTTGTCATCTTTACTAATTAAAAAAGAAGTGATCTTGTCACCGAAGTTTTTCCTGCATCTCCCTTGCGATAAATCTTTAAAGCAAGGTGCTCTCAGAGTGTGGTAAGGACAGAGAGTAGAAATTTTAGACTGCCTAGAGGACCAGCTAAACTCTTCTAGTGACTGTTAATACATGAACATAAGGAAAATTCAGTTCAAGATGTTTTCATTGTAATAGATGACTGCGAGGTTTGGAGGAAGAAGTCAGAGTTCACTCCCATCTCCAGTGGCTATTCATAGTTATCAAAGAATTAGAAATTGTCTTATGACAGTTCTCAATAGCTCTTATGTGCCTATAAAATTAGAAAATAAATGATAATGTCTATTGATGCCATGGATGTGGTGGAAATATAAATGGTTACTATCTTTTTTGGAAAACAACTAAAAATATCAATTAAAAAATCTGTATACACTTCAGTCTGATGGTCTAACTTTTGGAACTCTATCCTATGGGTATGAGTATCAGAATATATAAAGGAAAATATATTAAAAAATAATTGCAGCATTGTTTAAAGTGGCAAAAAAAATGTAAGCCAGATGAATGTCAACCAAATGGCAAACACTTAAATAAATTATATGTGGAATGTTATGCAATAACAGCAGCTATTATTAAGGAGTAATTAAGCTATGTGAACTGAAGTGGGACTTGGGAGTTTTCTAAAATGTGTTGAATGAGGAAAATGACCTGTAGGGAAGAGTATTTAATATCCCACTTTTGTAAAGTAAACAGTGACAAAAAAGTGTATGGTATGTGTAGATAAATTACAAAAAGTTACAGAACTTGGGGAGTGGAAGGGGCAATCATGAGAGCAAAGGATAGGGTGGGGAAGTAAGGTAAGCCAAAAATTAAAGTGGAGAAAAGACTACTAATGAAGAATCCATAATAGGATATGATGCGTATGAAATTATATGCTTACAAAAATTAGAAGAACAAGGTGGATCTCTACCTACTGACTTAGGAAGATGTCCATTATGTATTAAACACAAAAAAGAAAGAATACGTACCCTCTGATTCTGTTTCAGGATATAGGAAATTAACCAAATTCTATATAGACATATCTATGGCTGTATGTGCTTGCCTGAACAAAAATAAGGGTGTGGAACGATCTCCAGGGGCTGGTTTTGGGATGGAGTGGGTTAATAGGATTTGGCTGCTGGAATGGGTGATAGCAGCTTTGCTCACTTTTGAACTGCACTGTGTTGTTTCACTAATTACAAGACAAAAGTATTACTTTTTGCAGTTTGAAAAGAGAGCATGCAGATTATAGATTCTGGATATTTGAAAAAATTCCTAATTCTTGGGGGAAAATGGTTCTTAAATATTTTTGAATAAATTTTTACTTATTTTAAGCCATTACAACTTCATTAAATTAACCAATGTACTGAATCCTTATTGGAAATCCTTAAATTCCTTATTTTGGTAAAAAAGTTAAGGTGAATTCAAATACAGTAATGAAATTCTTAAGCAACTACCTAATTAAAGCTCTCAAAGTAAAATATGTTCATTGTCATTTAGTTATGTTCACTGTCATTTTTGCATAGGATTGATAGGTCTGGCTTCTGAGAGCTATCAAAAACAGCATCTTATGGAGCTGTCACTATATGGTAGACATTATCTTTTTTTTTAAGCTATAATTTATATACAGTACAATTTACCCACTTGTCCCCCAAGAAACAGATGCCAAGATGGGAAAAAGCGTGCATCACATTGGCAAATGTTGCTGTTGCTGTTTTTAATTTTATTTATCGTAATAGAAGTTTAGTTGCTTCCCACTGATATTTACACAGAACTACACAAACAACCCTATCCAGCAGGTGGGATCTATAGAACAGATTTATGTTAAGTTGTTTGCCCATGGTAACTCAGAGCTGGTTTGATCTATCAAATGCTGCCTATAATCACACATGACCTAGTGTCTCCAGGATCCTGAGTCTTTCTTCAGTGATGGTTGGTTGTGCATGTGGTTACTCAAAGGCAATGAGGCATGAAACATATTTCCTGGTTATCTCCTCAGTTTAAGGAGGTGATCAATATCACCAAACCTTTTGAAGCCTTTTGCTGGCTTATCTTTGGGTAGCAAGATGATAGAAAACATAAATAAATAGAAAATAGATATGAAAAAGTCACTCAAACTCTATTTTGTAAGCGTGTAAATTTAAAATGAGTTTGAGAGAAAAAATTATTAAAAAATAACAGCAATAACAAGCTGAGTGAGGCTACCATAAAATGAGTTGAGTTTATTAAATTTTCTCTGATGTGCTTCATATGTAGAGATGACACATTAGCAAGTATCAGTTTTTGTGTTTTAGGACTACTGCATAAAATGCAGAAGAAATAAGAAAATGTGAATGATGTTCAATCCTCTATCTTTATGAATCTGATTTTTGTTAAATTAGTAGAATAATTCTACAGAAAACTAGAATTATGAAATCATGATATGACTTCTAAGGAATTAATTTGATGGAAGGTGGGGTGAAAAAGAGGTTAAAACCTCTGTGGGGATTTTCTTTGATGTCAGTGTTTTTGTCTTTTGTTTTTGGCAGGGGTTAGAGTGCAGGTAGGGAAAACAAGTAGTAGAGAAAGGGGACTGTGATTTAGGAATAAATAACTGAGTAGTGTGGCCCCAGTGAGAGCTGGAGGTTGGGGCTGGAGGGTGGATGTGAAGGGGTGTGAACTGAAAGTGAGTCCATTTTCATTTCTCATATTTTTGCTTTTTTATCCTAGGGTTACATTTGAGGCTGTATTTATCTGTCTAGAAGATTATCAGTAGAATACAGAAACAAAGAATACAGAAATTAGGCTTTATTTCAGCCCTCTTGTGTGTGTGTGTGTGTGTGTGTGTGTATGTGTAAATTGGCACGCTGTAAGCTCTAATGAGTTTAGAAATGGCATACCAGCTTCTATCTCACCATAGCATCAATGTTTATCTACCTTTCCCACAATTAAAATCAGATGTCTGACCACGAGCAACAAGTGAGGCTTTGCTTACCTTAATAATGACTGCTTGTAACCTCACTATTTGGCCACTTAAGTGCTACTGGCCCCATGAATGGAATCAGCAGGGAAGAAGAAAAGTGTCAGTGTCAGAATCCACTTCAGGCATTTAAGCTGACTCCACAATTTACAAAAACATTTATATAAACAAATTCCAACCTCAAATATTTTTCTCCTACTTCAACTCCATCGGATTGCATGTAAATTACTAATTCTAGTTGACTGCATAACTCAACAAACCAAAAATGTGTAATCATTTGCTTAAAGGGCAAATGATTTGGGAAATTTTACCTACATGTTTTTATTCATGTCATGAAGAGTTATGTATATTATTACCATTATTCAACACTTAATCATCAGCCTCGTTCTAAACAGTTTGAAATGTCAAGTTAAATCTAAGTTCTCTAAATTTTAAAGTGTTTAATTCTACTAGAAATAGCAAAACCGGAAGAAATTATTCAGGACTAATTTTGTAGACCATTGCAAGGAGAATGTAAACCATATTTCCAATAGGTTCAAAATCAGAATGCTAATTTTATTTCTTAAGTGAACAAAACTCTTTTTATTGAAATGCCAATCTGCTCACAGATTCACAAACTTACTCTACACTAGAAAAGGACTTAAAGAATTAACACAAACAGTTAAAAGTAAATCTTTGACAACATACAAAATGAATGCATTCTAGGTATCTGATTCCATTCAATCACACATTTAAAGGAGATACTTTGGATTCTCAAACATAATTAATTTTTCCTTCCAAAGTTTGGTCAACTTTGATTTGACAAGTACTGCATGCCTTCTTCTACCTCTTCCCTGGACTCAGGTAGATATATTAATGTAAACTTAGTATTTGTTTTAATTCTGTAGCACACTCTTACAGTATCTTTTGTCTTTGTGCATCAAGCAAGATAACTATTTGTAGACCCTAGCTCTTGTTTAAGTGGATGGAAGCATTTCTCCAGAGGTGTCTGATTTATGGTAACAAGCCTATGACCAATTTGATAAATGTTTACCAAAAGACCTCAAGATATTTACCCATGTGCAAGAACACATAATGCATAGGAGGAAGAGAGAGATGAAATAAAAGGAAACTGGCTTAGGGATTCCGGGGTGGCTTAGCAGGTTAACTGTCTGACTTTGGCTCAGGTCATGATCTCGGAGTCCTGGGATCCTGAGATTGAGCTCCCCACTCAGCGGGGATTCTGCTTCTACCTCTCCCTCTGCCTGTCCTCCCACTTATGTTCTCTCTCTCAAATCAGTAAAAATCTTTAAAAATAAAAAAAGTTTTAAATGAAACTAGCTTATTTAAAAATAATTACTTTATTGAAGTAGTTTGTGTCTCAACGTATTTGAAGAGACACTTAAAATGATCGTATATGATGCAGCCTTCTTTCTAAAGTTAGTGAATCCAGTTTAATTTTCAGTAGGTTCTTAATATTTGTAGAAACAGAGCTTAGTTTTGTTTTCCCTATATTACATAGTTTACACTTGTAAATGGTATGATCATTTTAAGTGATTGGAGTCTACATTTAAACTCATTAGCTCATTATTAATTATATTTTGTTGAGATTAAAAAAAAAGCTTAGGGTCATTCCCATTTCATTTTGATGTAAATCATTGGGAATTTAAAATTAAACTAGAACAGAAGCTTCTGTTTTATTATTGGAATGATTAATAGAGGAACAATAGTTTTCACATTCTTTTTGCATCACAGATCTCTTTTGGAATCAAAATCTGATGAAATGTCCAGACTTCCCCACAAAAAATGTATATTCAAACTAAATTTTGTATACAATTTCTCTGCAAGTTTGTCCTTTGATACCAAAGTTTAAAAACCTTTGATGTGGGGAACCCTGGGTGGTGCAGCGGTTTGGCGCCTGCCTTTGGCCCAGGGTGCGATCCTGGAGACCCGGGATCGAATCCCACGTCGGGCTCCTGGTGCATGGAGCCTGCTTCTCCCTCTGCCTATGTCTCTGCCTCTCTCTCTCTCTGTGTGTGACTATCATAAATAAATAACAATTTAAAAAAAAATAAAAAACTTTGATGTAAAAGCTGAGGCCAAGTTAAAGAATACATACATGCACCAAGGACCCTGTCATAATTATATTTATTATTACAAGACCGAGCCACAATTTGGCTCAGATTCCTAGCAGCTGGGGGAAATAGAAAACCTGGTTATGGTGACTCTTGTTAGAAAAAAGAAACATAGGTCTTAGGGAAAACAAAGCTTTGCCCAACAATGAATTATAAATAATTTCGCCTGTAACTGTTTTGTGAACTTTACTCTGGGAACTGTGTATAATCTCAAATGCAATTATAAATTTCATGTAATTTCTTATTTTAGTCACTTAAGAAATAAGAGGATATATGTTTACTAGGAAACATATAGCCTATTGGTTGTCTGAGTCATAGGAGAATATGCATTCAATTCATCAGTTGATCAATTCCATCCTTAGATTATATTCCTTAACATTTTATTGCTCATTCAAAGTTGGGCCTTTAATAGGTACAGTTCAGGTATCAGCCCTCTGGAAATCTTTGATATATCCAGCCTTATACAAGACAGGAAAAGAAGAAACAACACATGTATAATGAGTCCCCAAAGAAGAAGAAGAAAAAAAGAGGTATTTAAAAAATGTATAAGAAATATTTTCCTAAAATTGAGAATATATATGTATATATACATATATACATATGTATACAATATATATACTATATATACAATATATACTATATATAATATATTGTATATATATTGTATACATATATATTGTGTGTATATATATATATATATACACATATATACATATTGAAAGGGTACACTGTGTACTTGGGAAAATGGAATGAGAACAGTGAAGCAAGTCTAATGAAATCATTGGTTGTTAAAGAAAGTGAGTAAATTCTCTTGACATCTGGAAAAAAAGTCTAAGTCACTTATAACTGAAAGAATCTAAAATTGTGAAGAATTTTCACTAGTAACACTTTATGCCTTCTAGGGTAAATCAAAAAATAAAATCCAAACCAAGCATTTTATATTCAGATAAGCTGCTTTTCAAGTATAAAGTCAAACTCTTCTTAACATTCCATTAGTTATTCCTAGGGTATTAATTAAAGAATAACCTTCAGACAATTAAAATGACTAGAGATATATCAGTTTAAGGACTTTTGGTGGGCATTAGCATATAGTTGATTATAGCACTATGGATAATGATGGTAATAAGGGAAGAAATATAATATGTAATAGGTATATGTACCAATCCTAAAACTGACATCTCCCCTAAGGGTACAGAGTGGACAGGATGAAGGAACAGGGACAGAAGGTAGACTTCTTTGAATATATCTTGCTTTATAGGATTGATTTTGAAACCATGTAAGCATTTTATATAATAAAAAATTAAATCTTTAAAAACTGAGTTAAAATGAGATAAATGAATACAAATAAGTAACTAGTGCTGTCATGACCACCCAGAAACTAACCTAAATAACTTTTAAAAAGCAGCTTTTGATTACACATCCCTAATAATATACGTTTTAAGGACACAAAAAAAAAAAAGCTAGAAAAAAATCATAAAGTTTTCAGTAATCATAATATAGGTGGTAGTGATGGTTTTGTAATTCAAAAATGTTGTATGCATAAAGTATAACTCTGCAATATTATATATCCAGTGTCCTTCACAAGCAAGATTCTTGGCAAGGGAGAAAGGAAAAACTGATGTCAGAAAAAAGAGATTAAGAGCTTTTAGTCCTGAATTTGAAGCATATATAAATTGACATTTTCTGCTTTAGAGAAACTATTTCTAATTTTTTCAACTGAAAAGTCCTGGGAACACTGATGAACAGAGTAGCAGTAAGTACTTTTAGCACCCAAACTTTGGTGTTGAATTCTAATATCCTTCTGAAAGGAACAAGAGCTCCTTGGAGAAATGGTTAATTCTAGGTCCAGATCAGGGACACAAAAAAAATGAGATTAGCTCGGAAAGTCTTGTCACATCAGATCATGAGGAAGCGATCAAAGATTACTAACTCTGTGTCAAAGACTTGAAAATCAGCTAACAGAGGCAGCCAAAGATGAAGCAATATGAAGATAAATGAGGAAAAAAATCTTCAAAAGATTGAAATTCATCAACTAAGTTTAAATCCGTGAGTTCATAATGATACTTAAAAAAATAATTGGTCAGCCATTGGAAGATGATAGTGAACCAACTCATTATTTTGAAAATCTGTAAACGAAGAACCACTGGGTAGTCAAACAGTATATAAGAGTAAGATTTTCTTTATTGTGGTATGTCAGCAAATAAATGAAAAAGAAATGACAGACCTGGAATATCATCTGTTTGTAACCCAAAATGAGCTAATGGATCTAGGTATTAGGCATCAATTATCAAAGCATCAAACACCAAAAAGAAAAAGATAACCAGATATTAGATGTCTCCTGATAGAGGAAGGAGCTTTTTCAGAAAATCAAACCTGAATCTGGTCAGTCCTCCAGATCCAGTTACTAATTTGTAGACAAGTCAGAGGAAAATGGATTATATCAAATTGTACTGCAGAGATGTAATCAGGACAAGCAATCCTACAGGACAAATGATCATGTTTCTTCAGCAAATAAATTGAAACGAGGGAAAAGAGGGTGGAAGGGGAAACCAAAAAGAGACTTAGAAAGAATATATTAACCAGTCATTACATGTAGGCCTTGTTTGGATCCTAATTCAAACTAGAGAACTTTGTGACATTAAAGAATTGGAAATGTAAACACTGACCAAATATTTGATGACATTCAGAATTATTAATTTTTAAAGGTACTATCATGGTTCTGTGGTTATGCAGAAAGAAAAGAGTCCTCTTCTTTTAGAGTTACATACTGAAATGTTTGTTTATAAAATAAAATGTTTAAAATTTGCTACAAGATCATCTGGGAAGGTGAATGTGGTAACAGTACATATGACATCATTTTGTTGAAGCTGCACAATGGCACACGGGGAGTTTTTTGCAGTATTCTATTTTATTTTTTTAAAAATAAGACATTAAAAATAAAAACATGCATTTGATATCATTGCCTGCATGGCATTGCTTTGCTCTGAGGGCCCCAGAGAGACCTGAAATTTTCTGCATTAGGAGATATTTCTTTTCCCTCTGTGTCTGTGAAAAGTAGTCAGCGATGCATGTGAGACCAGTGAGAGTTAAAGAGAGCTAGCAGCTGATACATCTGGGGAGCATTAGCTATATTAAGGACAAGCCAGCATGAAAAGGTAACCGGAAGAAGCAGCTGAGTACTCTCTGGTCAAGCCTTGAGGTCATCTGAATTGAGGGATTGTGGTTCCCAGTCTAGCAAGGGACATGTATCATTTCAGCGCTCTGTTTTAAGCCCCAGCACCAGAGTTCCTTTGGTTTGGAACTGGATCAAAACTGAGTTAAAGACTTCTCTATTTTCTTTTTTTTTTTATTTTTTATTTTTTTATTGGTGTTCAATTTACTAACATACAGAATAACACCCAGTGCCCGTCACCCATTCACTCCCACCCCCCGCCCTCCTCCCCTTCTACCACCCCTAGTTCGTTTCCCAGAGTTAGCAGTCTTTACGTTCTGTCTCCCTTTCTGATATTTCCCACCCATTTCTTCTCCCTTCCCTTATTTTCCCTTTCACTATTATTTATATTCCCCAAATGAATGAGAACATATAATGTTTGTCCTTCTCCGACTGACTTACTTCACTCAGCATAATACCCTCCAGGACTTCTCTATTTTCAATAAGCAAGCTTAAATGTCTTGTATCACAACACCTTTCAGGAAAGAATAGACAGGGTTTATTTTTACGTTTATAGTAACAAAAATTCTGTCTTTTGGATTTTTCTGTTGCAAAATTTTCTATGAGCCATACATGTGTTAGATATTTCTTTGATTGTCATATCGGTCAAAAGGCACCTACAGAATTTGTTATGTAGTGGTACTTTAAAAAGCCTAAGAATTCCTATAAAGGCATGGTGAAATTATGGGAACATTACAGCTTGAGGAAAAGCAGGACTTTGAAATCAAACCAAAATAGTCTAAAACCTGTCGCTGCCATTCCTTAGCTTGTTGGGTTAGGCCACGTGTATATTTTAGTTCTCTCACTTGCAAAACAGGTCTGTAACGAGGTTTAAAGATAATACCAAAGGCACCACTCCCAGAGTATACATTCCATATGTGGAACAACTGCCACTTGCACATTAGTTTTCTTATGAGCAGCAACTTCTGCTACTTGCTTTTGAGTAAAGGCATGTTTGAATATGAGGCGTCTTTCTCCTTATGTAAACACTACTTGTAGGCGGTCTCCTAGCCTAACAGCTCAATCTCTTTTGAAGAAAATCCTCAAACAGGTCAATAATTATTATGGATTAATTTTTCTCTTGTAGTAGAACAATTTTTTATTAAAAGTTAAAGGTTGGGGATGCCTGGGTGGCTCAGCAGTTGGGTGTCTGCCTTCAGTTCAGGGCGTGATCCTGGGGTCCCAGGATCAAGTCCCGCATCAGGTTCCCCATGGAGAGCCTGCTTCTCCCTCTTCCTGTGTCTCTGCCTCTCTCTCTGTGTCTCTCATGAATAGATAAATAAATAAATAAAAATAAAAAATAAAAAAAGGTTGTATAACAATGTGTCAGAATGACTCAACTACTGGTTTTAATCTTCTAATAACTTGATTTCTTTTTAATACCCTGATAATTTAACTAATATGAAGACAGGTGCAAAGTTGCTTTAGATTATGCTACTAGAGAAAACACAGTTCTCTCTCGGGTCTAATAAACATATAGTACTGAAAATGCTACACTTCAGCCATCTATAGTTTGAGCTAGAAGATGAAGATGACCTTTCTTCCGGGTCCTTTGTCTTTTATAGTTAAAAACAACACTGAGTAATTTAAATTTTAAAGCCATTTTGATGTAATCTTAATGCACATAACCTCATGTCATGCTTATAACCAGCTGTATTATATTGTAAATTTCATTCTGAATATATGATAAAATGAGCCCATTTCACTTTTGGTGAGCTAAGGCCAACAGGAATTTTCTGTCAATCCATCTGGCATTTAATGTAGGATAGAAGTTTCCAAAGCAAGAAAGCTGGTCGTTCAGGCAAGAGTAAGACAGACTGTGCAGTCACTATATAACACTGTGGACTTACTTTCATTCCTACCAGTCATTTCCTTGACTTGAAGCTGGGACATTGAGAAATGTTACACTTTCTAGTGTATTCAGCAAATTTATTATGTAATCAATCCAAGTCTATTGCAGAAAAATTAGAAGTAGTAAAGAAAAATTGCCTAAAGCCCCACCAGAGATAATCATTATTATTACATATTGATGTATCTCTATCTAGATTTTGTATGAACACATAAATAGATATATTTTTATTGAAAATGTGATCAATCAGGTATGTTCCATAACTTTTTTTTTTGCTTGATATTCTTTTGTGAATATTTTGTGACATTTAGTAAAGATCTATGTTAAGAAGTGTGATAAGGCGGTATTTTCTATTATATGGAAGACTCTTGTACTTAACCAATTTTCTGTTGCATATATGTTTTTGTGCTTTTTCTTTTATAAATATGTCTTGAATATATATATGTATATATATATACACACACACATATATATATATCTTTATACTAAGGAAATACAATGTATGAAAATTCCCACAAGTGAAATTTTAGTATGTTTTAAATTCCACTTCCTAATATTCTAGCTTGTGCTCCTTACAAGGAATAGTACTTTATTCACTTTCCATGGAAGACTTCTTATTTCCATAACTGACTTTTCTGTTAGCATTGCAACATATTAATGGGAAAGGTCACAGAAGGTTGATGGAAATAGGTTTTTTTTTTTTTTTTTTTTTTTGGTTCCTAATTCCTCTTGAACAGGTTTCTGTTAAATGAGAAAATATTTCTTCAACTATATGGTGTGGCCATTGGTGAACAAGTGAAGGAATATATAAGGACATTGAGAGGAGGGGCATGTGGCCTGGAGCTGTGGCTTTACAGGTGCATCTGAAACCGTCTCTGTGTTTAATATGTATCTGTTTGACCAGATATTTTAGCAAACCTTTCAGCAGCCAAAAGTTCAACTCAGATATAGCTTAGTTTTTACAAAGCCAATGAACCCTTTAGCCATTTTAAATTGTATGTATTAAATTTGATTTATCAAACACTGTAATGGGTGCTTTGTGCATTATATATCTTTGGTTCTTATTCATAAACTTCTAACTTTCTATTTCTACCCTACCAAAGTCGGTCATTTCCCATGAAGAAAACCAGAATAAAATGTCTTGCTTCAACTTCAGAATCAGGTTACATTTCTGGTTTCCGTGATTATGCATAAGAAATACATTTTGGGTGACTGAAGCTCTGTAATTTTTAGTGACTAACTATAAAGAAAATATTTACAAAGAAAAGTTTTAGTGAACATCTAAGTAGCTTATACACACTGATATCTCCCAGAATCTATTCTATGTGTGTTCTCATTTTATAATACATTGTTGGCACCACCTACCTTGGGCACCAAATGTAGGGACAATCCACACGTAAAAGGAGTCAGCTTGTGGCCAAAATTAGGATGAGGCCAAATTCTCAACAGGCCACTCACATGGTTTGGATTCATCTGCGTCTGACAGAAGACAAGTAGTGCCAACTCTGGCAAGTGAGGAGGTAAAGCAAGAACCCCAGAGTAAAGAAGAATGTTAGGGTACCGGAAAATCAGGACTGTAAAGATATGCAGAAACACACACGAACAAGGTTGATGCCAGTATTAGTACAATCCAGATCTGGGATCAGAACAGCTGCCTACATAAATAGTATCCTTTTCTGAAAAATGCTTTCCCCAGGTCTGCCCTGTCTTGTTATACCACACGTACGCTTAGGGTAAGTTTGACCAATCATTTGCTGACCATTTGTTAGTTGTGTTAAAATTGATTACATATGTCTCTCTGACAGTTACAGCTGGGTTATTGCAGGAAAGAGGGAGGCATAACTAAAACAAAACAAAACAAAACAAAACAGGACTCCTTCAACGGTCAGGCTCCTCTTCAATCCTAATTGAGCAGTGCACTGGTGAGCAGCTGGAGACATGGTTTGTGTTGTCTATAGGGGTCTCCAGGTCTACAGGAACACCACCCGTAGGAGACTCACTAGGAGAAGGAGTCTCAACAAGTCAGGACCTGAGCAGCCCTTGCAGCAGAGAGCCATTGGTCACATTGTCATGATGACAATCTCACTCTAGCTTGATAGGAAAGCAGAAACTTGTGTTAAAGAAGAGGTCAGAAGAGGTTTGATGTATCACCTGGGTAGGTGTGCTTGAAGGAGGGATGCTGTCTCAATACAGGCAGGGCCACAGGTGCCTGAGCTGAGGGCCTCGGTATCGAGAGCATGGTGAATCCATCAGTGGCAGGGCCCCACAGTGGAGGAGGTCCCAGTTAGCTATGGAACTGGAAGCTGCAGTCCTGTGATCTGGTGGGTTAACATTATCCTAGAATTGGCTACCTGCATAGAGAATGATAGTTTTGTTATTGGTACACAACATCATGTTGGCCCAAGAGAGGTTGCTGAAGGCCCAAAGAGGCAGAAGTAGCAACCAGGTAAAAGCATGGGTGAAGGATTTTGCAACTGACAACTAATCTAGGCAGTGCTCCTAAAATACTTAATGAACTCGTATGCCAGACCCAATCAGGACATACTGTGCCTCCACTCAGCCCTGATGCTGATTATGGATCTGGTAAATTCCCTGGGCCCTCCAGGGAGGGAGTTTTATGCCAAGGTAACCACCTGCTGGAATACAGAGCTCAGGCTGCGCTGCAGGTCAGACCAAGGTGACCCAAGTGAAGAAGAGGAGTGGAAGTGTACTTTATAGAGACCCAAATCCAGGCTATCACATAGGTTGGGAACAGATCTTGCACTGGCATTGCTGTGGTGGTGGAGAGTGAGCACTACTGTGTAGGAGTGAATGCAGCCCAGAGGAAGCCTCTGTTAGGGCAAGCTCATGGGAGCTACAACTTGTCCAAGCAGAAGAGGCAAAGTGGAGCCCAGTAGTCAACCCTGGATTATAGCGGAGATGGAGGAGTTAAAGAAAGACCCACCTTTGGAAATGAAAATGTGAGGATAACCTGCCATCTGACTTTCCCCCATAACAGTGTTTTTTTTTTTTTTTAAGAGATTTTATTTATTTATTCATGAGAGACAAAGAGAGAGAGAGGCAGAGACACAGGCAGAGGGAGAAGCAGGCTCCATGCAGGGAGCCTGATGTGGGACTTGATCCTGGGCTGAATGGGCAGGCGCTAAACTGCTGAGTCACCTAGGGATCCCCCATAACAGTGGTTATACCTCAGTGGGATGTTAGAGTCACCCAAGGACTTTAACATTTCCAAGGACATTTTGGAAATTTTAGGAGGCTTTTTCCCCCTTTTGTCACTGATTGGTAAACACACACTATGGACATTCAGTGAGAGGGGTCAGGGATATAAAGCTTCCTGCAAACAGATACTGTACCACATCCTGCACAACTTCCTTGTCTCGCTGGATATTTACATTGGTGGAAACATCTACCGAGAGCTTACCTTACTTTACATTAACACAAAGCATTTCTATGCAGTTTTAATTAATATGTATTGAATCTTTGAGTAATAACTGAAAATAGAAGATTGCATTTGGTTTCACTGGAATGATTCCACAAAGTGTTCACTATCTCAGAAAATCCCATCACTGACAGCAATGCTGTGCATGATTTTGAGGCCATCTACACAACACACCCGGATGGTCAGAGTCTGTAGCTACCAGATCCATGATAATTCTGCACATGGTTGCAAATGTCTGGATGCTTAATTATGTGTGGCATCATCCCTGAGGCATTATCAATTAAAAGTAATTAAATTAAGCAAACAAATAGACACAGCCCAAAGTTAATTCTGAGAAGAAGCAAATAAAATGAATAAGCTCCTAGTAGTAGTGGTGAAAAACAGAGAAAAGGCTCAAGTTACTAAATCAGAAATGGAAAAGGAGACATCATTAGAAATCATGCCAGCATTAAGAAAGTAATAAGAGGGGCAGCCCGGGTGGCTCAGTGGTTTAGCGCCACCTTCAGCCCAGGACCTGATCCTGGAGACACCGGATCGAGTCCCATGTCAGGCTCTCTGCATGGAGCCTGCTTTTCCTCTGCCTATGTCTCTGTGTGTCTCTCATGAATAAATAAATAAAAGTCTTAAAAAAAAAAGAAGGTAATAAGAGGCTATTATTTAGAACTATGACAATTAACTTGATATTTCCTTTTTTAAAAAGCTCAAATTTGTAGAGTAATTCAAATTAACAAAGTGTCACATAGAGAAAAAGACACAAACAGTTCTGTATCTACTAAAATTTGAAATTAAAATCTTTCCCACAGGGATGCCTGGGTGGCTCAGTGGTTGAGCATCTGCCTTTGGCTCAGGTCATGATCCCAGGGTCCTGGGATCCAATCCCACATAGGGTTCCTCGTAGGGAGCCTGCTTCTCCCTCTCCCTCTGCCTATGTCTGCCTCTCTCTCAATGTCTCTCATGAATAAACAAATACAATCTTTTTTAAAAAGTAAATAAAACCCTTTCCACAATATAAAATAACATATTTTATCCAAGGTCTTCCAGAGAATAGAGAAGAAGAACTCCTTCCAACTTCTGTAAAGAGCTGAGCATTTCCTTGACCTCCATAACCAGTCAAGGACTTTTCCTTTTCTAAAAAGGAAAACTAAAAACTAAGCTCTCTCTTAGAGCTTAGGTAGGTAACAATTCTAAACAAAATAATTCTGTATAACAAGGATAATCAAATTCCGTATAACAAGGGTAATGTATCATAACCAAGAGGTAGTTATCCTGAAAATATAATTAGTTAGCATTTGATAATCAAGCAATGTAATTTAGCAATGAACAGAAAAGAGGGAGAAAAATAATATGATCATCTCTGTAGAGACAGAAAAAGCATTTGGTAAAACTCAACACCCATTTAAAATAATGACTTATGATACACAAGAAATAGAAAGGATTCTTTATCTGATAATCTAAAAAAAAACCCACAAATAGTACAAATGCAAACCAAAAAAAGAATCTTATCAAATTACAGGCAAAATATGGAAAGCCTTCATCATGAGACTGGGAATGAGACATGGGTGCCTGCTATTGCCATTTACAGTATCAGGCAATCATCACAAACCCCAATGTCTGTAAGGTTCACAGCAATAGAGAGGGGTGGGGTCTACGGAATTTGAGACTCTTCTGCCAAAAGTCATTCAAATTCAATTACAAAGCAAAACCAAACAAAACCAAGACAAAACAAAACAAAAATCACTGAGCCAGCCAAATAAAATATCTGCAGGCCAGATTTAGTCTGTAGTCTGCAAACTGGTGAATTTGACTGGGGTTGTTTTGGGCTCAGCTGATAGGATAACAAACTTCACATCCTAAGTGAAAACAGTCATCAAATTCATTACTACCTGAAGGAGACCTGGTGTTTTAATAGCTGTCAAAGCCTCAAGCTAAACTTTGTGTCACTTGGAGGAGGCAAATCACACAATAGTCAAGAAGAATAAACAACACTAGGGGTATAATATGGAAAGAGAGGTTTACGCTGTGGGACTTTAGTATTGATAGAACACAAAATCACCTGGCTGTGAATTATTCCAAGAAATCTCTAGGGCACCTCTGCTTGATTTTGTCACATTGTACAAATGTGGAAGAAAGACATTAAAAAATGCATTGGTGAGATGACTATTTTTACTTGTTAAATCCTCTCCTATGCTTTGCCATTAGAAGTACTTTGCATATAAGAGCCTGTAGTGAAGTCTCTGAATTACAAGTGTTCTCTCCCGCTATCTGCTATCTTAGATGCCCAACAATGAAAGGAGAAGGCCTCCATGCCCTTAGAGTAGTGTCACCAGCTTGCTCCTGGACTCAGAGCTGCAAATGCAGGAAGGCAGAAGGCAGAAGGCAGGCCGGTCATTTTGCTCAGGAAGAGCCACCTCTTGGGTGGTTCATTTTGCACATGTGTTAAGAACTAGCTTGACCCAGAACTGCCTCCCTCTTTTTTGCAGGGAGAGGTTTATGGAATCTCTGGTGCAGTGATTTTTCTGAATCTAGACTGACCTTGGCTTTTGTTTCCTTGCATAACTTTGAGCTTTGCAAAGCAGATGAGCTCTTTGCCTCCTTCCTGGAATGAGGTGGAGACTGGAGACGATAACTAAAGCTTAAACATGATGCCCCGCTGGTGTCCTTGCTGCTTGGTGTGGGTTTCCCAGGTCAGCCAGTTAGATGGCTCCAAGAGCTCACCCAGAATCCTTGAAGAAAATCTCAGCCCTGCAGCAAGACTCGTGTCAGCGGAGCCTCACAGAACTGACTGCCCTCACAGTGGTCAGTCTCACTGTCACCCACATGCCCGGCCCAGGCCTGGCACCTGGATATGCCTATTTTCAGAAATGCCAGGGTTTGGGGAGTCCTTGACTGTGTTTGTATTTATGATCACAACTCTATATTTTCGATGTGTGGCTTGGATTACTTCTTTGTTATCTGAAAGACAAGAAAGCCTGAAGAAAAGTATGAAGAACACTGGCTACTGCTGAGAGCCTAAGCAGGTGATACCAGGAACAGAGGGAGAGAATTTAATGCTATTTCCTACAGACTTCAACTTACCTTTGGACTCAGTCCTTAGAAACCACCTATACCTGTCTAATTCATTAAGTTGCCTTTTGCTAAAAAAAAAAAAAAAAAAGGTTGCCTTTTGCTGCTTCCTGAAAAAAGAAAGGGGGGGTGATCGAAGAAAAACATTTATTTTTCTTTTACTATAAGTTGTTTCGAGAACAGTGCCTGGCAGCGCCACTCTGGTTTGAATTTCTGACATGGGTTAGTTTTAAGGAATGTATCATATTCACTGTTTTAATTATTAAGTGGCAGACACCTTTCCTGGGGCTCCAGAGTTCATAGGCATGTTTTATTTACTAAAATGACTCAAAGCTGCTGCTTTCTTGTCGCTGTTTGATATGAATGGTGTCACTTGCATCAGACCGCATTTATGGGTATGTACCTTCACGTGTAGCTTTGGTTACCATGAAATATTGAACTTTCTGTTGATGAAATTTAAATTTCCTACATGGGGGAAAATATAAATCAGATTGGAGAGAGAAGAAATAGATCTGAAATTGGGGAATGTCTAGAGACTCTAAGTTACTTGTTAATGAACGTACTCTGTGCATAAATAGAGCTTAACTGGTAGGCACTTGGTAAAGGGAGGTCAAATGACTTGGTGGCGGGGAACTTTACTTTTGAAGTTCAGGTATCTCATAAAGGATACTTTGGGAGATAAGAGTAGCCCAAAACAGGGGGGTCTGGGTAGCTCAGTTGTTGAGTTGTTGACTCTTGATTTTGGCTCAGGTCGTGATCTCAGGGTCCTGGGATGGAGCCCTGTATTATGCTCCATACTCAGTGGGGAGTCTGCTTGAAGATTTTCTCATGCACATGTGCTTTCTCTCTCTCTAAAATAAATAAATACATCTTTTTTTAAAAAAAGTAGTTCAAAACATCAGCTAAATAATTATGGGCCAAATTTTAAACATTCACATATATTAGGTATTTTATTAAATAGAAAAGCAGAGATTTGAAAAATAGCACTGGTTTTAAATCATAAAAGTTTCCACGGGGGGAAAAAGAACAAGCTACACGACAAGTTCTGGTGGCTAGCAAGAAGTGTGAATACCTGAAAAGGAGGCAGATGTCAACAACCTGAGTGTCTTCCTGGTTTTTTAGCAAGACAGTGATGTCAGAAGCATGGCAAATACTTCCTTAGCAAGAGATGTTTATTACAGCTCCATTTAGGAAATATTTTGCAATGGAAAGTGTTCATTAGCATAGCACCACTTTGGGGAAACCCCCTTCCACATTATTGTCTATGTGCTTACAGTGGGGTTGACTCCAGCCCCAATAACACAAGTCTGGAAAACTAGAGTCAATCCAAAGATTTTTACCAGTTACATCAGAAAAGGGGTGCATTTGTTTGCATTGCTAAGAGAGTAGGTTTAAAAAGTTCTCATCACAAGAAAAACATTTATGACTATGTGTGGTGATGGATGTTAACTAGACTTACGATGGTGATCATT
Source organism: Canis lupus familiaris (assembly GCF_011100685.1). Taxonomy (NCBI): domain Eukaryota; kingdom Metazoa; phylum Chordata; class Mammalia; order Carnivora; family Canidae; genus Canis; species Canis lupus. Next base: position 12,122,147 of record NC_049239.1, on the reverse strand, counting down.
CTGCAGTGTACACCAACATGCAATTGTTATTTTGTACACCTGAAACTAATACAGTGCTATATACCAATCAGACCTCAGAAACAAAGAAAAAATTTGAAAAATAAAGTAAACAAAAAGAAGAAGAAAAAGAAAGAGGGTGCATTTGTTTCACTGGAGTTGTGAAGGTGGTAGAATGAAGTTTTGAGTTACTCAAGTCTATCTTCCTGCCAGGCGTGAAGAATCTTTTAGAGAATGAAGATAATGAAAAAAAATTCAAAGATAAGAGATGAATATTGAGAGTTTTCTGGTCAAATATTAGAGCATTTAGATCCAGCTATACCTGAAGCAGCTCTCTGTACTTTTCACTCAGCAGATAACTTTTTTAAGTCCATTTTTTTCTGGCATTATCCTCAACGTTGCTTTTCTTCAGCTTTCATCCAGCAAAGTAATGTTTTCCTTAAAAAAATCATGTCAATAACAATGTTTAAACTTTAATAACAAATGATCCATGCCTCCATTATGTACCTTCAATGCTCTACTTTTTAAAACAAAATCTCAAACACCTCAGAATACGTTTATCCAAACTAGTTAAATGAGGGCCTGCTCTAGCTCTTTTTGGAAGGCAGAAGAACCATCTGTAAGAATAAAAAGATGAACTTGCATGTAAAAATAAGTTTCTCTGAATTAAAAGCAATAACATAGGCACTAAACACGTCATTTGCCTTGTAGTCAGCCCTGTATTTTTAGCCCCTCCCACACAGAGTTAGGTCAGGGAAACTTAAAGCTCCACTCTCTCATCTTCACACATCCACAATTCTAGCATTTATTTAATTTCTGCCTTTAAAGTCACTAACTGCCAGTCCAGCAGGCACTCAAGAGAGCCTCAGACCTTCCTTCTTCCCAGGTGTTATCTAAGGCCCCAGGAGGTAATAGGGTTTCCACTTGCAACACTTGGATCACAGACTTTCCTCCCTCTGCGATTTCAGCTTCCTTTGAAGATTTTATTCATCCTTACAACTTGGCTGGTTTATAGTCAGCACTTGGCTACCATATTTGGGAACTGGTGGGGATCTTATCTATTTCTTGTATCACACCACAGTGTGTGATTTATTTAACCTAAGGCCCTACCAGTTGAAATTAGAGGTTTAAAAAAAAAAAAAAAAGAAAGAAATTAGGGGTTTAGTTTAGTAGACAAATTCAACTGATACGATTTGCCCATAAAAATTGCCCCTGAAGAACCAGCTTCTTACCATTGAGTTATCATGTCTAAATCTGTCATCCTCCCTTCTCTCCTTGAAAATCTTGGCATTTGTCCCCAATTCTAGTTTGTTATACCAAAAACATTTCTGAAAAATATATAAGATGAGCTACAGACTAATGTTTCTAGATAAAGGTTATAAAAATTAATGGAGACAAGGTGGCCACACCAAGCAGAAGTGCAGGTTACCTCCACACAGCTTCCCGGACTCCCTAGTCAAGATACTCCTCATGCAAACTGGAGTCTAGCCAGATCTGAGAGCTCTACTTTGGAGGTCTGTTTCAAACTGTAGCTTTATTAAGTTTGGCATCTGAGAATTAGTCCTCTTATATTTTTTCTCTAAGAAAGTCTTGGTTCCCTTAAGTTCTTTGCATTTCCTTATAAACTTTAGATTCAGCTTGTCAAATTAAAAAAAAAAATCCCTAAGTTTAGACTACAACTGATTGAGTGTTCCAATCTATTCATATTTTATAACACAATTTAGATTTAGTTTTTCTTCAATTTATTTCAGTGTTTACAGTTTTCTGCATAGATGTCTAGCACAACTTTGGCTAGATTTATGATGATTTATGATGCTATTATAAAAGCATTTACTAAATTTTGTTTCCGAACACTTTCTAGTATATAGAAAATAATTTTTAAAAATATTTATCTCCCCTATAGCAACCTTGCAAAGCACTCTTTAAGTCTTGTGATATATCTGTGAATTTAAAAAAAATTTCTTCATATATAAGCATATTATCTTCATATATTGGAAGTTTACTTTTATTTCTTCATTTCCAAACTTTAAAGCTTTCATGTGTCTTTTGTTGACTTACTGCACTATCATGAACTTGAACAATTGTTGAATACAAGTGATAACATCCTTGCCTATTCCCAATTTCAAAAGGTCTAATTTCATTATTTTATCACTATGTATGTTTTTTTTGTAGATATTTCATCACTATGTTTATTTGTTTAGTTTAGTTTTTTTTTGTAGAAACTCGTTATTGGATTATTAAATGTCCTCTAATCTGGTTTGCTAAGAGTATTTGTATTTTTAAAAATCATAAATGAATGTTAAATTTCATCATGTACATTTTCTGCATCTGTCAAGATTATCATGATTTTGTCCTTCAGTTCATTAATAGGGCCTGTTATTAGGGGCCAGAATCAATGCTAAGGGTAAAAAATTTAAAAAGTTCTACCAAGAGGCAGGGCTCAGTTTTGTCAAGGAGATGGCATATTGTTTGTACTAATAACAGTTATAAATAAGTGCATATAAATTAGAGCATAGGTTACAAGGTATTTTTCAAACACAAAAGACCTGGGTATAGTTGTTGAGAAGGAAAAAATCACAAAAAGCAAAGGCAATGGCATTTAAAACATGTTATGAGAACCTTAGTATTATTATAACTATTAAGCACTTACTACATGAATTATCTGACATATCCTCAAAACAACCCTATCATTTCCATTTAAGAGAGAGGAAACTGAAGCTCATAGTGGTTAAATAATTTGCCCTGTGTTACATAGCTAATTCCTACCATTGATGGTATTCCAACTGGCTCCAAACCCAAACTCTTAAGTTTCTTTTGGAGGAAGCAACGTAATATAGTGGGTAAGGATGTATACAGGATTTGGTTTTGATAAATAATATTTTTAAATGATAGTCTTCTAGATGGAAATAATGGACAAGAAGAAATTGTACTCTGAACTATTTTATAGAGATGGTTCATGCAAAGAATTATAAAGTCTGAAATTCTTCTATTCTGGATACTCTCACATAAGTTTCTTGAAATGAAAGAACTTAATTGTGTGCCTTTGGGGCTGTGGGCGGAGCAAAGGACTGAATGCTTACATGTCTTGTGGTGAAATGAATTCTTCAGTTCTCCTCATTCCTTCCTACGTAAAACTCTAAAAATGCTCTCAATATTCTTTAAAAGAGTGTCACTTGGGGGCACCTGGGTGGCTCAGTGGTTGAGTGTCTGCCTTCAGTTCAGGTCATGATCCCTGGGTTCTGGGATCGAGTCCCACATTGGGCTCCCTGCATGGAGCCTGCTTCTCCCTCTGCCTGTGTCTCTGCCTCTCTCTGTGTGTCTCTCATGAATAAATAAATAAAATCTTAAAAAAATAGTGTCATTTTGGACACTGTTAACTACTCCAATACTTTGATGATGTCCTATGATAATACCACATTCTTCTATTTTTCTTCTGCACTCCGTTCCTTCTAATTTCTTTGTAGGCTGCTCCATCCCTTAAATGTTGATGTATAATTCACTTCCTGGAAATCTTGTATTTTGGGATCTCATACCATATTTATCTCATGGCTCAAACCAGAAAATAAAAGTGATGAAATTTACACATCATCATGTGTGTGTGTGTGTGTGAGTGTGTGTGTGTTTGATCCAAATGCTTATTTACTCTAAAGCTGAAAGCTACTTTGCCTACATTTTCTCCAGAATGTTTTAATGAGAACAGGAAAGGAAAAAGTTATGGATGTAAACAATGACACAGTTACTTTTTTAAAGAATGTTAAAACCCTCTTTACTAGCCACTTCCAAGAATATTTTACAGGTTATACAAAAACATTTACAGGCTCCATGTGGTGTTTGTTTTTCTCATCTACTACAACAGCAACAGTCTGATTATACATCATATCATATAATTATATAGTGTAATACATATAGTGTAATACATATGTAATCAGTATATAATATATAATACTGATATATACTGATTTATTACATGCTGATATTATATATATTATACATATGATCAGTATATAATATTATATATAATCAGTATTTTTATCAGAATTTTTTTGCTGACCAGGTTTAATTTTTTTGACTTAACTTTTTCTTAGAGATTTTATTTATTCATGAAAGACACACACAGAGAGGCAGAGAGACAGAGAGAGGGAGAAGCAGATTCTCTGAGGGGAGCCCGCTGCAGAACTTGATCCCAGGACCCTGGGATTATGACCTGAGCCAAAGGCAGATGCTCAACCACTGAGCCACCCAGGTACCCCTTTTTTGACTTAATTTTTTAATTAACATTTCATTTTTTAGAGCAGTTTTAGGTTCACAACAAAATTGAGGGGAAGATACAGGGATTTCCCATATACTCGCATCTCCACAAAGGAATAGCCTCCCCCATTATTAGCATCCCCGACCAGAGTGGTCTATCTCTTACCACTTATGAACCTACACTGACACATTGTAATTACCCAGAGTCCACAGTTATATTATAGTTCATTCTTGGAGTTTTACATTCTGTAGATGTGGACAAATATAAAATGACTTCAATTCATCATTATGGTATCTGATAGAATATTTTCACTTCCTTAAAAAGCTGTGCTCTGTCTATGCAGCCTCCCACCCGCCAACCCCTGGCAACCTGTGATGGTCCACTCTCTAGTTTTGCCTTTTCCAACATGACATGTGGTTGGAATCCCAGAGTAGGAGGTTTTCAGGTTGGCTTCTTTTACTTGGTAATAATATGCACTTAAAGTTCCTCCATGTCTTTTCATGGCTTGATAGCTCATTTCTTTTTAGCCCTGAATCATATTCCATTGTCTGGATGGACCATAATTTATCCATTAACCTATGGATATTTTGACTGTTTACAGTTTCTGGCAATAACGAATAAAAGTATTACAAACATTCATATGCAGATTTTTGTGTGGACATGTTTTCAACTCCTTTGGACAAATACCAAGGAGCATGATTGTTGGATCCCATTGTAGTAGTATATTTAGTTTTATAAGAAACCATCAAACTATCTTCCAAAGGTGACTGTTCCATTTTGCATTCCCATCAGCAATGAATGAGAGTTCCTGTAGTTTTATATCCTTACTAGCATTTGGTGTTTTCAGTGTTCTGGATTTTTTGGCCATGCTCATAGGTATGTAGTAGTATCTCCTTGGTGTTTTAATTTGCATTTCCCTGATGACATACAATGTAGAGCATCTTTTCACGTGCTTATTTGCCATCTGTATATTTTCTTTGGGGAGGTGATTGTGGCCCATTTTTAAAATTGGGTTGTTTGTTTTTTTTATTATTCATTTTTAAGAGTACTTTGAGTATTCTGGATAATAGCTCTTTATCAGATGTGTCTTTGGCAAATATTTTCTCCCAGTTTATGGCTTGTCTTCAGTATTACTTTTTATTTTTTCATTACACAGAATTCAAACATTGTGGAAAATATAAACAAGAGTTACAAACAGAAGAAAGTTTAAATGCATGAAAAATAATGTTATACATATATTTGGGGATAATTAAATATGATTTAAAAGCAGTAAAACATATTGGGAGATGAAGAACAGCAAACTGAGAATGGCTAACTCTGAGGAGAGAGAGAAATAAATGGTCAGTGAGGGTATATAGGGTTTGAAAATTCAGATTAAAAATTATTGACTAAAATATAGTAAAATTTTATTGCAAGAATGTTGTATTATGCTCTTCTCCATTCTTTCTATGCATTTAAAATAGTTCATAATATAAGGAGGAAAAATTGAAATCAGAATGGGTTCTAGTGTTTTGATACCAATGGCATTAGTGAATCCATTAATTCTAATCTCTTTTCAGGGTCAATTTCCTTATTTATAAGATTTCTTTCTGTTCTAATATTTTGAGAACACTTTTATGATGATATGTTTCCCTATGTTTTTTTTAGCACATTCTAATTTATAAAATATAAAACTTCAAAAAGTTTACTTTAAGCTTTATATTCGAATTAGTTATTTTATATACATTATATATGTTACTGCAATGATTATTGTGTTGAAACAAGTGCCCCATTGAATCTGGACTCTTCTGTCAACTTAATAAATGAACTCATGGTCAGTAGCTTAAATCAAGTCTAAATATACATGTGTTACACCACACCCAGATTGGGTCAACACTAAAAGGAGGTATGTACTAAAGAATTTTTCCCACTTGGAAATGCATATTTCCATTTGGCTCATAAACCAGGATTTGCCATATGTAGTGCACTTCACCCCAAGCTAAGATTTCTAGAAAATGTTCCCAAAATGCTTTAGCAAATCATGAGCACTAAATTTCTAAATGGCCCTTGGAGAATGGACAAAAGAGAAAATATGGGCTTCTGGGCTTTTCCTGACTGAGGCCTCCAGCCACACCCCAGGGCAATCAGAGCAATGAGCTGGGCCAGAACTTTCCTCCCCAGCACTGATCCAAAGTAGAACTACCTACAGCACTTGAGCCCTTTAAAATATTTCCAAAAGTGAAAGTTTACATAATAAGGCTGGAACTTGAGAGGTTCTCACAGGCCCCAGATGTGAGGGACTGAACTCCTGACCCTGCTCAGGGTCAGAACTTCTGACCCTGCTCAGTTTCTCAGGGGATAAGCCCGGTGTCTGGTGTCCGTGTTGGGGCATCCTGATCATGCTAATCAGAACTGCTAAAACTCGTTTAATTGCTACATGAAGGGAATCACTGAGGACGTTTGAGCTGACAAAAGGGAGAATGAGGGAAAAGAGAGAAACCACAGTGTGAGAGTTAGAATAAATCATTGGATGTCCTTCCTCTGCTCCCGATGTTCCCACTCACTCCAACATGGAGCTGTGAAGGTTCATGTTTTCACCTCTAGTTGGTTTGCTCATTATCTCAGCAGGAACAAGTCCTTTTGCTGTCTTTCTTTGTTGGCTCTTTGTCCCCTCTGTCATTTCATCCTCCATTTCTTAAGTTCTCTAGGCCCTAAAATGTGACTCTCTCAGAAGTCTGGAGAACCATAGCAGTTTGCAGATTGAGAGTAGGGGAAACTGTTTGAATTTCTTTGAATTGGGGTTGGAAATAAGGAAGAGTAAAATATATGACTTTAGGGACACTGAACTAGAGATCAAAGTGATTGGGATATTATATGGGGTTCTGGGCCCCAGACCTAAAGTAGACTATGCTGAACTAATAAGAGAGAAATCCAATATTTGAAAGCATCACCCACCAATTCTGGGGAAAGTGGATTTAAACATGTAGGACATATACCCACCTACGACCTGTTGATCATTCAGCAGGAAGAGCTGTCTGTGACCCTGCACAGTCCTGTCTGAAGTATCGCCAATGAGAACTTCTCTCTCTTTTTTTTTTTTTTTTGAACTTCTTTCTTTTTAATGGTTCAGGATGCCATAAAGCTTCTTTAAAAGGAGGATGGGGCAGCCCCAGTGGCGCAGCGGTTTGGCGTTGCCTGCAGCCCGGGGTGTGATCCTGGAGACCCGGGATCGAGTCCCACATCAGGCTCCCTGCATGGTGCCTGCTTCTCCCTCTGCCTGTGTCTCTGCCTCTCTCTCTCTCTAGCTGTGTCTCTATGAATAAATAAATAAAATCTTTTAAAAAAAATAAAAGGAGGATGGATCCTTGATATCAAGAAGGGCAACAGAAGGGCACCTGGGTGCCTCAGTAGGTTAAGCATCTGACTCTTGGTTTTGGCTCAGGTCATGATCTCATGGGTCATGGGATGGAGCCCCACATTGGGCTCCACACTCAGCACAGAGTCTGCTCAAGATTCTCTCTCTCCCTCTGTCCCTCTCCCTGCTCACATACATACTCTCTCTCTCTAAAATAAACACATCTTAAAAAAAAAGTCAGTGGAATTGGGAAGGGGAAAGATGTTTATACATTTGATGTCTTTAGCACTCTGCACCTGCACAAGGGTGGTACTATAAAGAATAAGCTCTGGCTGTTCACCTGAGACAAGGGAGAGATGAAACTCAATCCCAATGCCATGGAGGGTCTGTCATTCCTGCCTCCAGACACCCCACTGCCCTCACCATGCTGCTTTCTCATGTTGAGAAACCTCAGGTTTCTCTATGTGGATTGTCTATTCCGTGAATGTTTAATTGCATTTAGGTCAAAAAAACAAACTGAAAATTTGTTTCTCCTTTGAAAAAAAAAAAACAGTATTTTAAAAATTCTTTCCTGGGAGTCTATAGTCTATAACTCTCCTCCCAAAAGTAAGTAGTGTAAAAAAATGATTTCTGTCAAACCTATATTATTGATATGTTTAAGAAGTACCACAGGATAACTAAAATGTAGCCTGAGTCTATAGAAATAATTCAATACTTCCTTCATTGCCAACTTTGTCTCTGCTGGTTCCTTTCCTCATTCCCTTCCTTATCTTTCCCTCCCCCTCCCTTCCCTTCTTCTTTGCTTTCAGGTATTCATCCCCACTCAGCTCTTAGAAATTTCAATATTGACAGCTGGTCTCTAACTCCAGCTTGTCTTTTCGATCTTGCCCAGTCTTCTCCAACTAGTCCTAGTGTGTGTTCTCCATCCCAGCACTGACTCCTGGCAGACTCCTGCTTTTGAGTTGCTGGTGTTTTGTGGCCAGTACATTAGTATAATTTTAGCAAAGGCAGAAAAGGGAAAAGTTGTGCAATTGTTTTATTCTTCTTAATCTCTCCCCTAGGAGAAATAAATCTAGGAAAAAGAATAGGGAGGTGCAATGGAAAAGGTCAGCCCAGACTGCTGTGCTTCTGAGAAGAGAGAGGATGGTGGAACTAGGCCAGAGAAGCTGGTCCTTGAGTTGGCAATGAAGGTCCTACAGTCCTTTCTCTGTGACCTCTTCCCAGTCCACCTCTCTGAGCTGGTACTTCTGGCAACTGAGAGAGTCAAAGGGATCCATTTAGTTGCTGCATGGCCCTGGTAACTCATTTTCCATCATGGATACTACATCAGCCCAGACCTGGAAAGCCTGAACAGATTAATAGTTTCTTTACATTTCTTTGGGTGGTGATACATAGCTATTCTTAGCTTAACTGATTAATTCTGATGTCAAATAAATTAATATAAACGTTCTAGCTCATATACAAGTTGGTCCCTGCTTCTTTTGTGTCCATACTTCTGCAGAATAACACCTAGATACACACAGTTCTCATCTTTATAATTGTTCCTGTCTTTAAGCAGGTATCGTGTCTAATAACACTAATAATAGCCAAATGTATAGCACTTACTATAGGCCAGGAGCTGCCGGAAGTATTTTATACAGATTAACTCATGTAATACTCATAGAACCCTAGAGGAAGGTACTCTTTTTTTAAAAGATTTTATTTATTTATTCATGAGAGACACAGAGAGAGGCAGAGACATAGGCAGAGGGAGAAGCAGGCTCCACACAGGGAGCTCGATGCAGAACTCCATCCCGGGACTCTGGGATCACTACCTGGGCTGAAGGCAGATGCTCAACTGCTGAGCCACCCAGGCATCCTGAGGAAGGTACTTTTATCCTCATTTTACAGATTAGAAAACTGAGCAGAGAAGTTAAATAACTTCCTAATCTCTTGCTGATAGCCAGTAGTGACGCTGGGATTCAAATTGAGAGAGTCCAATTTTGGAGTCTAGATTTTCAATCTTTAAGTCATTAAATTATATTTAAATAGTCATCAATGCTTAGCATAGAGTGTTAGACAAGTGAATGCTTAATAAAAAAAACTGAGATTATTATTCTAATTTTGGGGTATTAATACTGGGACCCATAGCAAGTGCTTTAACATGGTAAGTATTTTATTTCACACATTTTTCACCCATATTACAAAACTAAGACTTAGAAAGTTCAAGAGCCTTTGGCCCCATTGGGTAGGGCCAGGATTCAAAGTCATTGTCTGACTCTACATCCAGCACTCTGCTAAGTGATCTTTCTAGCAGGCCCATGAACTTCAGGTTCCCTTGGTTCACTTGTGTGCAAGGGCTGCTTTCTGAGGCTCTCACACTGTAGATTGGCCAAAGAGCTCAGTGAACCCTTTGTGTAATGAGGGATAGCAGAGGAAGACCAGTGGACCATCGAGAGATGAGTGGATAAAGAAGATGTGGTCTATGTATACAATGGAATATTACTCAGCCGTTAGAAACGACAAATACCCACCATCTGCTTTGACGTGGATGGAACTGGAGGGTATTATGCTGAGTGAAGGAAGTCAATCGGAGAAGGACAAACATTATATGGTCTCATTCATTTGGGGAATATAAAAATAGTGAAAGGGAATAAAGGGGAAAGGAGAGAAAATGAGTGGGAAATATCAGTGAGGGAGACAGAACATGAGAGACTCCTAACTCTGGGAAACAAACAAGGGGTAGTGGAAGGAGAGGTGGGCAGGGGGTTGGGGTGACTGGGTGACAGGCACCGAGGGGGACACTTGACGGGATGAGCATAGTGTTACACTATGTTGGCAAATCAAACTCTAATAAAAAAATATACAAAAAAAAAAAAAAAAAAAGAAGAAGAAGAAGAAGACCGGTGGTACCCATGGAACTGAGGAGGCCACTGGCCCTCAAGTGGCCCTGTCTGGGCCTCATCTACTGGCTTGCTGGACTCTCAAATCAAAAGTGGGAAAGTCTGGCTTCTATTCCTGCCTCACCAATAATCCTGTGCTCTTGAACCACTCCATTCTGAGTAAGAGAAGGCAGAGAGAAAAATCAGGGCTGGCTCTTCAGCTCCCAATCCTGTTTTCCAAGAACAGGGAACAGGACTTTCTGGGCCCCTCAGGAAGGCTTGAGCACAGATGGTGAGACACTCATTTCCCCTCCCAGGATCCTCCTGAAGACCATCAAGGTAAATGGTCATGTCCAATGACTGGTGTGCCTTTTCACTTGATGACAAACGAATCTCACCAGGCCTAGGTTAAGATACATTAAAACAAAAGCACTTTAAATACAATGACACAGGTGAGCATCCTCAACAGATACAGGAGGCAGAGTTTTAGTTTAACAAAAAAGGCACAAGGGTTCTAAGCTACCACTTTCCATGATTTTTGTCAAGTGATGTCTTTTAATTATTTCCACTTTGCCAGTGGACCTACCCTGTGTACCTCATGTGGCTTTAAAGATGATAGGAGGTGAGGTGTTTAGTTAGCATTATTGTTTTATCCTTCCATGCAAATTCAGGTCTCCCTTCTCCTTGGCCCTCTATTCTCAGTTACCTTTGGTAATATGCTCCATTGTTTCCTCACCGTGTTCTCCTTCGCAAACAAAAGGTTAATTTGGAATTTTTGTAAAATAGAGAAAAAATAACTTTGGGGGATTTTATGAGGTGGCTTTCAAATCCAGGCACAGGACTCCGGTCTGAGTCTTTGTTTAGAGAGGAGTTTAGAGAGGAGTTTTTCACAAGCTGTTTCTCCACAGACGGCACTTTGGTCACTTTACAGTAACCGAAACTCTCTCTGTGGGGAGACGATCATGTCGCAGCTCTTCCAGCCAAGCAGTTACATGGCTGCTCTTCCCGCTGATTTCAGGGAAGGAAACTCACGTTACATCCCACTGTTTTCTTTCCAGTCTCAGCTCCCTACAGTCCCATCACATGAAGTCTAATAACAAAGAGGGGCTAACGGTTAGTTATGGAATGTTAATTGTAGAAGAGCTAGAAAGCACACAAGCAAAAAGTTAAACACCCAAAGTCAACCACTGGGGTAATCCTCTGTTTTAGTGCTGTAGTGTTGGCAACTACACTACAGTCGCCAACTGTAGTGGTGACTAGAGTTCAAAATGTAGTTTGAGCCTCATGATCCAAAGTGATAGGTCTCTGTAAGATAGACAACACACACACATTTGAGTGTCTTACAATTTGAAAAATATTACAAATATGAAGCCCATAGGACCTATCTTATTTTATAGTCTTTTTCTTTTCACTTAAGAACACATTACATTTTTCCTAGCCCAGGTGTCTGTAAAACTGGAGACTGGATAAATAAACTGGTGCATTTATACAATGGAGTAATAGATGGAGTATTGCTCAGCAAGGAAAAGCAATAAACTACCCATATATACAACAATGTGGAGGAATTAAAAAAATAATGCAGAGTGAAAGAAGCTTCACCCAAAGGTATATATTGCAGGTGTTCATTCATATAAAGTTCTAAAGCAGGGAAAGCTCACCTATGATGGAAAAAAATCAGAAAAGTGGTCGCCTTGGCAGAATGGGCCAGGGAGAGAAGGGGGGCAAGAGTGAAGTTATGGGGTGGATGTGATGCTCTATGTCTTGATAGGAGTTTGGGTTACACAGTTGAATGCATGTGTCAAAACTCATCTGACCGTCCACTTAAGATTTGTACATTTCGGGATGCCTGAGTGGCTCAGCAATTGAGCGTCTGCCTTCGGCTCAGGTCGTGATCCCAGTGTCCTGGGATCGAGTCCTGAGTCGGGCTCCCTGCATGAAGCCTGCTTCTCCCTCTGCCTATGTCTCTGCCTCTCTCTCTGTGTCTCTCATGAATAAATAAATAAAATCTTAAAAAAAAGATTTGTACATTTCATTGTATGAAAATTGTTACCTAAGGAAAAAACAAAAAATATTGAACTCTAGTTAATAATATGTATGCTAAAGTACTTAGGAGAAGGGAACTGATGTCTGCATTTTACTTTGAAATACATTTTTAAAAAAGATCAATGCATGATGAGAGATGGATAAATATGTGATAAAGCAGGTATAGTAAAATGTTAATGATCACATTTAGGTGGTAGTTGTGTGGGTGCTTTTTGTACAATTTGTTCAATTTCCTGTAGGTTCATAATTTTTTCATATTAAAATGTTAGCAACAAAAAGAACATATCACATGTTCCCATGTCAAATATGCTTCCATAATGTTTTAAAAGATTGATTGAAATGACATCTATAGACTGGAATATAATTCAAGCACTGCTAAACATTTAAATTGCTTACATTTTTATAGTATAAGCTGTATTACAAAAATTATCCTTACACTTGGATATTTAGGCACTTGTCTTATTAGATACTTAGGATTAATGAGCACAATTGCTAGGTCAATTAGGAATTAAGGATTTAGGTTCCTATCTTCATCTAGAAGATTTGGAACAATTTTCTCTCTTGCTGAAGAGATAGATTCCATTTCCTCATATTTCCTTATATGATTTCCATTTCCATAAAGACTTGGTTCCTTTTTCATCTTTGCTAATCAGTTAAATATCTTTAATGGAATAGTCTTATAATTTGTTTTCTGGTTCTCTCCATCAGCACTTTAGGATCAAGGAAAAAACACTTAGAAGAGAGAATTTTCAACTGCCTAGTTTTGTATTAAGATCCGAAGTGTGGGGATCCAAACTGTGATGTGCCTTCAGTCTATTTTCATGATTTGATTTGTGCTTAGTCAGAGACTGAAAGTATAACCAGTTTCTAGGTATTCTTTCTAGTATTTCTCTCTGTGAACATCCAGTGAATGTACACAGCATATAGGAATATGGGAGCTATTTACCCTTTATGCCATGACATCACTATACTTTGAAAACTTGTAATTTGGAGTTGTATGTTCTAATAGCCCTTAGGTTATTAGCAAGCTGTGTAAAAAACCTAACAAATGTCAAGGTTGAATCACTCATATTTAAATGATGATTAGAAGCCCATAAAATCTGTGCAGCAATTTGGTATGCCAGAAGGGGCAGCACATAAACAAAACACTCACTTGGCTGCTCTTCTCATCCTGCTCATTGTGGTGTGGATTACAGTCCTGTTTTATTCCTTTCTCTTGGCTCTTTCAGCAATAGATGAAACCACTGAAGCCACTCAGCAGACAAACACGCCAGATCACGGGCCAGAGGACAATTTCCCTTTCCCAGCAGCAGCTCAGGGCCCTTCCCTGGACTTTCCAGATGACCTTTATAGCAGCAACTGACTTTTTGAATAGTTTTTATTTTGATGGCCTAGAGCAAAAAAAACAATGCAATGTTGCCTAGTGGAAAGCATGAGATTCAAATTTTAGGTCTCTCTCTCTCTCTCTCTCTCTCTCAATTGACTTTAATTTGAATACAAGAGACTTTAAAAAGGCAATGATAGTGAATATATATGTGCATTTACTCCTATGGAGGTTTAAACCAATTGGTGAGCAACAGGTGAATTTTACAATTTCCAAAAAGGATTATTAAGTATCAGACAAGTTCTTGACAGAATTCCAGTCTGTCTCATCCATTTGAAACTCAAGTTAATGATTCTTTTTTTAAAGATTTATTTATTTATTTATTTATTTATTTATTTATTTATTTATTTATTTATTTATTTATGATAGACACAGAGAGAGAGAGAAGGTGAGAGAGAGAGAGAGAGAGAGGCAGAGACACAGGCGGAGAGAAAAGCAGGCTCCATGCAGAGAACCCGACATGGGACTCGATCCCATGTCTCCAAGATTGCACCCTGGGCGATGAGCCACCCAGGGATCCCCAAGTTAATGATTCTTTATAGAAATTGATACTATTGGGACACCTGGGTGGCTCAGCGGTTAAGCATCTGCGTTCAGCCCAGGGCATGATCTTGGAGTCCTGGGATTGAGTCCCACATTGGGCTCCCTGCATGGAGCCTGCTTCTCCCTCTGCCTGTGTCTCTGTCTCTCTCTCTCTCTGTCTTTCATGAATAAATAAAATCTTTCTTAAAAAAGAAATGGATACTATTGACATACTGTTAGAATTTCATTTTCTTATTTCCTTTATATTGTACTTTCTAATTTCCCATCTATTTCCTGCAAAGTCTCTCTTGACTGGTTTATTTCAATTATTGCAGAACTTGTAAATAGTTGCTACCCAAACTTCAGTCTTTACTTTTATATTCTATGTCTACTTTTTCTTATAAGATTAGAAGAAAAAAATCAGTTCCATATTTTTTGCATGTGTTCCTAAAGGTGAAATTAAAGTTTAAAATTATGATAATATGTATCTAAATTGGTATAACTTGTTGATTGTCACCATTTATGGACAGTAGCAATTTCCTTACATGGTTGTCAAACAAGTCCCTCCCATGCTCAATGTTGGGTAGATTGATGGGTGAAAAAATGTTATCTCATCCAACCAGTCATATGGATGTTCAAGTTCTTTGTCCATTTTTAAATGGAGATGTTTATTTTTTTCTTATTTGTGTCCATTTTCTTCATAGTACAAATAGACCTTTGTCTATCATGAATATTACAGATCTTTTTTTCAGTTTCATGAACATTTTCATTTTCATTGTGTTGTTTTTCCATGTGAAGAATATTTAATATAGTCAATTCAACTGAGTGTCAACTTCCTATGTAGTAAATGATGGGTATAATGCTGTCATGAATAAGAAATTTGATGACAGTGCTGAAGGCATAAAATAAATACTGTGAGTATGAGAAGAAAGAGTTAAGTAGAGAAATGTGAAAGAAATGGTAAGACAGTACTGAGAGCCCAGATGAGTATGGAGACCCTAAACTGGGCACTAATCTGTATGGATTATTTTTAATCAGGTAGAGCCAGTGGTCTAGGTATGTAATTACCAATTATAGACATTTGGGTTGATCTAGGATTGAGTTTTTGGAGGAAAAAGGAAGGGTCAATAAGCGAAGTAAATGAAAATATTCGCAAAGTAATTTATAATGACAGGTTATAAAGTCTGGTACTACTGAATTAGATGCTACCTCAAAATTTGGAGCCATACACTTCAGTGAATAACAGAGGACTGGATTGTGACTAAAACAGGCTGAAGTCAGTTGCCCTAGCACTATATGGACATTCTAAGAGACCATTCTTTTCAACTTACTAAAATTTTTCATTTCATTGAACTTCCTGCCCATGAACCTTTATAAATGATAGATAATAACCAAGAGAATCAATGATAACAATTGTGAGTGGTAGAAAGGATGCTATAACAAGATGTCAAAATCTCAAAATGTGGGTTTTTACAAAAAATTGGAAGAAACAGTTTCTAAGTATGCTTATGAAACTAGATCACCCACATCCTTTGGGATGTATGATGAAACTAGACTGCATGAAAGAGAGTTCTGTGGAGAAAAAAAAGAGTTCATGCAAGGAAGGAATGAAATGGTTAATGGAAAAAGTGAATATAAAGGCTGAGGACATGGTATACTGAAAAGTTACATCATGGACCTAAAGTACTTTTAAAATCACTTTTAATCTCTAAATTTCTGTTTTGCTTTAATGTGATTTATCCAGTGGTGATTTATTTTAACTTATCACATTTAGGACTCAGTATAATCTTTTAGTCTGTAAAGTCATTTTTTTATTCTGGAAATTTTTCCTTCATGAACCTTTTGTATATACAGTATTGCATTGTTTCTATTCTTTCCTCATGAAACTCCTTTTAGACCTAAATTGATTCCTCCTGTCCTATTATTTGTACTTATTAATGTCTTTTTCATATTTTCTATTGATCAATCTTCCAATGTGTCAACTCTCTTTAGCCGGTCTCATCTACTATTTAATTTATTCATTGAATTTTTAAAATTCCAATTACCATATCTTTCAGTTTTAGTTTTGAATTGTTCATTCTTCCGTTTGTTGCATCTACTGAATCATCCTCATGGTGATTTGTTTACCAATGTGGTTTCTGATTTTTGACTATTTACTTCTCTGGTAGAGGTTGTTCTACAGGTTCTGGAGATACTCTCCACAATCTTTGCTTTTATTGGGAGCCTCTATGGGTCAAATGGTTTTAATGTATTTTAATGTTAATTTTTGCCTCGAGTTTACATGGTTAATATGTTTTATACTCTACACCTCAGCATGGCACAGGCTTCCTGTTATAATGTCTTAAGGTAATTCCCTATTCCATGTAAGGCCTCAGATAGATGATAAGAATCTTATAGTTTCACAAGTTAGTAAGGTAAAATTCTACAAAAACTTAGCCCTTGAAATAAATGGCTCAGCATGAATCCACCTTTATGTAGGAAACTCAGTTCTGACTCAAATTCCTATTCATCACTCTAGCTTTGTGTTTCCATTTTTGTTTTAGGCACCTAAGAATTTTCCTTTCTTCCTTTCAAACTTTGTTATGTATTCTTAAAAAATGTGTTATTTTAGGCTGCTATAAAACTGTAAAACTCTCCAAATAACTTTGTGAACTGAGGATAACTTTAAAGCTAAAGACAGTATTGGGAGAGAGAGAGAGAGAGAGAGAGAGAGAGGGAGAGAGAGAGAGTCTCATTTATTAATGTAGACATAGATGCATAAATTGTACCAAATATTAGAAAGTAAGTTTTTAAAATGTGGAACCAAACCTACAGTCCTAAAACAAATCTTACTTATTTGAGTTTACTCTTATTTTGATACATTGCCAGATTTTATCAGTATATTTTGTTACATTAAAACATGAACTGTGAGGGCAGCTTGGGTGGCTCAGTGGTTTAGCGCTGCCTTCAGCCCAGGGTGTGATCCTGGAGACCTGGGATCGAGTCCCACATCGGGCTCCCTGCATGGGGCCTGCTTCTCCCTCTGCCTGTGTCTCTGCCTGTGTCTCTGAATAAATAAATAAAATCTTTAAAAAAAAGATTAAAAGGGAAAAGTCATTCATATGAATATAACAACTGGTGGTGAAAATATGGTTGTTAAGATTCAAAAGAGATTTCTTTTTTTATTTTATTTTTATCTTTATTTTTATTTTTTTTCAATAGAGATATCTTATAGAAATTCTGAGTAATATTAGAATGCAAGGAAAGACTAAAATATGATTGATTCTTTACCAAAATCAAGTAGTAACTATTATGCTAAATAGTAAAACAATAACCATTTTACTTGGGATCCCTGGGTGGCACAGCGGTTTGGCGCCTGCCTTTGGCCCAGGGCGTGATCCTGGAGACCCGGGATCGAATCCCGCATCGGGCTCCCGGTGCATGGAGCCTGCTTCTCCCTCTGCCTGTGTCTCTGCCTCTCTCTCTCTCTGTCATGAATAAATAAAATCTTTAAAAAAAAATAACCATTTTACTTAAAAATCAAGATATAGTTAGATGTATCAACTGTCACCATTATTACTAAACATTGTCTAAAAATTTCTAGTGAATGTAACAACATAAAATTTAAATAACTGGCTCAATTATTTGAAATAAATAACACTATAAATTTTGCAAATAATATAGTTATACAACTAGAAAGTTCAAGGGGACTTTAGTTAGAATAGATTAAAAAAAGATCTGTAAGAGTATCTGACAAAGTTGTTTATAAAAGATAAGTATAGATGGCTTAGCCCTGGATGGCTCAGCAGTTTAGTGCCTGCCTTTGGCCCAGGGCGTGGTCCTGGAGTCCGGGATGGAGTCCCACATTGGCCTCCCTGCATGGAGCCTGCTTCTCCCTCTGCCTGTGTCTCTGCCACTCCCACTCTCTTTCTGTGTCTCTCATGAATGAATAAATAAAAAATCTTAAAAACAAAAGATAAGTATACTTATCACTAGAGTTATTCTATTTTAGCAATAAGCACCTAACACTGAAGTCAAACAAAAATACTCCATTGATAACAGAAATAAACTATAAAATATTAAAAATAAATGTAATAAAAGTCACAAGATATATATATATATATACATGTATATATACAAAAATGATATTATTTTAGTGAAAGACATATCAAGATTTAAGCATATGCTCTAGGATTGAAAGAATTGCCATCATAAAAATGTTAATCTTATCAAACAGTATAAAGTGTACTAAGATTTCATTAGAATTCTAATAGAGTTTCTTATTGGAATTGGATTATCTTAAATTTTATATGGAAAAAAGGTCCAAGAATAGCCATGTCAATTATTAAAAAAATAACAGACCATGGGGAGACTTGTTTCTGAAGCTATCAGAACTCAGTACAAAGATATTAGGAAAACAAATATGATACTGGCACAGTTATGGACTGAGTTGTTATTCAGGAAGACAGACATGATACCTTAAATATTTGACTAAAGTTGTCATTTTAGAAAATGATAAAAGGTGAGAAATTTAATACATAGTGCTATCACTACTAGCTCTCAGAAAGGAAGGAAATTAGATCCCACTCTTAATCATTAAAAGAAGCCTTTTAGGTATATTACACACATAAATGTCATAATAATTATAATAAGAATAATAGTTTTACAATACAATTTAAGACATTGTATATAATCTATGGCAAGGGAGATCTTAATATTAGGAACCCAGAAGCTATTAAAAATATGTAAATAGGGCAGCCCTGGTGATGCAGTGGTTTAGTGCCGCCTGCAGCCCGGGGTGTGATCCTGGAGACGCGGGATCGAGTCCCACGTTGGGCTCCCTGCATGGAGCCTGCTTCTCCCTTTGCCTGTGACTCTGCCATTCTCTCGCTCTCTCTATGAATAAGTTAATAAAATCTTTTAAAAATATGTAAATATATTTGTAAATTTGAGCTTTCAATATTAAAATTTTGTGGTAATAAAACCAAAGGTTTAAAAAATCATGTAATGACATTTTGGTGATTAATATCTATAATTCAAAAAATAAGCTTTGGGTCAGGTCACGATCCTGGGGACCTGGGATCGAGTCCTGCATCAGGCTCCCCATAGGGATCTTGCTTCTCTCTTTGCCTCTTTGTGTCTCTCATGAATAAATAAATAAAATCGTAAAAATAAATAAATAAAAATAAGCTTTAACAAGTGGAAAAGAAAAGAGTAAGAGTAAAGAAAAGAGTAAAATATATAAATAGGCAATTTAAAGAAGTTCAGGTGACAAGAAACATGTGAAAATATTAAATTGCACAGTAATATAAAAAATCCATATTAAATTAATAATAAATCACTTTTCTCCAAACAGACTTTTTATGTTATTGGTAATGCTTTTGGTCAGTAGTAGGCTATTTGTAGCTGAAGAGAAGTCAAAAGTTATATGCAGAATTAACTTATGAGTTGTTAAAAGGTCAAATATACATATATACAACTATATATATAGATATTATTATCTATACATATAGATACTGTATTTGTAATTTTCAAATTGTAATTTCCTGCATAAATTATACATTTATATTTGTTTGTATTTATGCACTTTTGGATATTTATGAGGTACATAAAAACCACATGCAAAGCAAAACCATTTAAATGTACATTGCATGGTGGGCACACTGATTTGGTATTCTAAATCCATGCCACTATCTTTCTAGTGTGTATTCTGGTTTGCAGAGTCTGGAAAATTAAAAACTACTTTTTCACATCTCCTTACCAAATTAGGATTTTGGATGTGATTTATGTTTGGCCTATCGACTGTACTTGTATAGAAGATAGAAGGCAGAATAGATAACATCAATTTTCTCTGTCTTTAAGTTTCAACAATTTGCAGATTATATATATTCAGGTGTTTTTGTTTGCTTATTTTTGGTATTCACCCTGCTTTTGTTTTCTGGGGTTCTTGAATCTGTTTTGGTATCTGTTATTAATTTTGGAAAATTATTGGTCATTGTCTCTCCAGATATTTCTTCTGGTCTGTTCTTCCTCTTGTCTCTTTTTGGAAATATAATTATACATGTTAGATCAATTTACATTTTTTTTCACAAACCCTCTTGCACATTCTGTTGTGATATTTTTATATTTGTTTGTCTTTTTTGTGTTTTCTTTCCTTGGCTGTTGTTGAGCCTATAGAAGACATTCTTCATCTCTCTTACTATACATACAATGTACAAATATGTAATTCTGGGATATCAGTATCTGAAAAGGATGAAGACCATATTATATATGAGCCCAGTTTTTGTTATCGAGATAAAGATGTTATGAATGTAAATTAGTCCATCAAACTGCCAGAGGTTGGAAAAATGTATTTTTTTAAGTTGCACCTATAAGTTATTTACAACATTCTCATTTCAGATCCAAACTGAACTAAAGTGAAAAAAAAAATGGAAAAAGATATCTAAGGAAAATAGG
Organism: Canis lupus familiaris; assembly: GCF_011100685.1. Classification (NCBI taxonomy): domain Eukaryota; kingdom Metazoa; phylum Chordata; class Mammalia; order Carnivora; family Canidae; genus Canis; species Canis lupus. The sequence continues at coordinate 12,101,322 of NC_049239.1, read as the reverse complement.
AACCAAAAGAGAGCAGAAATGGCTATACTAATATCAGACAAAATAGATTTTAAAGCAACGAAGTTTATAAAAGGCAAAGAAGGACATTATATATAAATAAAATCCTCAACACAGAAGGATGATATAACAATGATAAACGTTAATGCGCTTAATAAACAAATCATCACATATAAAGCAAAATTTGACAGAATTGAAGGGAGAAACTGGTATTTCTACAATAATAACTGAAAAACTTCAATATTCCACTTTCAGTAATGGGTAGCACCAGGCAGAGATGATAAATAAGGAAACAGAGGACTTGACAACACAATAAACCAATTATATCTAACATACACATACAGAACTCTCTACCCCAAAATACCAGCATGCATATTCTTCTCAAATGCACATGGAACATTATACAGATAGACAACATATTAGGTCACAAATTAAACCTCAGTAGATTTAGAAATATTTGTCATTTAAAGCATCTTCTCCAACCACAATGAAATGAAGGTAGGAATCAATAACAGAAGGAAAGCTGGGAATCCCACAAATTTGTGTAAATTAATATAATACACTCTTAAACAATCAATGAACAAAAGAAATCATAAGGGAAATTAAAAAAATACTGAAGTACAAATGAAAATAACAGTACAACACACCAAAATTTATAGAATGCAGTGAAAGCACTGCTGAGGGGGAAATTTATAGGTATAAATGTCTACATTAAAAAAAAAATCTCAACTCAAGAACCTAAATTTACTTAAGAAATTAGAAAAAAAAGAACAAACTAAGCCCAGGTATAACAAAAGGAAGGAAATAATAAGTACTAGAGCAGAGATAAAATAAAAATAGGGAAATAATAGAAAATCAATAAAACCAAAAGTTGGTTCTTTGAAAAGATCAACAAAATTGACAAACTTTAGCTAGATTGACTAAGAAAAAGAAAAGAAAACTCAAAATCATACTAAAAGCATAAATGAAAATGGGAACATTACTATGTAAATAAAAAGCATTTTAAGAAAGTACTATGAACAATCATACACCAAAAAAGTGGATAACTTAGATGAAATGGATGTTTTTCAAGAAACACAAATCCTACCAAGACTGAGTCATGTAAAAATAAAATATCTAAATTTGTCTATAACTAGTTAGGAGATTGAATGAGTAGTTAAAAAGATCTTCCAGTGAAGAAAAGCTCTGGCCTTGATGACTTCACTGGTGAATTCTACTACTTAAAGCAGAACTAACACCATCCTTCTCAAACTTCTCTAAGAAATTGTAGAGGAGGGAACTCTTCCTAAATTATTCTATAAGGCTAGCATTACCCTGATTCCAAAGCCAACCAAAGTTGCTACCAGAAAAGGAAACTATATAGCAATATACCTTATGAATATTGATGCCAACATCCTCAACAAAATACCAGCAATCTGAATTCAACAGCATATTAAAAAGATTATAAACCATGAGAGAGTATATTGTAAGCACATGCAAAGATGCTCAACATCACCAATAATCAGGGAAATGCATATTATAACCACAATGAGACACCATCTCACACTCATTAGGATGGCTACTATCAAACAAAATAAAAACAAAAACTAAAACAAATATAAGGGAAGGGAGAAGAAATGTGTGGGAAATATCAGAAAGGGAGACAGAACGTAAAGACTGCTAACTCTGGGAAACGAACTAGGGGTGGTAGAAGGGGAGGAGGGCGGGGGGTGGGAGTGAATGGGTGACGGGCACTGGGTGTTATTCTGTATGTTAGTAAATTGAACACCAATAAAAAATAAATTAAAAAAAAAAAAAACCCAAAAACCAGCATTGGTGAGAATGCGGAGAAACAAACCCTTGTGCACTGTTGGTAGAAATGGAAAATGGAAAAGAATATGGTGTTTATTCAAAAAAATTAAACATAGAGGTGCCTGGGTGGCTCAGTTGGCTAAGCATCTGCCTTTGGTTCAAGTTATGATCCCAGTGTCCTGGGATCCAGCCCCATTTTGGGCTCCCTGCTCAGCAGGGGAATCTGCTTCTCCCTCTCCCTCTGCCACCCCCCTTGCTTGTATTCCCTTTCTCTTTCTAATAAGTAAATAAAATCTTAAAAAAATTAAACATAAAATTACCATATGATCTGCAATTCTATTTCTGAGTATACACCCAAAAGAATTGAAAACAGGAACTCACATATTTATTTGTACACCTATGTGCATAGCAGCATTATTTTCAATAGCTAAAATGGGAAGAGACCCAAGTGTTCATCAACAAATGAATGCAAAGTAAAATCCACATATGCATACAGTGGAATGTTATTCAGCTTTAAAAAGGAAAGAAATTAAAAAAAAAAAAAAAAAGGAAAGAAATTTTGACATGCTACTACATGGTGAACCTTGAGGACATTAAGCTAAGTGAAATAAGCCAGTCACAAAAAGACACATACTGTGTGATTCCACTTATGTGAGATCCTAGAGGTGTCAAAAATCACAGAATCTGAAAGTAGAATGGTGAATGCAGGGGCTGAGGGGAGGAGAGAATGGAGAGAATGTTTAATGGGCATGGAATTTCTTTTTATTTATTTATTCATGATAGACAGAGAGAGAGAGAGAGAGAGAGAGGCAGAGACACAGAGGGAGATGCAGGCTCCATGGCGGGAGCCCGACGTGAGACTCGATCCCGGGTCTCCGGGATGGCACCCAGGGCCAAAGGCAGGCGCTAAACTGCTGAGCCACCCAGGGATCCCCTGGGCATGGAATTTCTATTTTGCAAGATGATAAGAGTTCCAGAGATGGATGGTGGTGACTGTTGCACAATATAAATGTACTTAATATCAATGAACGTTACATTTTAAGATGGTTAAGATGGTAAATTTTGTTATGAGTATTTTATCACAAAAAAATTGAAAAAAGTTTCACTAAGAAATGCATATTTAAGTTGCAAAGAAAAGTTTGGTTGTATTTTCTCTGGGAATAATATGGGTAGTGGAGGGACTGGGGAGGAGAACTTAATCCCAAAAAGCCAATCTCCCATACTGATTGGCTTTATGGGATTAAGGTATCATTACCTAATTCGTCTAGGCCTGAGTTTCTGTAACTTTAAACTCTGCACAACGGAGTTATTTAGAAGATTAAATTAGAAAGTGAATGAACATTCTAAATACAGTGTCTGCCTAGAGAGGGTAAAGTAGCATTTTAGTAACTAGTAAAATTTTTATTTCATGTGCTTAAATAGAATGCTTACTTAAATTTTTTTTTTGCTTGAGGAATATCCAAACACAGAAAATAATTTTCCATAAATAGTGATTTGGCTTAAAATGTTAGGCATAATTCTAACTGTCATCTTTTAACTGTCATCTTCTGCAGTCCTCAGTGAGGAACAAAATATATAACTTCTAAAAGAAAAATGTCCCTTTATACGACTTCTGGGATACCCCAAATCTTCAAGTTCCTTCAACACAGAAACATATTAGTTCATCTTCAAAACAGCACTGTTGTGAGATTAATGGGTTAAGATCTTCATAGGATATGGTTGACCTGAGTTTGTTATTAATGGCCTGGTCACATGGCCTTTGGCAGGCCAAGTGGTAACACTGGCTTCCAGGAGAGAGGATGTTTTGGAAAATGATAATGTATGTGACTATCTGTTCCAGTCCACCCTGTGTTGGCAGAGCCTCTCATCCTACTGTCTGCTTCCTTTGGTTTGGTTTAACCTATTTTTTAGTATCGTCAGTTCAAGTTCTTTCCTGGACTCTGGGAAGGGAGTTTCACTCTTTGCTTAGGATCATATGAGATTTTATTGCAAAACCTCAAACCATATTAAATTTGATTGTTCTGAAATATGCCATTGACTTTGAGTTCTGGGGATCTGCTTAAATATTGCCTCTTGGTTGAAACTTTTCCTTAAAGGAAGTAGACAATTTTTTAGCCTCCAAAATGACACACTCAAGTGGCTAAGTCTTCATGAAAAGGCTACTGTTAGAGAGTTAGTTTTGTAATTCTAAGATTTCTGTTAGACTTGGTCTTTGGGTACAACACTTCCTACAGTCACCAGAATGTAATCTGGCACGATAGGATAGAAATTATAATATTTATAAGGCCTCGTAATAGTTTCTGTTTCCTAGGAGGTGCCTGGCTGGCTCACTCAGTGGAGCATCTGATCTCTTGATCTCAGTGTTGTGAGTTCAAGCCCCACATTGGGTCTAATTTCCATTTTCTGTTGCCGAGGCTCATAGAAGATATGAAGAGAAATCTGTGAGAGCAATACTCGACTAATCATCTGTCCAGTTTTCACTCCCCAACTTAATGACAAGCTGTACTGCTGCCAACAATATGGAAGGAATATGAAGGGCATGATTATACCTCAGCACAAGCCCCATCACCTGGAAATAACAATCAGGGCCCAGATATCATTTCTTTCTGACAAGAGTCATCTAGCATCATTATTAGGGGTTTATCCTTAGTGATGACAAGGCATCTTCTATCTTTAGTTCCCTTGAAATGATATAGGAATAAATGCAGTCACTCCTAGTATGACAAAGCTTATGAGGGCTTGAGTGTAGCAGGCCTAAGCAGGGACTATCATACTTGCGCAACTTTCTTCATGTCCAAGGAAGCTCATGTGCCTCAACTGTGAGGATATCTATCATTAAACTTGTTAAAAAGATTTGGAGTAAATAAATATGTGATATGTGTGAGGCTGTGGGCATGTCAGTTTCAATGACATGTATATGTGGTTGTTCCTGATCAATCTGTGGGGTAGGACCACAAGAGATCCATTGGAACAGGACCACAGTACCTTAAAAAAAAGATTCTTAAAGAAAGTCAAGAATATTAAGCATGATCCAGTAAGGCAGCCTCAGACACTACATTTTCAAAATCACTTAGGATCATGAAGATATGGTTTTACCCAGCTCACACACTGGACTCCTATCTAAGAGCCTCACTGAGCTCAAGAGGGAAAAATTCAAAACAAACTGTATCCGCTATATGCACTGTATCCACCAGTGAAGTACAGTGCAGATGAGATGCAGAGTATTTCTATTTGTGGGTGTACAGAGGCACTCAGGATTCTCCAAATTACCTATCTGCCAGAGAATTTTGGAGAGTACTGGGTCCTGTGTTAGACAAGAATATTAGTCAGTGAAATGTGGGTTATCACTGTTTAATTTTACCTAATTTTTACCCATCGGCTAAAAGCCTGGAGTAAATTTTACTACATGTAAAATTCATATAACATAATACCTTGAACATAGCTAATGCTATTAACATGTCATTTCCCATTAATTAATGATTCATAGATTAACTATGAGTATTTAACTCTGCTATGGAACACGAGAAGAACAAATGGGATGTATAAAACTTGAAAGCCATGCTAAGCATACAGATAATGAATAAGTTAGTAGTTTTCAGACATAGGAGAGACTCATAAAATGTGTTAAATATGGATAAGTAATTGTATTTTTTTTACAACATGGACAAAGCCCTTAAATGTTTCAACATAGATTATCAAGTTATTAACTTGTGAGTTATGTTAAACCATAGGTGAAGTAAGTAGAGATTGAAGGACCAAGAGGCATCTAATGTGTGTGATATGCTAACAAATGAGACATATTGAGCACTCACTTATTCATGATGATTTATATTTATCATCTATTGTTGACACCCATTCTGGCCACTGGCCAACCCAAGAAATACACATAAAATGCGTAGCTGCTCATTAGGCTCACTGGTGAACTACAGCTGTGACCAGTATTTGTCCTGTATTTTTTTGCTAGAGCAACTGTGTATGGTTAACTTTGGGTACCTTCCATCTGCTTATCCCCCTTGCTCAACCTTAATTCTGGTCCTCATAACTCCAAGATCAACAAAGAATGCTAATGCGGCGGAGGGAGGAGCAAGCCAAATAAACATTGCTTAAGCTAGGATCTAAGTAGTGTGGTCCTTCTGCTCTGCTTGGAACTTATACTTAATATGTTAACCTACCACTTCTTTTTCCTCTTCTTACGTGTTTTAATTCAATAAACTGAATGATTCAAGTGTCTTAGCTTAATCTAGGAGCCTCTTTGGGGTAGTTTGATGATAAAGTGTATTTGGAGACTACTGTTGCATTAAGGCAATTTTCCACATGACAGTTGAGGTTCTTAATATGCTTATGTATTAATGAAGAGAGATTTAACTAGTAGTTTAGAGAATAAGCTTACGCATAACGAAAATCACAAATCATTCTGAGGTGAGACTTTTGGAGTTGCCAAGAACCAATGTGTCTGGATTTACAAGGTAGGACCAGATGTGCTTGCTTTAGAATGCACTGTGGAATTGTGGATTTGTGCTGGTAGAGCAGGGAGTTAGCTCTTTGGGGTTCTTTCTGGTTTTAGAAAAGGTTAGTAACTCAGATATTCTGATTCCATCTCATATTCACTCATTCCCCTTCAGTCCAAGGCAAGCATTATGTAGATGCGTCTAATCGCACATTATAGCAATCAAATAGCTTATTAGAATAGGCGGCAAAGATGAAAATCACTACTAGACATTTTTTAAATTAGGCCATTCCATCTACTTCAATTCATTATATTTGCAAGCCCCTGTTTGATATTCTTGCCTTTAATCAATAAAGTAATTCATTTTTTGATCTCTCAAAGTAAAATCTGGTATTAAAGATTAACCATTTTTTTTATAATAATTTTATTTTTTATTGGTATTCAATTTGCCAACATACAGAATAACACCCAGTGCTCATCCCGTCAAGTGCCCCCCTCAGTGCCCGTCACCCATTCACCCCCACCCCCCCCCTCCTCCCCTTCCACCACCCCTAGTTCGTTTCCCAGAGTTAGGAGTCTTTATGTTCTGTCTCCCTTTCTGATATTTCCTACCCATTTCTTCTCCCTTCCCTTCTATTCCCTTTCACTATTATTTATATTCCCCAAATGAATGAGAACATATAATGTTTGTCCTTCTCCAATTGACTCATTTCACTCAGCATAATACCCTCCAGTTCCATCCACGTTGAAGCAAATGGTGGGTATTTGTCATTTCTAATGGCTGAGTAATATTCCATCATATACATAAACCACATCTTCTTTATCCACTCATCTTTCGATGGACACCGAGGCTCCTTCCACAGTTTGGCTATTGTGGCCATTGCTGCTAGAAACATCGGGGTGCAGGTGTCCTGGCGTTTCATTGCATCTGAATCTTTGGGGTAAATCCCCAACAGTGCAATTGCTGGGTCGTAGGGCAGGTCTATTTTTAACTCTTTGAGGAACCTCCACACAGTTTTCCATTTTAAAATGTACAGTTCAATGACATTTGGTACAGCCACACTGCTGTACAGCCACCACACCTCCATCTAGTCCCAATACATTTCCACCACCCTGAAAGAAAAACTCACACCCATAAGGCAGTCACTCCTCGTTTTCCGTCCCATAGACCTTAGCAATTGCCAATATGCTTTCTGCCTCTACAGGTTTACCTATTCTGGATGTTTCCTACAAATAAATTCAGACAATATGTAATCTTTGTGTCTGGTGTCTTCCAGTTAGCATCTTTCTGAGGATCATATACATTGCACTTCATTTCTTCTTATGCCTGAATAATTTTCTATGGTACATATATGCCACAATTTATATATGACAATCTATTTATTAAAGATTTTATTTATTTATTTATTCATGAAAGACACAGGGAGAGGCAGAGACATAGGCAGAGGGAGAAGCAGGCTCTTTGCAGGGAGTGGGATATGGAACTCCATCCCAGCCCCGGGATCATGCCCTGAGCCACCCAGGCGTCTCTATACCACAATTTATTTACTCATTCATCCATTGCTGGGTATTGGCTTGTTTCCACTTTTTGGCTATTGGGAATAGTGCTGTTATGAATATTTATGTGCAAGTATATGTTTGTGTACTTGTTTTCAATTTGGGAAGATAAATAGGTAGGAGAGGAACTATGAAATCATATATTAATTCTATGTTTAGATTTTTCAGTAACCAAATTTGTTTTTTTCAGAAACCAAATTGCTTTCCAGTGATTGCACCATTCTATATCCCTACCAACAATGTCCTTGTGTTCTATTTTCTATAGTCCCTTGCTAACCCTCATTTTCTCTTTTCTTAATTAGTATGTGAAGGAGTATTTCTTTGTGGTTTTGACTTGCACTTCCCTAATTATTGTGGTCTGGACTTGCATTTCCCTAATAACTAATTATGTAGAATACCATTTCATGTGCTTGTTGGCCATTTGTGTATATTTTCTGAAAAAAAATGTCATTTTAAGTCATCTGTATATTTTAAAACTGGGTTGCTCATCTTTTTTTTGTTGTTGTTGTTGAGAGATAAAAGAGTTCTTTATATACTCTGAGTCCTAGAGCCTTACATGATTTGTAAATATTTGCTCCCATTCTGTAAGTTGTCTTTCCATGTTCTTTTTTTTTTCTTTCTTTCCATGTTCTTAACGATGTTCTTTGACGCAGAGAAGCTTTTAATTTTCATAAGGTCCAATTTATCTCTTTTTACTTCTGTTGTTTATGCTATTGGTGTCATCTGCAAGGATCCAGTGCTAAATCCGAGGTGCTTTTTTGGGGTTCTTCTGTACCTTTTAAAAAACGAAGTTTTTAGTTCCAGCATAGTTAACATACAGCGTTATATTAGTTTCAGGTGTACAATACAGTAATTCAACAATTCCATACATGATTCAGTGCTCAGCATGACAAGTGTAACTCTCAATGCCCTTTGACTATTTCACCTATCTGCCACTGCTCCCCCTCCCTATAACCATCAGTTTGTTCTCTATATGGTATTTGTCCCTCACATGGTATTTGTCTTTCTCTGTATGACTTACTTGGCTTAGCATGATACTCTCTCTAGCTCCATCCATGTTATTGCAAATGGCAAGATTTCATTCTTTTTTATGGTTGAATAATATTCCGTTACTCACACACAGACACATACATACTACATCTTTACTACATCTTGTTTATCCATTCATCTCTTGATAGACACTTGGGCTGTTTCCATGTAATAAACATAGGGATGCATGTGTCCCTTTGAATTCATGGTTTTTTTTTTTGTTTGTTTGTTTGTTTGTTTTTTTAAATATCCAGTAGTGTGATTACTGGATCATGGGGTAGTTCTATTTTTAACACTTTGAGGAACCTCCATACTGTTTTCCACAGTGGCTGCACAAGTTTCCATTCCCACCAACTGTGCATGAGGGTTCTTTTTTCTCCACATCCTCTTAAACACTTGTTGCGTCTTGTGTTTTTTAGTTTAGCCATTCTGACAAGGTGTGAGGTGACATCTCATTGCAATTTTGATTTTCATTTTCTTGATGATGAGTGATATTGAGCATCTTTTCATGTGTTTGCTTGCCATCAAATGTCTGTTTACATCTTCTGCTCATTTTTAAATTGGATTATTTGCTTTTTGGGTCTTGAGTTATATGTCCTTTATATATTTTGGATATTAATCCTTTCCCAGAGATGTCATTTGCAAATATCTTTTCCCATTCAATAGTCTGTCTTTAGTTTTGCTGATGTTTCCTTTGCTGTGCAGAAGCTGTTTGTTTTGATGTAGTCCCAATGGTTTAGTCTTGCTTTTATTTCCCTTGCCTCAAGAGACATATCTAGAAAAAAGTTGCTACATTTGATGTTGGAGAAATTATTGTCTGTGCTCTCTTCTAGGATTTTTAAAGTCCCAGGTCTCACATTAGGTCCTTAGTCCATTTTGAATTTATCTTTGTGTATGGTATAAGAAAGTAGTGCAGTTATCCCAACACCATTTTGTTGATAAGACTGTCTTTTTTTTCCCTTTGCATATTCTTGCCTCCTTTGTCAAAGATCAATTGGCCACAAAAATGTGGGTTTATTCCTGGGCTTTCTATTCTATTGATCTATGTGCCTATTTTTGTGCCGTTACCATACTGTTTTGATTAGTACAGCTTTGTGTTATAATTTGAAATCCGGAATTGTGATACCTCCAGCTTTGTTATTCTTTTTCATGATTGTTTTGGCTAGCCAAATCCAAGGTTTTAAATTAAGATTTACCCTTAAGTTTTCTCTTAAGAGTTTTACAGTTTTATATTTACTACATATTCACATTAGGTTGTTTTTATCACTTCTACTTGGATTGTTTTCTGTACTCTAAATTCTATTCCATAAGTCTAGATGTCCATATTTATGCCAGTACTTCAGTCTTGATTATTATAGGTTTGTAGCAAATTTTGAAATTGTGAAGTATGATCCTAATTATTATTCTTCTCTTTCAATACTGTCTTGGCTATTGAGGGCCTCTTGAAATTACATATGAGTTTGAAGTTCAGCTTTCCTTTTCTGCAAAAAAAAAAAAAAAAAAAGACCATTGAAATTTTGATAGGCACTGTATTGAATTTTTAGATAGCTTGTGGTATTATTGTCATCTTAACAATACTAAGTATTTAGTACATGGAGAAGGGATGTCTTTCCATTTATTTGTGTCCTTAATTTCTTTCAACAATATTGTTGAAAGATTATAGTATTCATCATAGTTTTCAGTGTATATCTCTCACTTCCTTGGTCAAATTTATTTCTAGGAATTTATTCTCTTGGATGTTGTTTTAAATGAAATTATTTTCTTAATTTCCTTTTCAGATTGTTCATTGCTATTTTATAGAATTACAACTGTTTTTTGTATTGGCCTTTTATCCTTTAATTTAATCAAATTCTTTAATTAGCTCTAGCACTTTGTGTGTGTGTGTGTATTCTTTGGATTTTTCTTTATAGGATCATGTTATTTGCAAATATAGTTTTACTTCTTCCTTTCCAATCTGAATGATTTTTTTTCTTGCCCGTTTTTTTCTGGCTAGAACTTCCAGTACAACATGGAATAGCAGTGGTAAAAGCAGGCATATGTATCATGTTCCTGATCTTGGGGGAAATTTTTCACTCTTTCACCACTGACTACAATGCCAGCTGTAGGCTGTTCATAAATGCCCTTATCACATTGAGAAATTTCCCTTCTATTCCTAGTCTTCTGAGTGTTTTTCTTTCTTTTTTTTTTTACCATGAAAAGGTGTTGTATTGTGTCAGATACTTTTCCTGCATTGATTGAGATGATCATATAATTTTTCCTTTTGTTATAATAATGAAATATATATTACACTGGTTGATTTTCCTATATTGAAATATGTTTGCATTCTTGAGATAAATCCCACTTGGTCTTCTTAACATGCTATTGGACTGACTTCATTAGTCTGTATATTTGGCAAACTATATTTGATTTTGGCATCTATATTCATAAGGATCTTTGGTCTGTAGTTTCTATTTTCTTAATATCTTTGGCTTTGGTATTAGAATAATGTTGGTCTCATACATCAAGTTAGGAAGTATTCCTTTCTCTTATAGTTTCTGGAAGAGTTTGAGAAGGATGGGTGTTTTTTAAATGTTTTAATTCTTTAAATGTTCTGTAGAATTCATCAGTGAAGCCATCTAATACTATGCTTTTTTTTCTGGGAAGTTCAATTACTCATTCAAACTTTTTACTAGTTATTGGTATGTTCATATTTTCTATTTCTTTCTTTTTCAGTTTTTGTAATTGTACATTTCTATCCATTATTCCTGTCCATTATTGAAAGTGGGATATGGAGTTTCCAACTAATATTGTAGAACTAGGGCAGCCCTGGTGGTTCAGTGGTTTAGCGCCACCTTCAGCCCAGGGTGTAATCCTGGAGACCCACGATTGAGTCCCACGTTGGGCTCCCTGCATGGAGCCTGTTTCTCCCTCTGCCTGTGCCTCTGCCTCTCTCTCTCTCTCTCTCTCTGTATCTCTAATAAATAAATACAATCTTTAAAAAAATGTTTAATATTGTAGAACTATTTCTGCCTTAGTTCTGCTATTTTGCTTTACATATTTTGAGGCTCTATTGTTTGATGCATATATGTTTATAATTATTATAGCTTCTTGACAATTTAAACTTTTTCTTGATAGATAATATCATTATTTGTCTCTTGCAACAATTTTTGACTTAAAGTCTATTTTGTCTGATATTAGCATAGCCATCCAGCTTTCTTTTGGGTGCTATTTCTATGGAACATAGTTGATCTCCAAGCACAAGAGACAATTTTTGAATCCATTTTGGCAATCTCTGTCTTTTAATTGATTAGTTTAACGTACCAATTGGAGGCAGTCTAATATATACAGATTAATTGGTGAGCAGTGGGAAGACACTGAATGTCAGTCTGAAAGTGAAAGTCTTCAACTTTCTTAATATATTTTGCAAATCCATCACATGAAATGGCTATTTACTACTCAGTCAAAATTCCTTGAGTTGAAATTCATGTTTTCAACTAGGCTTAATATATTTATAACTTTATTTTCAAGTACTTCTCTATCTCCAACATTTTCACAGCTACCCAGCCATTCCTAGCAAACGCAAAAAGGAAAAAAAAAAGCAAAAAGGTAGAAAGGAATAATAACATCCTCCTCTGTCTGACAATTGCAACTTCTTACCAAGTTATTTACTGACCCTCTCAGGTTTTACCACTTCAATTCACAGCAAAATAAATAACTGACAGAAATAACTAGGGATATTTGCAAAGGTCTTATCAGATAAAGGGCTAGTATCCAAAATCTATAAAGAACTTATCAAACTCAACACCCAAAGAACAAATAATCCAATCAAAAAATGGGCAGAAGTGGTGCCCAGGTGGCTCAGTTAGTTAAGCACCTGCCTCCAACTCAGGTCATGATCTAGGGGTCCTGGCATCAGGCCCTCAGTCAGGCTTCCTGCTCAGTGGGGAGTCTGCCTCTCCGTCTCCCTCTGCCCCTCTACTCTGTTCATACTGCCTCTCTCTCTCTCTCTCTCAAAAAAATAAAATAAAATCTTTAAAAGAAAAAAAGAAGAAATGGGCAGAAGACATGAACAGACATTTCTCCAAAGAAAACATTCAAATGGCCAACAGACACATGAAAATATGCTCAACATCACTCAGCACTAGGGAAATAAAAATCAAAACCACAATGAGATACCACCTCACACTGATTAGAATGGCTAAAATTACAAGTCAGAAATGATAGATGTTGGCAAGGAGGTGGAGAAAGGGCAACCCTCTTACATTGTTGGTGGGAATGCAAGCTGGTGCAGCTGCTCTGGAATACAGTATGGAGGATCCTCAGAAAATTGAAAATAGAGCTACCCTATGACCCAGCAATTGCACTACTCAAGATTTACCCCCAAATACAAATGTATTGTTCTGATACTGGTCAGCCATCAAAAAAAAAAATGAAATCTTGCCATTTCCAATGATATGGATGGAAGTAGAAGATATTGTGCTAAGCAAAGTCAATCAGAGAAAGACAATTATATGATCTCACTCATATGTGGCATTTAAGAAACAAAACAGAGGATCACAGAGGGAGGGAGGGAAAAGTAAAACAAGACAAAATCAGAGAGGGAGACAAATCATAAGAGATTCTTAATCATAGGAAACAAACTGAGGGTTGCTGGAGGGGAGGTGGATGGAGGGATGGGGTAACTGGGAGATGGACATTAAGGAGGGCACATGATGTAATGAGCACTGGGTGTTATATAAGACTGATAAATCATTGACTTCTAACTCTGAAACTAATAATACACTAAATGTTAATGAATTGAATTAAATTTTAAAAAAGAACTAGTAAATCAGAAGACAATTATTTGATGCTTTTGAAAAAGTTTTTAACAATAAAAAGTAAGATGAATTTTCTCACAATAAGGGAGTACTATATGTATATATATATATATATATATATTTTAAATTTAAAACGAACTGTTTCAATTGTCTATTGCTGCATTATGATTATGGATTTGCTCATAATTCTGTAACTTGAGCAGAACTTGGCAGTGACAGCTCTTGGCGCCATGTAATTTGGATAAGGGCAGCTCAGCTAGGGGTTAACTCACATGTTTCCAACTGGCCAGCTCTCTTTATCTTTCTTCTTTCTTTTTTTTAGAGATAGTGTGTGAGCTCATGCCCTTAGGTGAAAGGCCAGAGGAAGAGGGAGAGAGAGAATCTTATTTTTTAAAGGATTTTATTTATTTTGTTGACAGAGCAAGAGAGAACAAGCAGGGGGAGCGGCAGGCAGAGGGAGAGAGAGAAGAAGACTCTAAGCTGAGCCTGCTGTGAGGTTCAATTCCAGGACTTTGAGTGGAAGGCAGATGTTTAACAAACTAAGCTACCCAAATACCCCAAGAGAGAGATAATCTTAAGAAGCCTCCACACTCAGCATGAAGCCTGATGCAGGGCTCGATCCCACAATCCTGAGATCATGACCTGAGCTGAAAATTAAGAGTTGGACACTTAACTGACTAAGCCACCTGAGCATCCCATTCCTCTTTTTCTCTGTTTGTAACCTCTTTTCCTCCAATGCCTCTCTGTTCATGTGGTTTCTTTTCTTTCAGTGTATTTGACTTTTTTATATCGTAGCTGGCATCCAATAAGGTAAAAATGAATGCTGCAAAGCTTTTTAAGACTTATGCCCATAGATCATACCAAATAATTTCTGCCACATTCAGCTGGACAAAGCAAGTCAAAGAGCCAACTTGAATTCAGGGGAAGAAAGAGGCTCCTGTTTTACTGGGACAGGAGTAATCACTGATAGTCTACTTTGCAGACAAATCTACCACACAAGGTTTTGCTCCTCAGTAAGATGTAACAAAAAATTATTTCCCAATAAAAGAATGGTATGAAAACTATCATTGTTTTTTTTCCTATAGCTACATAGCAGTTTAACTACAGAAGTATATCCCACTCTGTTTCTCAAAATTCCAAATATGTGAAGTTTTAGTCAACACTAAATCAGAAAGGATTCTTTCATGAGTTATGGTTTGACTAATGGCCTCTAAAATTATGCATCCAAGCCCCAACCCCTAGAACCCATGTATGTGACCTTTTATGGAAAAGGGGTCTTTGTAAATGTAATTAAGGATGAAGTCATTCTGGATTAACTGAGTGGGCCCTAAATTTAATGACAAGTGTGCTTGTAAGAAGAGGAGAAGACTCAGGAACACAGGGAGAAGAATGCCATGTGGAGGGATCCCTGGGTGGCGCAGCGGTTTGACGCCTGCCTTTGGCCCAGGGTGCGATCCTGGAGACCCGGGATCGAATCCCACGTCGGGCTCCCCGTGCATGGAGCCTGCTTCTCCCTCTGCCTCTCTCTCTCTCTCTGACTATCATAAATAAAAAAAAAAAATAAAATAAAAAAAAAAGAATGCCATGTGGAGACTGGAGAAGCAGAGATTGGAGTTTTGTTTCTACAATACCCGGAGCCTCCAGAAGCTAATAACGCTTGCAAAGATTCTCCCTTAAAGACTTGAGAGGGAATACAGGGAAATACAAATCAAAACCACAATGAGATTCCACCTCACACCAGTGAGAATGGGGCAATTAACAAGGCAGGAAACAACAAATGTTGGAGAGGATGCGGAGAAAAGGGAACCCTCTTACACTGTTGGTGGGAATGTGAACTGGTGCAGCCACTCTGGAAAACTGTGTGGAGGTTCCTCAAAGAGTTAAAAATAGACCTGCCCTATGACCCAGCAATTGCACTGTTGGGGATTTACTCCAAAAATTCAGATGCAATGAAACGCCGGGACACCTGCACCCCGATGTTTACGGCAGCAACGTCCACAATAGCCAAACTGTGGAAGGAGCCTCGGTGTCCATCGAAAGATGAGTGGATAAAGAAGATGTGGTTTATGTATATGATGGAATATTCCTCAGCCATTAGAAATGACAAATACCCACCATTAGCTTCGACGTGGATGGAACTGGAGGGTATTATGCTGAGTGAAGTAAGTCAATCGGAGAAGGACAAACATTATATGTTCTCATTCATTTGGGGAATATAAATAATAGTGAAAGGGAATATAAGGGAAGGGAGAAGAAATGTGTGGGAAATATCAGAAAGGGAGACAGAACGTAAAGACTGCTGACTCTGGGAAACGAACTAGGGGTGGTGGAAGGGGAGGAGGGCGGGGGTGGGGGTGGGGGTGAATGGCTGACGGGCACTGAGGGGGGCACTTGACGGGATGAGCACTGGGTGTTATTCTGTATGTTGGTAAATTGAACACCAATAAAAATTAATTTATTTAAAAAAAAAAGACTTGAGAGGGAGTGTGGCCCTGCTGACACATTGATTTCAGACTTTTGGCCTTCATAACTGTGAGAAAATAAATTTATATTGCTTTAAGCCAACCAGTTTGTGCTAATTTGTTATGGCAACCTTAAGAAACTAATACATAGTTCTTTATCAAACCCTTATTGAAAATATTTTATGAGGCACCTGAGTGGCTCAGTCAGTTAAGCTTCTGCCTTCCGTTCAGGTCATGATCCCAGAGTCTTGGGATTGAGCCCTGTGTCAGGCTCTCTGCTCAGCAGAGAGCCTGTTTCTCTGTCTCCCCCCCACTCATGCTCTCTTTCTATGTCTGTCTCTTTTTCAAATAAATAAAATCTTTAAAAAAAAGAAAAAGAAAATATTTTGCAATATACTATTTTTAAAGCTTCCACTTCTAGTTCATCTGATTTTAGATGATCTTCATGCTGCAGAAAGAATGAAAGACTGAAAAAAGTTTCATTTATTTCAAAGTTAATGAAAGCTCTCTTAACAACAAAATTTAAGAATTAATTCCTGAATTGTGCAGATTTCCCTCATTGGTTATATATCTACAGATACAATATCCAAATTTTCTCATCATTTATATTGGCTGGATGCTTACACTGATCCATTCAGTCCCTCACAACACCTTTCTTTGACCCATATAGCATCTCGGTGGTCTTTAATATTTATGGTAAGAAATTAAATAAAAATATTTAATTATATCACGGCTTAAGTCAGTAGTTCTCGAAGGCTGACACTATTACCGACAGCAGCAGTAGCACTTGGGAACTTGTTGGGAATGCAACTTCTTGAATTCTACTCCTGCCCTACTGGATCAGAAACACAGAAATTTGTGTTTGAATAAGACCTCAGGGCAATTCTAATACCACTAATATTTGAAATTGTTTGGGATTCTGCTACTTGCGAATTATGCCTATTAGTCTGATTACGTTTTCTGGCACTGGGGAAATAACCAGAGGATGAGTTCAAAGACCTACTGGACACACTGTGAGAAAGACTTGAGCTGAAACTCCATTGCTCTCCTGATCTCTGTAAGTCCCTGCTCTCACTGGAGGACCATTGTGACATTTCAAATCTCCTTGAATTAATATCAGTTCTGGAAGCAGTGACCACTAATCTTACAGAAATCTGTTTCCTTTTTTAATGCACAGTCAACCCAGAGCATGGTGTCATACTGGGGTCTGAATGTTAGTAGTCCCTGCTGCTGGCCGACTGGGCACTCAGCAGTGGCTAAAGCCAGGTCAGCCTCGGTGAGTGGAAGTCAATGTCACTTCCAGGGATTATAGAATTCAAATTTTGAGTTACTATTTAGCAACCAATAAAATTTCTAATTTGCGGATATGCTGAACATAGTTTTTTTCCAATTGATTTCTTCTTCAGATTTCCTTCTCTTTTTAACCTGCCTCACGCAGCAAGTGTTTTTACTAAGGTGGCTACTGTCCAACATCTGGATCTGAAAGGAAACTACAAAAATCCATCAAAACACATTTGCTTGATTCCTGTGGGTTTCTGGGTGGGGAATAAGTTTAAACTCTGTATGAACCTAATGAGGGTAAAATAAGCAAGGACAGAAGAAAGAAACATTAGGTTGGGACTGCAGAAAACCAAACGGTTAGGTTTGTGCCCTGAGCCTTTCTTCTATGACAGCCATACTGTTGGTTCAAAAGGAACTGGTGTACTACACAACCTATCGTGCACTGCAAATACAGGTATTCATTATGTCATAAATATCCCGTAAGCATCACTGAAATCTTTCTTTTTGCCTCTTTGGATGGAAAGAGCTATATAATTAACAGGCTCAATGTCATTCACAGGTGAGTCTACAAAAATAAGCTCTCTCTCTATCCATACTCACTATTTAAGGAATGAGGCATGGGTCAGAATTTAACAGAAGCTAGACTTAGAAGTGTTGCATGGAAGTGTGACGAATTTACCAAAAAAGTTCCAGAATACAATACCAATTATGTGAATTATGGAATTTTGTTACTCTTTCCATACTAGATTTTCAATCTAGTTGCTCTGCTTCTAAGAATGTATATGTAGAAATAATATATCTGAAGAAATGGGGGATTGGAAATAGAGAAATTTGTTTCTAAGCACTTGGTAAAATATTTATCTAGTCTCTTCTAGAGGTTAAAAGTTAATCGATGTTTAGTAATATGTGATAACAAGCTCCAAGTCTATAGCAAAGAAACCCTTCATATTTTTTATGTCATCTCTTTATATAGCAATTTTATGAACCACATTTCACTGAAACCATGATGCTACCAATTATAAAATACATCGTTTTATATACCACTAGAAAGAAAAAAGTTGCCAATTCTATCATGTTATGTTTTTAAATTTACACGCTTTGAAAGAGCTCTTTGGGACATATTCAGACCCAGATTTTTATCATATGTAACTCTCATGCTTATATCAAATGAAAAATGCTACCACGTTGGTGAGGATGTGGAGAAAGGGGAACCCCCTCTTGCAATGTTGGTGGGAATGCAAACTGGTGTGGTCACTCTGGAAAATAGTGTGGAGGTTCTTTAAGAAGTTAAAAATAGAGCTACCCTCTACGACCCAGCAATTGCACTAGTGGGTGTTTACCCCAAAGATACTGATTTAGTGAAATGCCAGGACACCTGCCCCGCAATGTTCACAGCACCAATGTCCACAATAACCAAACTGTGGAAGGAGCCACAACGTCCTTTGACAGATGAATGGATAAAGAAGATGTGGTCTCTATATATACGATGGAATATTACTCAGCCATCCAAAAGGATGAATACCTACCATTTATCTTGGCATGGTTGGAACTGGAAGGTATTATGCTGAGTGGAATAAGTCAATCAGAGAAAGACAATCATCATATGGTTTCACTCATATGTAGAATATAAGAAATACTGAAAGGGACTCTAAGGGGAAGGAAGGAGACTGAATGGGGAAAAATTAGAGAGGAAGACAAACCATGAGACACTCCTAACTCTGGGAAACAAAAGGTTGCAGAAGGGGAGTTGGGTGGGGGATGGGGTGACTGGGTGACAGGCACTAAGGAGGGCACATGATGAGATGAGCACTGGGTATTATACATATGTCAGCAAATTGAATTTAAATAAATTATAAAAAAGAAAAGAAAATGTTACCAAAAAAGTTGCTTATCATTCCTAAAACTTCTTCCCTTTCAGAGTTCAACTCCTCCAAATTAGAGATGTCGATGCCCATGTTTTCCCTCATACCACCTTTGGGGCATCAGGAGATGTGTTGTTACATCACATGCTAAGAAGAGGGTCCACTCTTGTGTCCGGGCTTTTCTTCCAGACTACCAACATCTGCTTTTCAAGTGTTTGATGCTGACATTAAAAAGTCTACCAGAAGGAATCAGTGGAATATTTTCAAATAATTAGGGCTCACATTACTTTTTAAATGAGTATTTAATATTTGCTGACTAAGGTGTTCAGAGCTGAAGCTGTCTAGTCATGCCATCAGACACAGCAACAAAGTCATTATATTTATTGTTGAGCTTTTCCTTTTGCTCTCCCACTGCTTGTCCACAAAATTAAATAAAAAGTAGCATGCTTGATCAGTAATGGAGAGTCTTTAATCCATCAATTTCATACTTGATAGGTATCCCACTTCATTTTCCCTCTCACTCTGAACCCTAGAGGAGTCTCTTTCTGGTCAGAGAAATGTCTTTCTTGTTTCATGTTCCTTTGAGGGAGGGATTCTATTCTGTCCATTTTTTCTCTCCCTCCACCAGGCTTTCGACTAGTGGTATATTACTGACATGACTAGGTGAATTGCTAAGCCCAAATTCACCCATATGCAGGCAATGACAATGATTTCCCAACTGCATCCCGGTCCTTAGTAACTATAAAGGGGTAAGATGCCATCAGCTAGATGGCTGGCATGGCTCAGGGCTACCAATTTTAGACATTAAGTGTCAAAATGTGGGGAAAAGTGTGAATTTTAGAATATGGTAAAAAAGTAATTGTTTGATTTTAGATTTTCTCAAGGGCAGTGATCTTGACTTCTGCATCTCTTCATTCCTGGTATCTAATGGTGATGTGTGCAATTATGTTTGGTGAATGAATAAAGCGTTCACCCATGGCCAGAAAAATGCTGATAAAGCATATCAACAAAGCATGAACTCTCATTTTTGCTTTCCTAAAGATAGAAAATAAGTACTTAAGTGGAGATTTTTGTTTAAATAAGAATATTCCTTTCCTATAGCAGTCATGAATTAAAAGTAGAGCTTTATATGTGTCCTAAGTACTATCTTCAAAATTAAGTGGTGAAAGCACCACTATGAGAAGGAGCCCCTTCCTCTACAGTGTCCCTCCAGCACTCTCTTGACAAGGCCGAATACCGTCCAGCTGGCAAGGAGAAATGTTTACAGGGTCCAGCCCAGTATCACAAAGTAGGGCAAGTGGGAGTAGATTTGGAGCTGGCATAGCAGAAAATTATATTTTATTAACATATAAAAACAACTGGCTAAATATAATTTGTCAAAACATCTCATATATCCTGTGAACTTTCAAGCAAGTTGGAAAGAGGCAAATCTGTGCAGATGTTTTGTCACTGTTAAGATGTGAAGAAAATCATGTATAACAATGTACTTTTGCAATAACTATTAGCCACAATAATGGCTCTCCAGATGTCTTATGTGGAGATTCAATAGTTCCTTTTACTTTTCTTCTTAGTGAACCACTCGTCTTTACATTCAAACAAACCAATATTTGTCACTGAGCACGGGGAGCAATGATTCAAGTTGACCGAACTCCCTGCCTCATCTTACCCTCAAAAATCTGTCTCATTATTCAACCTTCTGTGAATATAGATTTTAACTTATTCAAATTGCTGTTTTCAAAGGAAACGTTCTCAATCAGTGTAATCATTCAGGATGAAGTAAGGAGGTAAAATGATACCAGTGATTACTGTGAGCAGGGCAATTTTAACATAAAAACATAGTAACAGGGGATTAGCTACAAAAGGGATAAAGAGAACTCTAAAAAATAAGCAGTGTAAAGAACACTCATCGCTCTTGGGCTGTGGGAAACAGCTCAAGAAAGAAGCAAATTGAGAGGAGCATTCCACTCCATCCTCAAGCATGGATGAGACTTGCCAAGAAGCCACCCACTGGGGTCCAGCACACCACTGATCAAGAAGCTGCCCACGTCCAGGAAGTGTCCTTGGCAAGGAAGCCATCCTCAGCAGCTGTGCCTCAGGATCAAGAAGGAAAGCATCAGTGTAAGGAGAAGAAGCTCCCTTCCTCTTAGAGTGTCCGTCCAGCACTCTCCTGACAAGGCTTTGCATTGTGTCCACTGGCTCGGAGAAATGTTTATAGGGCGCAGCCCCAGTATCACAAAGCAGGTCAAGAAGGGTGGATTTGGAAATGAAAGACAATAAATCGACAACTGGCATAATCAGCATACCTTTTTGTTCTTCCAAGAATGTTGCAAACACTCTAACTTTAGAGCCATTCAATACCTAGTATAGACTGGTGGGAGAGAAGGGGAGACCGGTTACTGCGAATCGCCTGGGCCTTAGTGTCCAGCAATGCCGTCATGCTCACGAGCATCCTGTCTCTTCTCCATTCCCTGAAAATAGTCATTTAAAAATTATTTCCTCATGTCTCTACTCTTCAGCCTCGTCCATTGTTTCTAATGATTTTGTTGCTTATTTTAAAGAGAATTAAGGAAATCTTCAGAACAAAACTCACTCATCTTCATATGCTTACAACAAACAGGTGCATCTATTGCAAACTTTGCTCCTTCCCTCCTGTCCTGGAGGAAAAAGTGTATTTTTCCTTTATAATGCTTATTCTAGCACCTAATTCCCTAGGCCCCATCCCTCCCATATCTCCATGTGCTAGGTTTTATCAGTTTTATTCTTTTTTTTTTTTTTTTTTTTTTTTAGGGATGAAGATGGGGTTTGCTTTTTATTATAAAAGAAAAAGTAACTCCTCGGGAATCTTAACAATGGAAAGGAGCATCCCACACTCAGAATAGACACTAGGATACAAAATGACAAATGTTCTGACTCCAGGGCTGTCCCCATGACCTCATAGAGCAGAGATAGGAAGGAAACAGCCAAAGCAAATGGGTGATTCTGTAAAAACGAAGACTCAGAAAAACCCTACAACAGGATTAAAATCTAAACTTCTGTTTTGCTTTTTAAAAAAATTTAATATATCAAAAGGCCTGCTTTAGTGACATGCTAGTCCCATCAGAAAATAATCCCAATAACCTCTTGTCAGTAACATGCAAGTTGACCAGCCAACTCTTTATTTCTAAACCTCTATCAGTTTTATTCTTGTTTACTTTCCCTTTCCTGAAGTGTTTCTAAAATTGTGGTCTTTCCAATATACATCTCACATTCACCTGGCAGATTTAGTTAAAAACAGATTCCAGTGCTTCACCTCAAACCTACTAAATCAGCAATTCTGTGAGGCAGAACTCAGAAATCTCTTTTATCTGAGTGTCCTTGACAATATATTTGCACATGCTAAATTTTGAGAACTAGTGATATATACTTTTGGTTTGTTTGTTTTCATGCTTATTACATTAAAAATAGCCACTGGCTCTTCTCTCCCTCGATTTTTATTTGATCTTTCTTTTCCCTTTCGTTCTTTTAAAAGTATAGTTCATGGTGGCTTACAGAGTAGACTAAGATTCATTATCTGCCTTTCACTTCCAAGATGCTAGATATATCCTCCTAGGTCATCATGACATTTCTTGTGATAAATTCAAAAGATTTTTTTCTAACTTTTCAACTCTTTTGTAACTAGATTTCTGCAGTGTTTGACACTGATCTTTCCTTTACCTTGGCCGTTTTTTTTCTTAATTTCTTCCTACTTCTTTATCTTATGCCTTTATCCTATGCCTAAGCTCTAACTTATCTGCCTATCTCTTAAATATTGATGTATCTACGGTTCTACATCTGACAGCTTGCTTCTCTTCCTACACACTTCCTAAGTAATTTTCTGAACCTCTGTAGGTATCTGTACCTACCACTTACATAATAATGTAAGCTAAGATTTCTCTTCTAAACTTCATACCCATGTTAAATTCAGCTAAATCCTGGAGAGCTTTACCTAGATGTTCCATTCTAAACTCAATGAGTTCCAGTTTTAGGTCTGGCTTTCTTCTTTCAAGCCCCAATGTTTCTTCCTCCACCTTTGTGAATAATACTATAATCCCTCCAGATTTTAGAGTAATTCTGGATCCTTTCTCTCCCTCAGCTCATGTCCAATAGTCACACAAGCTATGAATATCTCCCTTTTAACTATTTTTTTGCATTGTCACAATTTTATTTTAGACTACATCACATGTAATGCAGAAAGCTACTATATTTTCTTGCTCTCCAACTTTGCTCTTCTTCTAATATACTTTCCACATCATCCACAGTTTTTTCTAAATATCAAATGTGATTATTGTCACATCCCCATTTAAAAAGTGTTTCCACATACTGTACCGCCAAGAAATACAAGATAAAATTTTGCAAAATCTACAATTTTAAATACAATTAAAAATATAAAATACCTAAAAATGAATAGTCCAAATGATGTGCAATTCTCTATAGAGAAAAACATTATTTAAAAACAGATAAGACCTAAAGAAATGGAAGATACATGGGTAGAAATGTTCAATACCTTGTAAACTTGTCATTTCTCAAAATCTATTCATACATTCATACAAACTCAATGAATACACCAGGGTCGTTTTGTAAAATTTTACAAGCTGTTTCTAAAATTTATGAAAATGCAAAGATTCAAGAATAGTCAAAGTGTCTTAAAAAACATGTTAAGATGATTATTTTCTACTTTTATTCAAAACTTGTAAAACTAGAACAAGACTGTGGAATGTTAGCCAAAGAATAGATAGGTACACAAATATTGTTTGGTGATAAAACCATTTTACTCTCATTCTTGAAAAATTTTTTTGTATATTTTTTATTGGAGATCGATTTGCCAACATATAGCATAATACCCAGTGCTCATCCATTCTTGAAATTAATAAGTTCTGCCTTTCTCTTCTTTTTTTCTCATTGATCTCTCTCCCCAAAGTTTATCAACTTTATTAGTCTTTTTAAAGAGGATACTTTTGGTTTATTTCCTATTTTCTAGTTTGCATTTGTTTTCTAATTAATTAAAAGTGAGTTTAACTTGTTCATTTTCTATATTCTTAAAATAGATACTTAGATAACTTATTTTCAGGCTTCTTTTCTAGTTCTTTCTGATTTCTTCTTTTACTCGAAATTGCTTAGAAATATGTTATTAAAAAAAGAATCATTATTTCAGAAAGTCAATGTTAGAAAGGAAGTTCTCTGGTAGCTGGTTGGATGCTTTGTTGGTAATGTTTTATTCTTTTTAAAACAAGTTGTCTTGCCTTCTCTTTTTTTTTTTTTTTGTCTTGCCTTCTTTGAAATTAAACATTTTAATAAACAGAAAAAATGTTATTAAATTTCTAAATATTTGGGTAACTATATATTTTATTGTTACCTTTTGCTTTTGATTCCTAGAGTACCTACAGTGTGGTAGGGGAACATCCTCTGAATGATTTGAATCCTTTGTAATTTGTTGGAAATTGTTTTATGGCCCAGCACATGACCAATTTTGGTAATTGTTCATATGCTCTGAAAAGAATGTGCATACTCTCATAGGTGGGTGCAGTTTTCTGCATATGCCACTTAATCAATATGGTCAATCATGTTTTCTGATATTTATATGCTTACTAAATTTTAAAGGTTGGTCTATCAGCTACTGAGAGAGGCATGTTTAAGTTCACCACTGTACCTATGAGTTTATCTTTTCTCCTAAATTATGCCAATTTTTGTTGTAAAGTGATTAGTTACCAGGTACAAACAAATTTTGAATTGTTTTCTTTCTGGTAGATTTATGTGGTTAGCAAAATCAAATGTCTGTTATTGACTCTATTAACATTTTTTGCCCTAAAGTTCATTGTATCTGATATTACTAAAAGTATACAAAGAATATCTTTTTCTATCCTGCTGCAATCTTTTTATATTCTTACATTTAAAACTTGTATCTTTTAAGGAGCATATAGTTTAGTGTTGTTTACTTATTCAGTCTGGAAATCTTTGTTTTTTAACTTGAATATTTAGTATATTCATAATGCAATTATTGATAATATTGCTTTTATATCTACCAACTATTTGTTTTCTATTTATACAATTTGTTTTATGTTTCACTGATCAAGTATCTTATTATTCTAATTTTCCCTCTCTTAACTTGTAAGGTACGTAAATACAGGAATAGATGTATATATTTTATGTAGCTTCATATATCTAAATATATTTACATATAGATACATAGTTATGTTTATAGATAGGTATAGGTATAGTTACACTATATATTTCTATTTATCCACACACATACTATATATATTTATATATACATATAGTTACCTCAGAAATTACTATATGCATCCTTTGAAACTTAGACTTATTATCATCTCATATAATAGTTTTTACTCTATTTAACAATGAGAAAAGTTATGATTTTTTAAACTTCTTTTAACATCCTCTGACATTTTGTTACTATTACGCATTTAATTCTCTACATGTTAAAATCCCCAAATATTGCTATTTAGTTTTTATTATAATTTTTTTATATTTATACATGCATTTTCCAATATCACTGATATTTTTCCTTCTCACATTTTTGTTCTTTTGTCAGGGATCATTTTACTTCTGTCTTAAGAATCCCCTGTAGTGTTCATTGTAATGTTTTTGCTGATAGTAAATCCTGTTTTTGTCCATTTGAAAACTCTTTATTTCTTTTACAACTATAAATAATAGATATTTCTAAAGCAGTTATTTTCTTTCATCATTAAATGTGTCATTACACTGTCTTCTGGCTTCCATCATTTCTGTTAAGGAATCAGCTGTCCACCATATTGTTACTGTTTTAAAAGTAATGCATTTTTTTTAAAAGATTTTATTTATTTATTCATGAAAGACACACAGAAAGAGAGAGAGGCAGAGACACAGGCAGAGGGAGAAACAGGTTCCATGCTGTGAGCCTGATGCAGGACTCAATCCTGGGACTGCAGGATCATGCCCTGGGCCAAAGGCAGGCACCAAACCGCTGAGCCACCCAGGGATCCCCTTTCTCTTTGCATACTTATAATGATTTTTTTCTTTCATTTTCAGCAGTTTGATTCTGACGTGTCAAAGTGTGGCTTTCATTGTATTTACCTTGCTTGGACTTTATACACTTCTTTTTTTTTTTTTTTTTTTTTTTTTTTTTTACTTTATACACTTCTTGATTATATTATTTATCTCTGGTCAGATTTATACAATTTTGGAAAGATTATCTTTTGAAATACTAATTTTTTCCTATCATTTGTCTTTTTCCCTTCTGGAACTCCAATTTCTTATATGATAGACCTTCCCTGAAACATCAGTTAAGAAATATGTTTCCAGAAGAAGGAAATGTAACCTAAAAAAAGAACTTCAAAGCAAGAATCAGTGGTAAATAAAGGAGCTGACAAATATTGGGGTAAATATGAATAAGAATTTATACATAAAGTATTATAATTATTATTTACAACTTATTTAAAGTATTTTGAGAGAGGGATAAAAATACTGATTAACATTCAACTTTCCAGAGTCGCATGTGTGTGTTTAAAATGTACGACTGCTGGGATCCCTGGGTGGCGCAGCGGTTTGGCGCCTGCCTTTGGCCCAGGGCGCGATCCTGGAGACCCGGAATCGAATCCCACGTCGGGCTCCCGGTGCGTGGAGCCTGCTTCTCGCTCTGCTTCTCTCTCTCTCTCTCTCTGTGACTATCATGAATAAACAAATAAAATCTTTAAAAAAATAAAATAAAATAAAATGTAAGACTGTTTATTTACAAGGAGAAATAGAACAAAAGCTTTAAAAGTGTTATTGGGTTTTTAAATAAAACAATCTACTAAAGCTTGAAAGGAGGGGAAAATGGAGCACAGAGTAAAAGCAGATAAACAGAAATCACAAAATAAGATGGCAAAAATAAATGACGAATATGTCAGTTAAACTGAATTTGGCAGTTAAATAATGCAAAATATTTAATGCAAAATAAAAACTAAGGTTGGATTCAATAAAATGAAGCAATATTCTATTTAAAAGAGACACATTTAAAATATGAATATGCAGAAAGATTATAAGTAATAAAATATATACCATGCATTCAGTAATCAAAAGACATTCTACTGCAGAAGTCAGCAAAATTTTTCTGTAAAGGGCCAGATAAATATTTTTGGCTATATGTCACAACTACTGAACTCTGCAGGTGTAGTAAGAAAGCAGCCACAGACATTACATAAACAAATGAGCATACATGTGTTCCAGTAAGACTTTTATTTTTTACAAAAACATGTGATAGGTCATATTTGGCCAATGGGCCATAGTTTGTGACCTTTGGTCTATTGAAAAGTCATCATTATGGGCCTAACATATATACTAAGGAATATTTTAAGATACAAAGAAATAAATTAAGATATCATGGTTTTATAAGAAAAATTAATCTCAGAATTTGGAATAGGTATTCAGTAAAAATAGAGGAAAAGGGACTAGCAAAAATGGTAGATAGCCTGAATTTTTACCCTCTTCCTCATCATTAACTCATCATTTCTTCCCTTTTCCCTCATTCCCACCTCATACCAGTTCTAGACAAAGTAAAAATTAGGACATAGGCTTAGAGAGTGATTTCAGACAGCAGAGTTTATAAGACTAGAATCCCCAAGACGCATATGATGGAATGTAAGTGATCTTACTGGCTTACAATTCTGGGGCAGTGTTTAGCCAGCCACCTTTACGATATCACAGCTTGTGATAAAAGAGATTCCTAAAACTAACTGACTCCACAAGCATCCATGGGTAATTATTTAGGAAAAGATCAGAGGACACCAATACCATGTATACTTAGCATTATAATAATAAACTATAAACCCTGTGTAAAAGTTACTTACTGTCTCTTAATTATCATTTTTACCACTAGGTGGCCTTCATCCAAAGTTGTATTTACCCAGGAAGATGGCTTAGAAGTTGCAAACTGACAAGGCCTGACTCTCACCCACAAACGTGTTTTGATTGGCCCAAGATGTTTTCAAAAATTTGTAGTACTGGTCTATGTTTAAGATTCGAGAGTTCCATGTTATAAAACTGTATTTCTTGCCTCTCTACCTGCCAACGGCCGGTAGAGACTGACTCTACCAAATCCTTTCTATAAAGAGAGCATGTGTTCTCACATGAGGCCCTGCTTATTTTTTTCATCTTGTCTGCTTTAATCACTTATAATCCCATCTGGCCTCTATAGTTGTTTAGCTGTGTGATCTGTACATTATAGTTGTACCGGAAAGTCTCAAGCAATAGCTATTTATTCAACAAAACCAAACCAAACCCAAGAAAAATATAACTTAATACTGAAGTGTATTTCAGAAATATAGATGTAAAGTCAAAAGAGAAGAAATAAGGCAGAAATTAAGATCTGGTTACTACCTTATGGAAATAATACTGAATTAATGAAAGTAAAGGAGGCTTAGAGCAAGGTAAGCAGCAAGACATCATAAAAAGGTAAAAAACCAACAGCATACAGCAAATGTCAGTTGACTGAATCCAGTACTGGGCTAAGCATTTGATATAGATTCATGCATTAAATTCTTAAAATCATTCTATGAGGTGTGTTGTTTCCTTCATATTATACAGATAAGAAAGGTGTGTCCCAGAGTTTACATAACTTCTCCAAAGTCAAACACAGTAAGTGGCAGAAGTCGGTTTAAGCCCAGGTAAGTCTGAAGCAAAGGCCAAGCTTTTAGTTTCTACTCTAAGGCCCCTGCTGCAGAGAAATTATGTGGTAATTAGGTAGGCATGTAGTTTGGTTTGCTTTGCCATTCACACTGGATCTTTGTGAGCCCTAAAACTGGTTATCCTGATTTTCTCTGTTGAGTGACATCATTCCAGAAGGCAGACAGTTAGGAGTGCCCCTCTGTCTTCTCCATTTTGAAGAAAAGAAAAGGCTCCCTTTCAGGTAGCGCCATGGTCCATCTGGATGCAATCCTTCTTTTCCTTCTCTCTCAAGGATTCTCCTTCCTGTGAGAACTCCAAAACACCCAGTGATGCTTACCCAGGCTGAAAGAACCAGAAAATCTGCTCCCTCAGTGGCAGAGGCCATTCTTTTTTTTTACAGTTGCTGCCACACGGTGTCGCTATTGAAACACAGGGAACACAGCCACCCAGGTAGGGTTCCTGCTGCTTCATGTTGTTGCTGAGTCCCGGACAGGTGCAGTGGCAGGAAACCACTGCAAAAAAAAAAAAAAAAAAAAAAAAAAGCTTTGGTGTTTGGTGACCTACAACCACTATTGCCATCCATCATTTATCCACAGGGAGAAGAAAACTCTCCTTAGTATCCTTTTCCACTATGATAATTCTGCGCCATTGTAGGCCTGAGTACCCCCATGACTTCAGTCTTATTTATGAGACTAATTGAGTATACATATAAAGACATTTTTACAAGATCCACACTAAATTTCTGGGGTGGTTGAATTTGGAGGGATTTTTAGTCACAGCCATGTAATTGCTTACAATTACCACTCTACCCTCCTACCTTCTTTACTAACCCCTAATGTGAAAGAACTTCCTCTCTATCTTTGTCTCAATGACCATCCCCTTTTTCATCAAAAGTAGAACAACATTCCTTTATGGCAACACTCGACCTTGTTACAAAAGTATGGTTCATCTGGATTCAGTGAACTTTATGCCTATTAATCTCTCTATTGTTCAATAGAATTACTCTGCTGGATTCAATCACCTTGGCTTCAGAGATTTGATGTGGACTATTTGAAGCATCCTCAGTAGTTCAATGCCAAGTGGATGATCCCCAAATCCCTTCTTGGTAAAAAATAATTGATGTGATTATTATTTGCCAACTAAGAGCTAGGGGAGTATGCTGTGGAACAACAAATGATATTTAAATGAAGTTTCCATTTCTGCAAAATATTTTTCTCTTATAATTCCACTATATGCCAGTGTTCTTACTCATGAAAATATTTCTGTATCTTTAAGTACAGATATGAGATAAAGAGTAAATATGAAGAAAATGCTGAGCATGGATTTGAGGATCATCAAACGATTAGATCAGAAACAACCTTGGTAAATTTCCATTTTGTTCTGGACATAGAGTAATACAGACATATATTCAACCGTCAACTAATCTGAACAAAGAGAAATTCATAAATAACCCAAAGTCAAAGTTGAAATAAACTATGCATCATCTTCTACTGCTTCCCAACTCCCTTCTACCAACCTAGAAGCAGCCTATCTCCAAGGTTTGGCTCAAATTTCCCTAAAGCCACCATCCTTGCTCTGGTCCTCTGGGGAAAGGAGAGGGAGGTCTAGTGAATATTGGTGGCAATAATAACTAATTACTGTCTAATTTCTGAGTCCTGCTTCATTATCCTTTAAGTAGGAATTCGATTACTCTATCCCATTGTAATTGAGAAGTACCTGTATCCTAATCTCTGATCTCCCAGGAAGTAGAACTGCATATCCCCTCTAGTCAATCAGTTCTAGAAGTAATTAGCCAAGGAAATCATTTTAAAAAATTAGTACATTGATTAATTTCCCTAGGAATTAAGAAAAATAATTTCTTGAGAAGTCATATATCTTTAAAATGGAGGGTATTAAGTAACTAATACTTTTTACATCAATGATACAACCCCTCCCAAAGCAAAAAGGGAGAGTTTAGCATTCTAGAAAGTTCTTATAGACCATGATATTCAAAGTTTGATTTTTTTCAGTTACAGATAAGGAAACTCATTGTTATCAACATTAATTTTCTCATCTGTTAAATGAAGGGCTCCAAATGATTTGACCTCAATTGCAGGGTTAGTTACTGGGGTGGAAAAAAAGTTCCTATCTAAGGCACTTTCTATTACCATACATTGCATTAGAACTAATCAGTCATTGTCTTCTAAAACCACTACCCCCCCCCCCCCCCCCCAGAAATCAATGATATTCCACATTAGAATTCCAGGATACAGCTTTTAGAACATTTGGCTGGAGCTGAGAAGGAAAGTTGCTGGCATTGCGGCTATTCTTTTGTGGTTTACAGGCAATCCAAACAACAGTTGTGTGCTGTTATATTTCAGTTCTCAAAGACTGGTGGGATCCCATGTTATGGTATGCTTAAAATAAAAACAGAGAGACCTCCTTTCTGAGGCTGTGGGATGACATGCAGTTTTGTGCCACTTCATCAGAACTTGGGTCTTTTGACCAGAGCGTTTATTACAAAGTGCAGTAAAGCACAACACAACCACAAGAGAAACATTAGAACTCTCTCTCCCTTGTGAATTAGTCTAAAGAGATTTTCCTTCAGAAATCACATGTCTGCCTCTGTGCTCACTATGCCCTACCCTCAGTCTCACTGAATTAATCTTCCATAGGCTTCTGCAAAGAAAAAAGCCCCACTGAGTTGGAAAGCAGGGAAATACACATTGTATAGCCTTTTTCACTGAATATCTACCCTTCTTTGGAAGGCAAACTGTGTTATCGAGTTATCTTTAGGAGTGAGAGTTGGGTTGGAAGAGATGCATTCAGATTTAGTTCCAGTGAATTTGAAGTAGAGGACAGAACATGTAAACAAAGATCTCCTTTGGTGACTGGGGAAAAATTGAGCAATATGTTGGAGTTAGAAAAACTGAAATAAAGGAATTTATTGTGTGGGGAGTTAATTCACATACACACAGAAGGCTTCTGAAAGTCTGTCACTAGCTTTCCAATCAGTTCTTGTACCACCCACTGGTTTAGGTTCATGATGGCCTACTTTGCATCTCTATTCTTTTTCTGTGACTCTGAGACGGTAAGGAATTTCAATTTGCCCTTTTTAAATTTTAATATTTATTTTCCCCTTATTCTTAAAAGAAAAAAAAAAAAAGAAATGTCGCACTTGGCTGGAACTTCGATTACATGGTTGCCTGAGGCTGGGTTGGAGCTGGAAAGTTGCAAAATAAATCAAAACAAGCTGTGTTCTTGTGTTTCTAAATTATTAAACATTTACATTTCACTGGTCAAACAGTGTCTTTTTCCTAAATGTATACACCCTTGACTGAGCGGCAGAGTTTGGTGTCAGTAATTTGGAGGATACCTCATTCTATCAGAAGGCATATTTTAGGCCCCATTCAACTAAACTTTGCTGATGGAATAGAAAATTTAACTACAAGGGTGGACTTTTTAAAAAATTTATACCCATAGAGTACATAAACACTCTAAACCAGCAAAGCAAAGAAAATGATGTGTTTATGATGCTAATTACTGAACTTCACCAGCTCAGTCTAAGATATATTAAAAAGTTGCTTAGATTGGCAATATACCTTATTCCATTAAGCTTTAGCCTTATTTTCCCCCTAAGTCAGAGTACCAACCCAGAAGGAAGAGGCTAGAAAATCTGAATAATGTTATAAAGTGATCTAATAATAAAAGAATGTTTAAAGCAATTTCTACTCTAGGGTCATATGCTTTTTAGATTGAAAAAAGTTCACAAAGCTTTGAAAGATGACAGACCTGTAACCAAAAGAAAAATGCAGTATAGTATACTCTACTTCCTGTGTGAGTTGTAGGGGATAATATTTAAGGGTACAATGGAAAACCAAGTTAAATGCTAATAATCTCCTCTGGAAGAAAAATCATTTAGATTATCTACATCTTTGTTACCATTTTCCAAAAACATTTTTGTGAATATTCTACAATTTGCATACTTTGCAGATTGAGAAATATAGTGGTTATCCACAATAGTTAATGAGAACAACCCAAGATTTCCATTTTTTCCGTAGTGTTTCAAAACCTCTAGGCTAAGTCATCCTCTCTTTGACGTATCTTTA
Organism: Canis lupus familiaris; assembly: GCF_011100685.1. Lineage (NCBI taxonomy): Eukaryota > Metazoa > Chordata > Mammalia > Carnivora > Canidae > Canis > Canis lupus. The sequence goes on along the minus strand of NC_049239.1, from coordinate 12,068,352 downwards.
AACATTACACCTAGTATCAGATTATTCCATCACATAGCATTTTGTTAAAATATACTGAAACAAGTACATAATACGATATTTCCTGTGGTACAATATTCCCACCTTGCAAATGTTCCCACTAGAGACCACTCATAATCACATTATGTCTGAGTGGTGATTGAGGGAATGTCTAATAGATTAACTTTCCCATTCTCCTGCATAGTCAGCTCTTCCCAGGCTCCCATTAATGGTTGTTTTTAACCAGATTTCTCTTGAATGATAAAAGAGGCAGGAATCAGAAAAGTTGTAAATAGATAACCACTGTGCTACTTTATCCTCCAGTATTTTTTTTTCAAAGATTTATTTATTTATGATAGACATAGAGAGAGAGAGGCAGAGACACAGGAGGAGGGAGAAGCAGGCTCCATGCTGGGAGCCTGACGGGGGACTCGATCCCGGGACTCCAGGATCGTGCCCCGGACCAAAGGCAGGCACCAAACCGCTGAGCCACCCAGGGATCCCCTATCCTCCAGTATTGATCTAGGGTATTGATGAAGATTGTTACATGGGATAGAAATAATTCTTTGGGTCTTCATCTTCTATCCCGAAGCCCCAAAACCAGTCTGTCCCATCTTGGTCTGAAGAATGTGTTCAGGCCTTAGAAATCATAGATTTCAATATCCTACATTCTTACCAACACCTCCTGACCTTCTTGGAGGATCTCCTTATCTTTACCCTAGAAACGTCCCTCTCCTCAGTTCTTCATCTTGTCTCACCCAAGTGTCCCCTCACTAGTAGCTTTCCTACCTGCCCTGAACCTCATGATTGATCTTCTCTACCTTTTTACAAGCCCCTTGGGTTTACCTATACTCTATTCTCCTGCTATCCACTCTGCATACTATCTGACCCTTGGCTAAAAGACAAGGAATAATCTACTTTTTTTACTACTTTATCTAGGGGACTTAGCCCTTAATTGAACAACTCTGCAAACTGATAAAACCTGACTTCTGGGCTCTGACTTCACAAGTCACTGGCCTTCTATCTGCACTTTTATTAGCTAACGTAAGTTTCCCCTTTCATTCCATTCAACGATTCTTCTTAATATAAACCGTGACTTTTCTGCCATTAAATTCACAATATAACTTGTCCTCACATATCTTCTCAATGTTAAATTCTACTCAGAGTATATTCAAAGCTTTCAATGGTTGGTTTGAGTATTTTTAATTTTTTTTCTCATTCTGAATTTTCCATCCTATCTGCAAATTTATTTATCACCTATCCAGTTTTACCTTCTTTCCTTTGGTCTAAGTTCTCCCTACTTAGGTGATGGGCAGCCACCCAGCCCTTGACCTCATGCACTTCCTTCTATCATCCACTGTCTCTCTTAAATGTTTGATCACTTCTGTCCTACTTGCTCTTTTACCACCCTTCCTCCCCACAAAAAGCACCATAATTAGTGATCCACAGATCCTAGATTGAAGGATGAGATGTGCAATGTATTTGCCATTCAGATCTGCTGAATTCTGGCTTCCACTCTCAGCACTCCATTGAAGTTGCTCTTGTTGGGAGTCCATAATAGTATTGTCACCAAATAGTCATTTTTAGTTTCTATCTTACTGGATCCCTGTACTTTATGTAACACTGTTAATGCTATCCTTTTTTGAAATGTGTTATGCCATTATTCTCCAAGACACACTACTTTCTTACTTCTATCTCCAATTCTATGGGTGAATCTCTTTCTATCACATATTCTTTAATTTTGGATTATTTTCTCAGCCCTCTGCCCATAACCATGGACAAAAAAAGTATGTAAAGTTAACTCATCCTATGCCATTTTTAACTATCATCAGTATGCTTTTGACTTCCAATTCTATATTTCCAACTCAACTTCCTCCCCTTCTTGAGATTTTCACTAGCTGGCTGGACCAGTTATTAATTTTTGAGAGAATCTAAATCTAGTATTTCTATAAGCAATCTCTTCCTACTGCATTCTTTCCTCAAGCATTTTTACATAACCTAATATGCACTGGCTATACAAGCAGCCACCCAAATTCAAGCTTAAAGTCTGCTGTACCTTTTAGCTCCTTATTTCCTCACTATCTATACCACACTCTTAACTTAGTCGTGGATTATATCCCAAATATTCTGCTACCATAACTCTCTTCTCCAACTATAGTTTCACTGCCAGGGATCAGGCTGCCATCATAACCCTCAAGGAGATGCAGAAGATGCCTACATACCCTCTTTGCTACTCATTTTGTCCCTTCATTTTCATTTTCCTCAAAATTTCCAATCACTCTTCTTAGATGAAGACTGATTACATCATTTTCATGCTTAAGACTCTTCAGTGAATGCCCAGAGAATAATGCCTGGGCAACTTACTGTGGTATTTCATGCTCTAATCCTTACCTACCCCTTTAGCTATGAATGTCAGAACACCCTCCTTCAAACTTGCTGCTGCTGCAGCAACATGGGATGGATGGTATTTTCCACATTCTTAAAATTTTCTTTCTTTGTTGCTTTCACTCACATTGTATCTTTTTCCTTTTTTAATTTTTAAATTTTTTTCTTTTTCCTTTTTTTAAAAGGAAGCTTTATAAGGAGACTATCCTGTAGAAATTGTATTGTAAAAGATTTCCATAAACAGTGGGAGTTAGAGGTAAATATTCTTTTTACTTTTGTCCTCCAGTATTCCATTACATGCCTGCCCTCTATTATTTTCTATAAATGTAGCTATTCAGCAAAAGTTTGTCCATAGTTTTTGTGAGACTAATTTCCCCTACTGGACACACACACACACAGTGACATGTAATTTTGTGTCAGTTTTGCAGTTATTCAGCAAAAGTTTATCCATCGTCTTTGTGAGACTAATTTCCCCTAGTGTATACATATAGTGTATACACACACACACACACACACACACAGAGTGACACATAATTTTGGCACACACTGAATCTAATAATTATTGAGAAGTTATAATCCTCTTCTGAGTTGTCTGCTAAAGTCCAGATCCTTCAGTGCTTGTGGGAGGATGCTAAAAATCATAAGGACCAAAGAGAGAAGAGAAACTATGACAGATTTCCAAGGATAAATGTCCCTGCTATAGGTGAAGAGAGCATGTATCCCTAGTTCCTTCCCTCTTCCCTAATGCTGGCCCACTTTCTTATTGTTATGCTGTGAATTTTAACAGCATTGGGTGGATCCTGAAATAAGGATGTAATGCAAAAAAAATGGCAATGAGAAGAGGGTTTTGCTTTTGTCTTAAAGATTTTATTTATTTATTTATGAGAGACACAGACAGAGAAGCAGAGGTATAGGCAGAAGGAGAAGTAGGCTCCCTGTGGGAAACCCAACGTGGAACTCAATCCTAGGACCCCAGGATCACGCCCTGAGCCAAAGGCATATGCTCAACCACTAAGCCACCCAGGCATCCTGAGAAGAGGGTTGCTTGTATATCTTGGTCTAAAATGTATTCCGTTGAATCAGATTTAAGTGTTGTAAGGAGCTGTTTTCACCTGAGACTTATTTGGATAGGTTATTGTCTTTGTAAAGGCAGGTAACAACAAATAGGACCTGTCTTTGCTTTTATTAAGCTTCTCTTATGTCTCATGGGAACAGTATCTGCAGAAGGAGTCTCTCTAACATCTTTTGCCTGAAATTTCCTACCTCATTCCCTATATCAGATGTCATTTGTACCTGTCTTACACTTTCTCAGCCTTATCCCTGATTTTAGCCATGTTATGGCAAAAAACTCTGTGAACATTTTGTCTCATGACATACTAACATGACTAATACCTCAGCTGCCCATGCTCCCTTTTCAGGACTTCTCATTATTGCAGCATAGGACACAAAAGACCACTCTGCATGAATACATTTGCAGACCAAAAGCTCAGGTATTAGTAACCTGTTGAGGAACCCTCAACCAATGGGGATCAGGAAGTGATAGATAACAAATGCTCTCTGTTACTCTGCAGGAGGATAATCCTGATAGGCATCTACACACTCTTTAGGGATCCAGCCCCAGGAACTCATGAAATGATTTATAACATATGAGCATGTAGCAGTACTACCTGTGCCTAACAAAAAAAGAGTGATGGAGACTTTTGCTAAGAATCAAGTTGGTGCCATGTTGGCAAAATAAGAAGAATGGTGGGGAAAACTGCATAAAAGAAAACTAGCTATTAGCCACCCCATCGGTCAGTACATTGCATCCCTTCCTTATAGTGAAAAGAGGAAGACTGCCGTAAAACATGCTATGTCCACAGAAGGCTAGCAGGGAAATGCAAATAAATGTGAGCACACAACAGTAATCACAATATTATCTGTGGGAAAACTACAAAGTAATGGAGTTAAAAGAGTAAACTGAATGAAACTTTAGAAAATGTATAAATGCAGACAGCTGAAGAACAAAAAAGGGCTCTTAGAACTATTAAAAGGACAATCCAAAGATTGAAAGATAAAAATTAGGAAAATCTCCCAAAGAGCATGACCAAAACCCAAAAATGAGTGGAAAAATGTGATAAAAAAAAGGATCAATTCAAGAGGCCTAATATCTTAATAATAACAAAGTCATTAAAAGGGTGGAAAAGAATGAAAGAGATAAATTATTAACAGAGTAATCCATTCAAAGTTCTTGAAGAAATTTTTCTCAAATCAAATGTCCCACAAAGTATCAGGCATGACAGGTAGCCTTTCATTCATTTAATATTGTACTCAATTAATATGTTAGTAAGTAAAAAGGAAAATATTAACTAAATTTCTTAAAACACAAAATAATAAATAAATTTGAATCACTATTTGTAACAAATGTGCCATCTAAAATAGAGACATGGTATATTCATTTTTGAACATCAAAAACTTTCAGAAAACTAATCTTTCAGAGTTAAACTAAAACTGCTATGGCAAATCAAATTTGCAGTCATTTTCATACAACCTGGAACTAAGCGAGTTTTTACATTTTTAAATAAAAACAAAACAAAATTAAGAATATATGACAGAAACCATATGTGGTCCACAAAACCTAAAATATCTGCTACCTTGGTTTGCTGACCACCTATACTAAGCATAACGATGAAGGTTATATGCTGTCCCTCCATTATGCTAGTCTTCTTCAAGAACATGAAAGAGATTCTAAAAGACTCCATCACTAAGAAACTGAGAATCTTAGATTTATGAAATGTCTAAAAAGCTTCTGCCAAGTGGACACCATGGGGAGTTCCAGTACTATGGATTTGGTGATGGGTTTGTTAGTTACGTGAGAAACCACTTAGGGTTGTCAAAGGTCCAGGAGCAGTGAAGGGGTCAGTAAGGAATCAGAAAGAACATACTTTAAAGACATTCACATTAAAAACATAAAAAATGTGCTGTGCTGACCAATCAACATATCCTGTTTATATAAACTGATGTGATTTGTACTAAAGTCATTGATGTATGGATGTCATGTTTCAGAATTTCTGCTGCTTCTGTAACTTTATAATTTTCACACATATCTAAGAATGAAAATTTTGCTTATTTTGAGGCAGTCTCCTCATAGATTTGTGAATTTCTTGGCTTAATATATTGCAGGTCAAAGATTTTCTTGTGATGTGGTAGAAAAAAATCTTAATGCAAAAGGAAATGTGGCTTTGGGCTGAAGTTTATAAAGACCTAATTCAATAGACCAACTTCCCAGATGACCCCAATAACCCCTGCCTCTTGGTAGTCACACTCTGTGTAACGCCCTTTCCCAGAATGAGGGCTGAACCTCTGACTTGTGTCTAGTGAGTAGAATACTTTAATTGATTAGGTTACAAAAATGATGACTTCTGTCTTACTAGCAGACTGTCTTGCTGGCTTTAATGGCAAGATGGCTGAGAAGATCACATCACTAGGAACTGGGAGCAACCTTTGGCCAACAGCCAGGGACGAACTAAGGCATTTAGTACAACAGCCAGTGAGGAATTGATCCCCATTGGCAACGGTCAAAACAGCCTAGAAGCAGGCCTGCCCCAGATGATTGTGGAGATGGCTGCCGACAACACTGTGGTTATAGCCTTGTGAAAATCCCTGAGCCAGAGGACCCAGATTGTCTAAGCTCAGATTCCCCCAGTAGAGACTATAAGATTTCTGTTTTGGGACGCCTGGGTGGCTCAGTAGTTGAGGGTCTGCCTTCAGCTGATCCCGTGATCCTGGGGTCCTGGGATCGAGTTCCACATTGTGCTCCCTATGAGGAGCCTCCTTCTCCCTCTGCCTGTGTCTCTGCCTCTCTCTCTGTGTCTCTCATGAATAAATAAATAAAATCTTTTTTTTTTTTTTAAGACTTCTGTTTTCAGGCTCTAAGTTTGGGTGTGATTTGTTACACAGCAGTAGATGACTAATACACATATCATAGGAAGAAAATGTTTTGCATGTTGTTCTAGGGCCAGTTTGTGATTCTGCCAGCATCTCAGGATGGTGAATATTCTATAGTACTTATGTGGGGCTGTGCCTACACCAAGTCTTTAGTTCAGTTACATTCTGCATCCAGACATTTCTTCCTCTTTGACTTACCCATTTTTCATATTACTATAACCTACATATCTAAGTATAAAAAAAAAAGGGTCATCTCTAGTTTCAGTAGAAATTGATTTGTCTTTTTGAGAAATGAATTAGTACCTTGCCACATACCCCTTACCAAATAACAGATCCTGTGATAACTACATTTTAGAATACTTTGTTAGTCTTTAAATAAATGATTAGATAGTATTATCAAATAATAGTCATTCAAAACATATCAATATTAAAAATGTTCCGTAATTTTTTACTTCTCCAATCATATATTTGAGAGGTAAATAGGAAACATCTGGCAGAAAGATAATATTATTTTATTCTTCTGTTTTAAAAAAATGAAAGTCCACAGCATGAGACTTTTTCACATTTTTGCTTTTTAGATCATATTTATGATCAGTTTCATATCCTTTAAATTGATCTTATTTAATGAGATTAAAGCTGATTAAAATTTTTATTTAATGATATGATTCTGCAATTTGTGCAATATAACTTGTGTGATGGAGGAGAAGAATGGCCCAGGGGCTACATTAGAAAACACTAGCCATGGGTTGATGATTGTTGAAGCTGCTGGTGGACACATTATACTATTCTCTCTACTTTTGTATGCATTTGTAATTTTCCATATGTGTGATGAACTTCTATATAAATATTTCATCTCTCCCAAGGATCTTACTATAGTATTATGTGATTTTTTTTTATAAAACCACATGATGCTTTCAAGTTTTTTGATATACCAACCAGCAACACAAACATGTTTAACATTTTCTATTTCCAACAGGACTGCTCATTTTGAAGGAGACATGCTGTAGAGACAATTTTAATAATGACAACTTTTAATAATGACTAAATTTTATTGGTGACTACAGACATTATGCTACATGCTTTACATGAATTATTACAGTCGAATCCATACTATCCTTGAGTGGTGAGAAGTTACTAGTAACTTACCTGTATAATTTACTTAAATAAGTTACTAGTAAAACTTATACATGAGAAATTTATCTCACAGGTTGAATATAAGTCAGAATCCTATGAAAGCCAGTATACATTCTAAAACACTGTATGCTATACTGTGGCATTATTTTTTCCTATTGTAATGCTTCTCTGGAAAGTTCTTTGATGTCCCACCAAGTTTGGTATCTTTTCTTTAAATACTTAATAAATTGTGCATCAAAATATTTCCTGACACAGATTCTAGTAGATGTTTATAGTTTATCTTTGAAGGGTAAATAACATAAATGAGTCAGTAGCCATTTTTCACTGAGATCCTGCTTAGGGTGGTATTAGAAAATTATAAAACTGAATAGTTTTATTTATCATTGGTTAAAATTATAGTCAACATAAGAGACCACTAGCTTTCAAAATAGTTAAAAAGAAAAATCTGAAACAATAAGAAGATAGTTTGATATGAGGATCTGTAGAATTAACAGCAGTGGGCAAGATATTGAGAGAAGCTGGAAAATAGTTAAGCCCCATTATTCTGTATTCTGATATAAAATTTTTGACTTTGCTTTTCCAAGAAATTTTCCTATGGTTTGCTTCTGCATGACAAGAGACTAGAAGACAGGGATGTTTATTTTGTTTTTGTGGGACACTGTATTGTCATTGTTTGTTTGCTATAGTTACACTTACTCATTACCCTTGTAGAATTCAACCCACAGTCTGTGATGTCACTGATGTTGCTATAATCAACACAAACGCCAATACAAAATCAGCCTAGATCCTTTAGGAGTTAAAATAAGCATTTGTCAGCTTTTTCTTTCTTGCATATATTATGACAGATTTGTTTTTAAAATACAACATAAGTTCTCTGACTTTCATCTCCACTTAGTTACTGAGTTAGCTGTACTAATAAATTATCTGGGTTTGGATCTTGGCCCATATTATACTCTATGGCCATGGGAAAGCCTCTTTGCTTTTCCCAATCTCCTTCTCAATCAGTAAAATGGAAACCCAAGCCTTGATTTGAAGTTACATGGCATATGGCATAAGAATCATAGTGCTCAAATAAAGATCATTTCTTCCCTTCATATAAGAGGCAGGTTGATTTTCCTTTTGTTTCTACAGAAACTTTTCTTTTAAACAAATAATAACAGTATTTCATGAAGAATTACTTGGAATTCTCATTTAGTTAAAAGATGCCAGTTAGGAAGTTCAATATGATTACATTATTTTTACAGAAGATGAGGCAGAGGGGAAAGTTTATGGGTATGTATATCATCCTCAAACTTAGAAAAGATTTAAGATATCAACTAGACATTCCTTACTTAAAAAGTATGTTTAGTCAATGGGATAGTTATTTCTAAAAACATGTTACATTATTTGTAAGTTGAGTGCTCTACTAGTTTTTTTCTCAGAAATATTTCCCTATATTAGCTCAGTGTTTCCAAACTTGCCTGATCATGAGGCTCTCCTAAATTAAAAACCGATGTTGAGATCCCCTCCCCTGGAGAGGCTGATACATTAGAGCTAGGGCAGACATCTGGACATTTAACTGTTGCCCCAGGTGGTTCTTATGCTCAGGCAAAGACAGGAAAGAGTGCATCTGCTGATATTCCCATTTTGCTGATTGGGGAAAAGTGTATATGTGCAAGTCAACCACTAAAATTACATTTTTCCTGTCATAGTACGCGTAAACTCACTGATTCCTCAGAGTTAACAGTGAGGTAGCAGCTTGCAGGTCTAAAAACTTAATTACAATGAAGGCTTAGACGGTGATTTTGCCTCAGTGTTTTGAGCCAGGGTTAGATTTCAGAGTTAATATATATGTTTTCCAAGCAATTCCCCTCCTCAATGTTTTCTCGCTGGCACACTGAGGATCTCTCTTCATCCTTCCCATCCTCCTTTCTTCTTCCTTCTTTCCTTCCACCCATCTAATCATCCATCAAGTAGGCATCAAAGTAGAAATAAAGACTAAGAGAAACTGTTTTAGTCTTTCTGGGCTGCTATAACAAAATACTATAGACTAGGTGGCTTATAAACAACAGAAATTTAGTTTTCACAGATCTGGAGGCCAAGAAGTCCAAGATTTGATTTGATCTTGGACAGTCATCTTTTCACTGTAACCTCATATGACAGAAGGGGCTAGGGAGATCTGTGGGGTCTCTTTTATATGGGTACTACTTCTCTCATGGTGTAAGCACCTCCCAAAGGCTCTAGATACCATCATATTGGGCACTAGGTTTCAATATGAATTTTGAGAGAACACAAAATCCAGTCTGTACCAGAAGCCTTTGGCTTCAGTGTCACAGTAAAGTAGGGAGACATGCTTGCCAAGATCAGATCAACATAGAAGGCAGAACTAAGAGAGGAAGACAGATAAAAGGGGGTGGAGAAGGAGTGGCAGGCTGAGGGAAACAATATATACTCTCTGTCAAGTTATTTTGTCCCTCCCCTCCATTCAATAACACATTTATGCACCAATTATCAGTCTGATTGCCCTTTATAGTAACAGTCGTGTCTAAATGCCATAATTTTGCCTTGCCAAAATGCTAGAAAGCCCTAAAGAACAAGGCAGCCTCTATCACTATATCTGCTGCACTACTCAGTAGAGGACCTGGCACATAAAAGATGGTCTCATGTTTTTGAAAAATTTAAAGGGCTACACTGTGGAAGGAGCCTCAGTGTCCATCAAAAGATTAATGGATAAAGAAGATGTAGTTTATGTATACAATGGAATATTACTCCGCCATTAGAAACAACAGATACCCACCATTTGCTTCAACGTGGATGGAACTGGAGGGTATTATGCTGAGTGAAATAAGTCAATCAGAGAAGGACAAACATTATATGGTCTCATTCATTTGGGGAATGTAAAAAATAGTGAAAGGGAATAAAGGGGAAAGGAGAAAAAAATGAGTGGGAAATATCAGAAAGGGACACAGAACATGAAAGACTGCTAACTCTGGGAAACGAACTAGGGTGGTGGAAGGGGAGGTGGGCAGGGGGTGGGGGTGACTGGGTGACGGGCACTGAGGTGGGCACTTGACGGGATGAGCACTGGGTGTTATTCTATATGTTGGCAAATTGAACGCCAATAAAAATAAATTTATAAAAATAAAAATTAAAAAAAATAAATAAAGGGCTACACAAAGTGATTCATGTCATTAAATATAAAATAAAAATGTTAAAGATTATCTGTGCCTACCTGGCTCCCAATTTCCACAATCCACTCTCTCCCCATGACCCCAATATTATGGTACTAGAACAAATTGTAACTTTGTCCACAATCCACAATTCCTTCTCTTTTGCTAACAGTATGCTTTGGCAGTATCTCACTTTCTGACCTTTTGCTCCAATTCTTTTTTTTTTTTTTTTTAAATTTTTTTTATTTATTTATGATAGTCACAGAGAGAGAGAGAGAGAGAGAGAGGCAGAGACACAGGCAGAGGGAGAAGCAGGCTCCATGCACTGGGAGCCCGACGTGGGATTCGATCCCGGGTCTCCAGGATCGCGCCCTGGGCCAAAGGCAGGCGCTAAACCGCTGCGCCACCCAGGGATCCCTTTTTGCTCCAATTCTTATGACTGGACTTCTATCTTATTCTTTGTCCTCTAGAACATTTCTATGTAACCTAACTACTACCTCTCCAGGACCTCTGAGATAGGGTTTAGTCTTTGTTATGGGGTTGAATTATGTCCCCTATGAATATATGTTTAAGTTATACCCCCCCCAAATCTCAAATATGTCACCTCCAAATGTGACCTTATTTGGAAATAGGGTTGTTGCAGATGTAATTAGTTAAGATGACGTGTTACTGGAATAAGATGGGCCCTTAATCCAAAATAATTAGTGCTCTGATAAGAAAAGAGGGTTGCCTGGAGACAGATACCTAAGGAGAGCACCATGTGATGACAGAGGCAAAGATTGGAGTGACACAGTTGCAAGCCAAGGAACACCAAGTATTGTGGCTATACCAGAACCTTGAAAAGGCAAGGAAGGATATTCTCTAAAGCTGTCAGAGTGAGCATGGTCCTGCTGACACTTTGATTTCAGATTCCTAACCTCCAGAACTGTGAGACAACACATGTCTATTGTTTTAAGCCACTCAGTTTGTGGTACTTGATTAGGGGAACCCTAAGAAACTAATGTGGTCTTGTGGCTAGTTTCTTTGTAGATATTACAGGAATCACTATGCATACACCATCAGAACACCCCTAACTAAGGGATATCAGGGTGAGAATCCTGCACTTGTAGCAGTACTCCTTAGGTATCTGCTGGTCAAAATATCTTTTCTCCAACTTCCACAATGATTCTGTTCTCCCAAGTATGTCACAAATTCCATGGGGGATTGGTCCTACAAAATATTAAAATAGTGTCTCGCCATATATCAACACGTTTTTTTCCTTGCTCATCTTTAATTAGCAGCCCTAAAGTTAGAAGAGCAGAAAGAAAGCACACAAGAAAAAAAACAACAAAAAGGATCACCTACATGACAGAAGGCCTAGTCAGCCAAGGATGGATTTATTTGTAATTCAGTAAAGAGCTCTGTCTGTCCTCTACTTTTTCAAAATGTGATATGTAGAGATTCCTAACTCTGGGAAATGAACAAGGGGTAGTGGAAAGGGAGGGGGGTGGGAGGTTGGGGTGACTGGGTGACGGGCACTGAGGGGGGCACTTGACAGAATGAGCACTGGGTGATATGCTATATGTTGGCAAATTGAACTCCAATAAAAAATGTGATATGTAACATTTTCATGAATAAGTGTGATTTCAAAAAAAAGAAACACTGCATCATTTTCTTTGAAAGAATGGAAACTATTATATGTAGGGAAAATGGTAAATGTTGCATAGATGTGAAAAATCACAACATATCTTTTTTAGAGTAAATCGAATGTTCCTAGTGAAGCTGATAAATTGATGGCTCAGCACATCTGGGGACTTGTTTACTCTGGTTTGCAATTGTCCTTGCCACAAAGGCTAAGTTTTGCTTTCTCATGGTTTGCAGGATATGAGAACATAAAACAGATTTTGTAACTCCTGGGTCATAGAAATCTCCTCATTTTTATATATAACTATAAAACTCTTAGGACTATGGAATACTTTCAGTTTGTGTATATGTGTGTACATGCAAGGGTGTACACTTGTGTATGTGTATTGTGGTGGTGGTGGGATAATCTTTTTTAAAAAAGTGTTGAATTATATCATAAACACACATACAGATGTATACTAACACATTATCCCAACCACACTTACATCCTGCTACATGCTGTAAGAGTAAAGAATTACTTGAACTTGAATATTATAGTAAATTACTCTTTCATGTGACAAAGAATGTGGTGATAAAGAAACCAAAGCAATTCATGGAGAAGCAATTTGTCCCACCTGTGAGAACTTCCTCACAGTTTTGAAATAAACATGAAATAAACACTAGAGATGTACCCTACAAATATTTTATACTGAGGAGGAATTTTAATGTGATTTGGAGAGGATAAAGCTAGGATTATCAAATATTTTTTAATATGTCCTGACATGAAACCCCCCCCCCCCAAAAGAGAGAAGTTCCTTATTTGAAGATTGACTGAAGGATACCATTTTCACTATAAAAGCTGAACACAGAGGCACCTAGGTGGCTCAATTAGTTAAGCATCCAACTCTTGATTTTAGCTCAGGTCATGATCTCAGGATGGTGAGATAGAACCCCGCATTGGGCTCTGTGCTGAGCACGGAGCTTGCTTAAGATTCTCTTTCCCCACTGCTCACACTCTCTTTCTCAATTGATCAATCAATCAATAAAAGCTGACCACATTCTATTCTATACATTGTAGGGTTGAAAAACTGCTTGAAAACTCCTGAAAAATGGAAGCTCAAAAAAACATAGAAGCATGTATATTGAACTTCAGGTATAGACACTAGTAGAATGTCATCCCCATCAACAAATTTTCTTGGGTGAATTATAGGTAAATTGTGAATGTACTACTAGTCATGTTTGAGAAAAGATACATGGGTAGGGAGAAGTAATTGAAAAAGGGAGGATAATGATATTGTGATAGGTGGATATTTCAAAGCCTAGCAATGTAAAAAACTTAGAGTTTAAAGTAAAATGGAATAGAGAACTAGAAAGTACCTAGCATATAATGATCATGATTTCTTGGAAAAAGATGGTGAGTCAAAGCATATGTATGACCTCTCTCTTCTCCAATGACATTCTTTTAAAAGTACCCAGAAAGTATGTGTGTGGCGAGAGAGCATAACCTGCATTGTTAGTACAAGAAGTTGATAAGAAATGCCAGCCCCAGAAAGCAGGCATTTGCTAACAGCTATTCTAGATAATGAAATCTCAAGATTATATATTATACACAGTGCCAATCAGACCATATTGGAACAAACAAATAAGCAGAAATGCTCTGAATTCTAAAAATGTACTTTAGTTATGAAGCAAAGGCTGGAAGTAGGGTTTGAAAGACTGAGAGAGACTCAGACCAATGTCCTTGCCCATAGTGAAGGGAAAAGTCAGGGACCACTGGGTAGTAAAGTCAGATGCAGCAGAGGATTTCCTGAGTAGCAGGCAAACAGGGAAGCAGTTCTAGAGAAGTGTTTCAGGCAAATGCCTTGTTGAAGTCAGACCCCTGGGAACAGGCATTTACTGAGAAAAGAAGACCATGGACAATGTAGCAATGACTTTGAGGTATGGTTTTCCCAGTGATCAGGGTTTATGGCTAATATATTCAAGAGCTTCTTGGTAAATTAAACATGGGACTGAGTATATGTGTAGTAACACCATAAAACAGGCCAACAGGAAAGGACTGTCTTTCCCAAAAGACAAGGCTGTTTTACACCTAACAAAGAGGCCTGTGTACACTAGGGCTACATCTGGCAAGGTAACTTTACCAAAGAGGAAATGAGTGGATGGAAAAGGACAAGGACTAACAGATGCATCAATGGTCCAGGTCTCTTTCCTACCTGTCCAGGCAATGCTGGAGAACTAAGAGAATGCCTAAGATAGCATCAAAATGGAAAATTAGAATCTAGGAAGAATCCACTCACCTGAGAAAACCAGATCATGGTAGAAAACTCATTTAAGAATAAGTAATGAAAAAATATCAGGCTATGGAAAATGTTTTGTGGCTTAAAGAGCATCTAAGAAAGGATATATAAGTGACTAAAGAAAACAAATTTTTTAAATAAATTTTTATTTATTTATGATAGTCAGAGAGAGAGAGAGAGAGAGAGAGGCAGAGACACAAGCAGAGGGAGAAGCAGGCTCCATGCACCGGGAGCCCGACGTGGGATTCGATCCCGGGTCTCCAGGATCGCGCCCTGGGCCAAAGGCAGGCGCCAAACCGCCGCGCCACCCAGGGATCCCAAGAAAACAAATTTTTTAAGAATACCTTTTCAGTATTAAAACATCTTCAAGGAATTACAGAGCCCTTGTGGACTCTGTATACAGAAGTACTATATACTTCTTTGATCTTACCTTTTGCCATACTCAATCACTTCTGGAATTCCATCCCTTGTCTGGTAATAACAAAATATCTGTCCTACTCCATACTGGGGTAGTGTCAGAGAAGACCCAGTGAGTAGTTAGATACTCATCAATTGTGAACACAACTGAAATGAAGTGAAATTTGGAATGAAAAAGATAGAAGTCTTAGCAAAGAAATAGAAGATAAAAAGTAGTAGAAACTTTGTAAGTGAAAAACACAATAACTAATGGATAGACTCAACAACTATCAATTCTGAAGAACATGTAGAGAAAAGAGATTGAAGAAAACATAGATAATTACAACTCTGTGGATGAGTCTTACACTGCTGTAATCAGAATCCTGGAAGATGAGGAACAATGTATGGGGCTGAAAAAATGAGAAAATAAGGCTGAAAACTTCCTAAGTTAGGGAAAAAAAACCTTTCTTACAGATTTTAGAGCTAAGGGGATCCCAAAGAGAATGAGCCAAAAGAAATCCATACCAAAATATGTCATAGTCAAACTTATAAAAACTAAAAACAAAGAAGAAATCTTGAAAGCAGTGAGAGAGAAGTGACACCTTACTTTTAGGGGAAAAACAATTCAAATGGTGGTAGATTTCTCATTAGAAACCAAGGAGGCCAGGAGGAAGAGACACAGCACTTTAAAGAGCTGATAGAAAATAACTCAACCTAGAATCCTATATCCAGAGATATTATCCCCTTCAGGAATGAAGGGGACATTGAAAAACTATTATATGAAGGAAAACTAGAATTCATGCCAGTAGAATTATTCTCAAAGAATGGCTAAAGAGGTCATCAAAACAGAAAGGAAATGATAGAAGGAAGAATTTTGGAACATCAGAAGGGAAAAAAAGAATAAACGAAAATATAGATAAATACCATAGATTTTCCTTCTCCTTCTGAGTTTTCTAAATGATTTTTGCTGGTGTAATCAAACTATTTGTAACACCAATGTGGTTTGTAACACCATCCACATTGGTGTTATAAATGTATAAAGAGGAAATACTTAAGTCAATTATATTATAAATGGAAACAGTAAAGGGATGTAAAGAGAAGTAACTTTTATACTTCACTCAAAGTGATAAAATAATGACACTAATAGATTGTTATAAATTATGTATAAATATAAAGTACTACCCGGAGAAGCCACTATAAAAGCTACACAAAGAAATATACCTCAGGGTACCCTAAACAAATAAAACTGGAACCCTTAAGAATGTTCAAGTAACCCACAAGAAGTCAGGAAAAAAGAAAACAGAAAAAAACCAACAACAAACATAAGACAGAAAATAATAGACTTAAGCCGTAACACATCAACAATTACATTAAGTGTAAATAGTCTAAATATGCCATTCGAAAGGTAGAGATCAGCAAAGATTTTTAGGAGAATAAAAAGATAATAAAGAAATACTACAAATAAATTCTTTTTTTAAAAAAGATTTTATTTATTTATTTATTTATTTATTTATTTATTTATTTATTTATTCATGAGAGACACAGAAGAGAGAGGCAGAGACATAGGCAGAGGGAGAAGCAGGCTCCATGCAGGGAGCCCGATGTGGGACTTGATCTCAGAACTCCCAGATCACATTCACCTGCTGAGCCACCCAGGCATCCCTACGAACAAATTCTATACTCATAAACTTGACAATTTAAATGCTATGGACCTATTCCTTGGAAACACAAATTGCCACAACTCAGCCAGTTTGAAATAGTTTTCATAGTCTATAACTATTTTTTTCATAGTCTATAACGATTAAAGAAATTGAATGCAACTTAAAAGAAATATCCAGATCCAGATGGTTTCTCTGGAGAATTATAAAGCTACACAAAATAACACACTGTGTTTTCTGTATAAAGATAGACATATAGATCAATGGAGTAGAATAAGGTTTCCAAAAATAGATCCACATACGTAGAGTCAATTGATTTTCAACAAAGGTGTCAAAACAATTCAATATGGAAAGGATAATTTTGTAATATATTATTCTAACCATATACATTGATGCATAAAGATAAATCTTAAATGTCATATTGGGTAAAAGAAGCAAATAGGAAAACAAGCAGTTCACTTACATTATCTTCAAAAGTAGACAAATATTAGTTTAAAAAAAACATTAGTTTTGTTAAAGGATACAGACATAGATAGGAAAGAAAAGCAGTAAAAGTTAGGAAATAAAGAATTAATATAAATTCTTGTACATTAACTATCACTAAAAAGGAGCAAAGGAGACTAATCCAAGAAGGCCTCATAGATAGATTATAAGGCATGATGATATTCTTTTTTTTTGTCTTGATATTGGTAAAGATGTAGACATTTTATAATTGTTCTTTAAACAGAATGAATATATTCTCATATACTTCATTATTAGAATGTTACATTTCTCTGCATTTAAAAAACTTGGGGTGCCTGTGTGGCTCAGTTGGTTTAGCATCTGCCTTCAGCTAAGGTCATGATCCCAGAGTCCTGGGACTGAGCACTGAGTTGGCCTCCCTGCTCAGTAGGGGACATTGCTTCTCTCTCTTACCTGCTTGTGCTTTGTCTTGCTATCCCTGTCTCTCTCTCTCAAATAAATAAATAAATAAACAAATAAAATCTTAAAAAAATAAAAAAAACCCTTAACGATAGCCATTAAGGAACAGAAATACAAGCTACAGCTTCCAAATTAATAAAGGGGAAAAGGATTATAGAAATTTTATTGATTCAAGGCAGGGGAAGATAAAATATGAAAAGACACAGCTGAGATTGAAAACAAGATAAACATCTCTCTGGACCAGAAACTGAAAAAAGAAAAATGCAAGTGGTCAGCAGGGTTACACCAATAGGCCTGCAAGGCTCTGGGTGTGGAAGCAGTCTGGGATTTTCAGCTATGTAAGGTAACATACAAGAAAAAGATCCATCCAAGACAAGAAATTAGAGAGCTAGACTCATGACTTAATGCCGGATATTGGGGTGGAGTTGTGCTGGTCATGAAAGGGCACTGAGAAGAAAAAAAACCCAACTGTGGTTGCCCAATACAGCATGTGGCTATAGCTTTTAAGAAGCTTTGGGCATAAGGAAATGGGAAGACTTGTAAACAACCTCATACACAAGAATGGAAACCAACCACCTGCTGGCTCAGATCTTGATCTGCTTTATGTCTGTGTCACAGAAGAATGTGAGCATTAACTCATTGTATTACACAGACCTGGTTCTAGACTGGGAAACCAGATGGTTCTACTGGAGGCAACCTGAGACAAAGAGACTGAGAGACAGAAAGGGAGAGTGAGAGAGACCTTTTCACTGCAAAAGAAGCTGCAAACTGAATTCTAAAACATATAAAATAACAAAAGACAGTCAAAAAAATTACTAATCAGAATGTTTTGGGTTTTGGGAGGCCTGGGTGGCTCAGTGGTTGAGCATTTGCCTTTGGCTCAGGGCGTGATCCCAGAGTCCTGGAATCGAGTCCCACATCGGGCTCCCTGCATGAAGCCTGCTTCTCCCTCTGCCTATGTCTCTGCCGCTCTCTCTCTCATGAAAAAATAAATAAAATATTAAAAAACAGAATGTTTTGGGTTTTGAACACACCTGAAAATAAAAAGGAATTCTGACACAAGCTATGATATGGATAGACCTCTTAGATGTTATGCTAAGTAAAATAAACCAGATGCAAAAGGACATATGATTCCAAGTGGTATCCAGAATAGACACATAATTGGAGACAGATAGTAAATTAATGACAGTCAGAGCCAGTGGAAGGAAGAACGGGGAGTTATTGTCTAATGGTTATTGAGTTTCTGTTTGGGCTAATGAAAAAGTTTTGGAAATAGCAGTGATGGTTATATAACATTGTGAATGTAATTAATGTCACTGAATTGTACTCAGAAATTGTGAAAATTGTAAATTTTATGTTACATATCACAATAAAATAAAATGCATTAGGCAAAAATAGAGCTATAGGGAAAGAATACACATCCAGTTACAGTGGGGAATGGTTACATGCACTTTATAAAATGATAGAGCCAGTGAACAAAAATTAGAATACAGTACACTTAACAGAATTAACAACTTGATTTCGTATATTTACACTCCTGTGTATATAACGATTGCTTCAGAGAAACATATAAAGTATATTAATGTGTAAATGGAATATTTAGAAAAGCTGCAATGCATAGAGTATTCTTTGGTGGTATTTGGTTAAAAATCATTAGCATGTAAATTATAATCTTTGACTATAATACAATAAAATTAGAAAAAAATTAAGATTATTTAAAAGCCAAACTTCCTTTAACCCTCCATATTTGAAACCTTTAAAATATAAAGAGGATATCATAATAGAATAATCATAAACGAACATCTATGAAAGTACTACATATCAAAGTTCATGAGATGCAGTTAAGTGGGGTTTAGAGTTTAATGTATATAATCAACTGTATATATTTTAGAAATGAGATGATTTAAAGTTAAGTAGTTCAACATTCAAATCAAGACATTAGAAAAGGAACAAGAATAATATGAAGAAAACAGAAAAAGAAAATAATAAACATGAGAGCAAAAATCAATGAAACAGAAAATCAAACAAACAAACAAACAAGAGGGAATTCACATTGCCTTTGTTTTTGTTTGTTTCAGGTGCAGGATTTAGTGATTCTCCTTTCCGGCAACTCTCACTCAGTTTGTTCTCTATAGTTAAGAGACTGTTTTATGGTTTGCCTCTCACTTTTTTCCCTCTATGTTCATCTGTTTTGTTTCTTAACTTTCAAATATGAGTGAAATCATATGGCATTTGTCTTTCTCTGACATATTTTGTTTCGCATAATACTCTCTAGCTCATTCCACATCATTGCAGATAGGAAGATTTCATTCTTCTTTATGGCTGACTAATATCCCAGTGTGTGTGTGTGTGTGTGTGTACACACCAACCACATCTTCTTTATCCATTCATCAGTCAGTGGACATTTCGGCTCTTTCTACAATCTGGCTATTACTGATAATGCTGCTAACAATATCAGGGTACATGTATTCCTCTGAATGAATATTTTTGGGACACTTGGGTGGCTCCGTGGTTGGGTGACTGCCCTGGGTTCAGGTTGTGATCCCGGGATCCAGGATCGAGTCCCTCATTGGGCAACCTGTGAAGAGCCGGCTTCTCCCTCTGCTTATGTCTCTGCCTCTCTCTCTGTGTCTCATGAATAAATCTTAAAAAAAAGAATATTTTTGTATCCTTGGTTAAATACCTAGTAGTGTAGTTGCTGGATCTATGGTAGTTCTATTTTGAACTTTTTGAGGAATCTCCAAGACGTTTTCCAGAGTAATTGCAAGTTTGCATTATCACCAACAGTAAGACAGTTCCCCTTTCTTTGCATGTTAATTTTAGCCATTCTGACTGGTATGAGGTGATACCTCACTGTAGTTTTGATTTGATTTTTCCCAGATGATGAGTGATGTTGGGCATCTTTTCATGTCATATTGCCATTTAACATTAGTATGCTAGTTAAATCAATAAGAAAAATAAACACGTGATGCAAGAATTGAGAAGAGCCAAAACTTTCTGTTTCAGATTCTATTATTGTCTATATAGAAAATTCAAGTATATCTACAGATAAACCCTTAGACTCAGTAAGAGTGATTAATGATATTTCCAGATACAAAGAAAAGAATCTATAGTATCCTCATATATGTCCAGTTATATATTAGACTGTTTCTACTATTAGGGTAGTAGAAAAAATATTCCATTTATAACAGTGACCAAAATTTATGAGTGTCCAGAAAAAAAATCTAATGAGTTTTTACAAAATAAACCACACACACACACACACACACAAATAAATAAGCCACACAACATTTTTGAAGAATGGAAAAGAAAACCTAAATTAAGAGGAAAAAAATAGCAACTCCAAAAATTAGAAGCCTCTCTAGAAATTCTCTTTAAATAAATATACAAATTAAATATAAGCACAAAATCCCACCAGACTTTCCATTGGATACTAATAAAGAACCAAAAATCTCAAAGGCAAATTTGATAAAAAGGAAGGGAAACATGTTATGAAGCAATAGACTTTAAGACAGTCTAGTATTAGCTCAGGGATAGATAAATCAAGCAAATAAAATAGAAATGAGGACTACTCAAAATAGTGCATATATATATATGCACTATATATATATATATATATATATATATATATACTGTGTGTGTGTATATATAATATATATATACATATACACACATACACAAATACATAATGACAAATATGTGCAAATGGGTTGACCATTCAAAAAAAGAGTCCAATTGGCTATGAATATAGAATGAAATTATATTACTACCTAATATAGAGAATAAACCCTAGTTGAATAAATATCTAACTGTAAAAGGCAAACTAATGTTTTAGGGAAAAAAGATAACTTCTTTATGACATTATTGATATTGATAATTTTTATTTACAGTGCAGGTAAAGACTTGTGATAAACCAAGACTTTAAGGTAAAATGACTGTCCACCACCATCTTTTAGCAATTCTATCATAGCAACACTTTTATTTTTTTGTATAATTTTTTATTGGAGTTCAATTTGCCAACATATAGCATAACACCCAGTGCTCATCCCGTCAAGTGCCCTCCTCAGTGTCTGTCACCCAGTCACCTGATCCCCCCGCCCACCTCCCCTTCCCCTACCTCTTGTTCGTTTCCCAGAGTTAGGAGTCTCTCATGTTGTCACCCTCACTGATATTTCCCACTCATTTTCTCTCCTTTCCCTTTTAATCCCTTTCACTATTTTTTATATTCCCCAAATGAATGAGACCATATAATCTTTGTCCTTCTCCGATTGACTTACTTCATTCAGGATAATACCCTCCAGCTCCATCCACGTTGAAGCAAATGGTGGGTATTCCTCATTTCTTTTTTTTTTTTTTTTTTTAGTATTCCTCATTTCTAATGGCTGAGTAATATTCCATTGTATACATAGACCACATCTTCTTTATCTATTCATCTTTCGATTGACACCAAGTCTCCTTCTACAGTTTGGCTATTGTGGACATGATCGTAGCAACACTTTTAAACATATGGCCTTTGACGCTGCCGAGAAAGGGAAGTGGGAAGGTGATAAAAGCTCACCAGCCTTTAGCTGGCTTGGAAATAACACCCTACTGGCCATGATTAGTCTCAATTCAACTTCAGGGAAGCCTGGGAAATGTAGGGGTGCACTTGGAACCTAGGTTGTAGGAGTGACTAATACCTGGCTCTTCCACAGGTTATTGATCTATGATTTCTATATTTCATTTAATCAAACACTTATTACTTTTCTATTGCTGCTTCAACAAATTACCAGAAACTTAATGCCTCAAAACACCCCAAATTTTCTGCATTGCACTTCTGGAGGTCAGAAGTTCCAAATGGATTTCACTGGTCTGAAACCAAGATATTGGCAGGGCCATGTTCCACTGGAGGTTCTATGAAAAAAATAATTTTTCCTTGTCTTTTTGATCTTCTAGAGGCTGCCAACATTCCTCAAACCACATCCCTGACCAGCAATCAGATAATTTCAATCTCTGCTCCTATCATCACATCTCCTTCTCAGACTCTCACATATTCCTCTTTCATTTGGAAGGGCCCTCATGATTACACTTAACTTAATCACATCTGCAAAGTCTCCTCTGCCAGGTAAAATCACATATTCACAAGCTATGAGCATTAGGATGTTGACATATTTGTAGCACCATTATTCTGCCTGCCACACATGGTATGATTCCATTTTTGTAAAACATACAAATAACACACATGAACACACACATAACTGGAAATTTATATGCACCTATAAATGCAATTCTATATGTGTAAATAGGATGTTAAATTTAAAGATATGAGATTGTCTTCTAAAAGAGTTACCTAACTGTATTCAGAATTTGAAATAGGGTAAGTAAAACTCGTTAAAGCTGAGAGAAGATTTTAGAAGAAAGAGTTCTTTAGAACAAATTATACATGTTTGTCACATATACAGCAAGTGGAAGGGTACAGGGTATTTTAGAGGATACTAACCTTTCTCAAGGAGGAGTCCTGTAAGAGCACTCAGAAGGCATGATATAAGTTCTATGAGAGTTGTGCAGTTGGGTGTCACAGAAACCTAATACTTGGCAAACCCCCAGGACTCTAAAGGAGAGGGGCTGCAGCTATCATGCTGGAGGTGCAGAACAGAGACAGAGAAACTGGGCTCTGCTGGGAGCCTGCTAAACTTACACTGCCATGGTGCAAAGGATGCAAGAATATTTCCTGTGGATCACAATAAAAAGGAGAGAGCTAGCCTCTACTTGTGAGGTTGACCTTGAGATGGGACCCCAGAAGAACATCAAAATGGAGTGCATACTAAAATAACAGAGACTGAGGAGTAAGAAACCCAAAGATAAGAATGCATTACTAGCCTTATGGGAACTTCAAGTCCATATGTGTAAACAGGATGTTAAATTTGGAGATAAAATAGATGTATATTCCAAATTATTTACTAAACTATATAGAGAATTTGAAATAGAGAAAGTAAAATTGTCAGTGAATGAAGAACACACAAAGAATACCCATGCTCAGGAGTGACACCAGTATGATGGTGAAATAGGAAGGCCCAGTCCTCTGTTTTCCCACAGAGACACCAACTCAATAATGTATAGGCTAAATTGCCTTTGTGAGAACTCAAGAAACCAGGTAAGAGTTTGCAGCACCCCTGATGTGGGCAAAGCCAAGAAGAGCCACATGAAATCTGGTAAGAAAGTTTGTTGCATTGACCTACCATGTCCCCTCCCCTTCTGCAGCACAGAACAGCACATTGGTAGAAAACTTCCAACTTGTAGCTTCTCCCTAGGGAGACATAGAGCATGGAACATCTGTCACTTTGACTTTCAGAGGGCTGTTCCAAGGACTAGTTTTTGTCTTACTTCACTCAGCTCTGACAGGAACCAATATAGTTGGGATGCCTAGAGGCTACTGAGAACAAAGGCTAGCATGGTGGCTTTTTCAACACTAGGGAGACTACACTACCATAGACAGGAATCAGGGAAAGCAAAATATTACAAGTTCCTGAAAAAGAAACAAGGTCAAACTTCTTTAACATAGAAATTACATGTACAAGCCTAAAGAAGTCACATACACATAAGAGAGTTGAGATATTCCAGAATCTCTAGTCAGCTTCATTGCTGAAAATCTTCCCCTGTACAAAGTCAGGCCAAAAAGACTGAGAAGTGGTGTTTTTTTCAAATGTCCCAATTTCAAAAGAATCACATGATATACCAAAAAAAAAAAAAAAAAAAAAAAAGGAAAAAAAAAAAAAAGGAAAATATCCAGAAACCAAACTTAGAAAATGGGGATCTAGAATTCCCCTGGGAAGCCATCTGACCCTGGACTCTTGTTTGAGGTGAGATATTTTTTATTACAGCTTCAATTTCTTTCCTGGGTATGTGTCTGTTCAGGTTTTCTGTTTCTTCCTGTTTCAATTTTGATAGTTTATACATCTCTAGGAATGCATCCACTTCTTCCAGATTGCCTAATTTGTTGGCATATAGTTGCTCATAATATGTTCTTATAACTGTTTGTATTTCTTCAGTGTTGGTTGTGATCTCTCCTCTTTCTTTTTTTTTTTAAGATTTTATTTATTTATTCATGAGAGATACACATAGAGAGGAAGAGACACAGGCAGAGGGAGAAGCAGGCCCCTTGCAGGGAGCCCAATGTGGGACTTGATCCCAGGATCTCAGATCATGACCTGAGCCGAAGGCAGATGCTCAACCATGAGCCACCCAGGTGTCCCAATGATCTCTCCTCTTTCATTCATGATTTCCCTCTCTCTCTCTCTCTCTCCCTCTTTTTTTTTTTTAATTTTTTTTTTAAATTTATTTTTGATAGTCACAGAGAGAGAGAGGCAGAGACACAGGCAGAGGGAGAAGCAGGCTCCATGCACCGGGAGCCCGACGTGGGATTCGATCCCAGGTTTCCAGGATTGCGCCTTGGGCCAAAGGCAGGCGCCAAACCGCTGCGCCACCCAGGGATCCCTCTCTCTCTCTCTTTGATAAGTCTAGCCAAGGGTTTATCAATCATGTTCTTTCAAAGAACCAGCTCCTGGTTTCTGTTCTACTGTTCTTTTGGTTTGTATTTCATTGATTTTTGCTCTATCTTTATTATTTCTTTTATCCTGCTGGATTTAGCCTTTATTTGCTGTTCTTTTTCTTCCCTTAGGTGTATGATTAGGTTGTATATTTTGAGACCTTTCTTGTTTCTTGAAAAAGCTTTGTATTGCTATATACTTCCCTCTCAGGACCACATTTTTTGCATCCCAAAGGTTTAGAACAGTTATGTTTTCATTTTCATTTGTTTCCATGAATTTTTAAAATTCTTTAATTTCCTGGTTGACCCATTCACTTTTTAGTAGGATGTTCTTTAGCCTCCATGTATTTGAATTCATTCCAGATTTCCTCTTGTGACTGAGTTCAAGTTTCACTCCATTGTAGTCTGAAAATATGCAGGGAATGATCTCAATCTTTTGTACTGTTTGAGACCTGATTTGTGACCCAGTATAAGAGATCTATTCTGGAGAATGTTCCATGTGTACTAGAGAAGAATGTGTATTCTGTTGCTTTAGGATGGAATGCTCTGAATATATCTGTAAAGTCCATTTAGTCCAGTGTGTCATTCAAAGCCTTTGTTTCCTTGTTGATCTTCTGCTTAGATGATCCGTCCATTGCTATGAGTGGGATGTTAAAGTACCCTGCTATTAATGTATTATCAATGTATTTAATTTTGTTATTATTTATATAATATTATATATATAATATTATATATATTTATATAATATTTATATATAATTATATATAAATATTATATATAATTATATATATATAATATTTATATATAATTGGCTGCTCCCATGTTAGGGGCATAAATACAATTGTTGTATCTTCTTGTTAGACCCTTTAATTATGATATAGTGTCCTTCCTCATCTCTTATTACAGTCTTTGGTTTAAAATCTAATTTGTCTAAGGATTGCTACCCCATTTTTCTTTTGATGTTGATTATGTCATTGATGATAAATGATTTTCCACCCCCTCACCTGCAATCTGGATGTGTCTTTGGGTGTAAAATGAGTCTCTTGCAGACAGAATATTGATGGGTCTTGCTTTTTTCTCTAATCGATACCCTATATGCCTTTTGATTGGAGCAGTTAGCCCATTTACGAGTAACTATTGATAATGGCACGAATTTAGTGCCATTGTATTATCTGTAAAGGCATTGTTTCTGTATATTGTGTCTGTTCCTTTCTGATCTATGTTACTTTTTGGCCTTTTCTTCACTTAAAATGATCTCTTTTAATATTTCTTGCAGGGGTGGTTTAGTGATCACAAATTATTTTGGTTTCTGTTTGTCCTGGAAGCTTTTTATCTCTCAGCTGTATGTTTTTCTCATTTAGTACTCTGAATACATCATGCCAGTCCTTTCTGGCCTGCCAAGTCTCTGTGGAGAGCTCTCCTACCAGTCTAATGTTTCTACCATTGTAGGTTATGGACACTTGTCCTGAGTTGTGTTCAGGATTTTCTCTTCTTTTGTCTCTGAAATTTGCAACGTTCGTTCTCATATGTCAAGGTGTTGATCTATTTTTATGATTTTGAGGAAAGTTCTCTGTGCCTTCTGGACTTGGATGCCTTTTCCCTTTTCCAGATTAGGGAAGTTCTCAGCTATAATTTGCTACAATATGCCTTCTTTCCTTTCCTTTTATGGAATCCAATATTCTAATATTGTTTCACTTTATGGTATCCCTTATCTCTCAAATTCTCCCCTCACAATCTAGTAGTTGTTTATCTCTCTTTTTCTCAGCTCCTTTATTCTCCAACATTTTGTCTTCCATATCACTAGTTCTCTCTTCTGACTCATTTATCCTAGCAGTTAGAGCCTCTATTTTTTATTGTATTTCATTAATAGCTTTTAAAAAAATTGACTTGATTAGGCTTTAGTTCTTTTATTATTCCAGAAAGGGATTCTCTAGTATCTTCTATGGTTTTTAAGAAGAATTAATATCTATTTTTCTGAAGTGGTTTCAAAAAATAAAAAAGGAAGGAAAACATGCGAACTCTTTCTATGAAGTTAGCATTCCCTTGATCCCAAAATCAGACAAGACCTCACCAAAAAGGAGAATTACAGACCAATATCCCTGATGAACATGGATGACAGAATTCTCACCAAGATACTAGCCAATAGGATCTAATAGTACATTAAAAGGATTATGCATCATGACCAAGTGGAATTTATTCCTGGGTGGTTCAATATCTGAAAATCAATCAATGTGATACACTATATTAATAAAAGAAAGGAAAAGAGCCATATGACCCTCTCAATAGATGAAGAAAAAGCATTTGACAAAGTACAGCATTCTTTATTGATTAAAACTCTTCACAGTGTAGGGATAGAGAGAATATACCTTAATATCATAAAAATCATACACAAAAGCCCATAGTGAATGCCATTCTCATTGGGGAAAAACTGAGAGCTCTTCCCATAAGGTCAGAAATAAGACAGGGATATCCACTATCACCTATATTATTCAACATAGTACTACAAATCCTAGCCTTAGCAATCAGATGAAAAATAAATCAATAAACTAAGGGTATCTGAATCAGCAAAGAAGTCATGATACTCTACGTGGAAAACACAAAACACTCTACCCCAAAATTGCTAGAACTCATACAGGAATTCAGCAAAATAGCAGGATATAAAATCAATGCACAGAAATCAGTTGCATTTTTATACACCAACAATGAGACAGAAGAAAGAGAAATTAAGGAGTCAATCCCATCTACAATTGCACCCGAAACTAAGATACTTAGGAATAAACCTAACCAAAGAAACAAAAGATATGTACTTAGAAAATTATCAAACACTAATGAAAGAAATTGAGGAAGACACAAAGAAATAGCAAATTGTTCCATGCTCATGGATTAGAAGAACAAAAATTGTTAAAACATATATACTGCCTAGAGCAATCTATACATTAAATGCAATCCTATCAAAATACCATCAATCTTTTTCACAGAACTGGAACAAATAATCCTAAAATCTGTATGGAACCAGAAAAGACCCTCAAATAACCAAAGGAATATTGAAAAAGAAAACCAAAGTTAGTTGTATCACAATTCCAGACCTCAAGCTTTATTACAAATCCATAATCATCAAGAAAGTATAGTTCTGGTGCAAAAACAGACACATTGATCAATGGAACAAAATAGAGAAACCAGAAATGTACCTTCAAATCTGTAGCCAACTAATCTTTGACAAAGCAAGAAAGAATATCCAATGCTAAAAAAGTCTCTTCAACAAATGGTGTTGGGAAAATCGGACAGCCACATGCAGAAAACTGAAACTGGACCATTTTCTTACACCATACACAAAGATAGATTCAAAATGGATAAAAGACCTAAATGTGGGAAATCCATCAGAATATTAGAGGAGAACACAGGCAGTAACCTCTTCAACCTTGGCCATAGCAATTTCTTGCTAGATACATCTCCAAAGACAAAAGGGTAACAAAGGCAAAAATGAACATTGGGACTTCATCAAGATAAAAAGATTTTGCACAGCAAGGGAAACAGTTGACAAAACCAAAATGGGAGAAGATATCTGTAAATGCTTTATCAGATAAAGGGCTAGTACCCAAAATCTATAAAGAACTTAACAAACTCAATACCCAAAGACAAATAATTCGATCAAGAAATGAGCAAAAGACATTAACAGACATTTGTCCAAAGAAGCATACAAATGGCTCTAACAGACACATGAAAAAATGCTCAACATCACTTGGCATCAGGGAAATATAAATCAAAACCACAATGAGATACCACCTCATATTAGTCAGAATGGCTAAAACTAGCATGGCAAAAAAAAAAAAAATGACAGATATTGGCAAGGATGTAGAAAAAGGGGAAACTTCTTACACTGTTGGTGGGTATGCAAGCTGTTGTAACCACTCTGGAAAACAGTGTGGAAGTTCCTCAGATAGTTGAAAATAGAGCTACCCTAAGACCGAGCAATTGCACTACTAGGGATTTACCCCAGCGATACAAATGGAGTGATTCAAAAGGGTGCCTACATCTCAATGTTAATAGCAGCAATGTCCACAATAGCTAAACTATGCTCTCCCAGTGAGAGCATGGAGCAGGCACCCAGTGCTCATCCTCACCCACCTCACAGCTCTGGCACCTCTCTGTCGACAGCTGGAGACATTCACAAGCAAGAATGTACTCTATAAGAAACATGCCGGGATTCTCCTGAGACAGATCTCAAGCCCAGCAGTTTCTGAAATAATGTTCACTGAGTTCTATACTTTAGAATCCAGTTCACTGGATTCTATACTTTTTTTTTTTTTTTTTTTTTATTTTTTTTATTTTTCACTCCATTCTATTTTTTTTTATTGGTGTTCAATTTACTAACATACAGAATAACACCCAGTGCCCGTCACCCATTCACTCCCACCCCCCGCCCTCCTCCCCTTCTACCACCCCTAGTTCGTTTCCCAGAGTTAGCAGTCTTTACGTTCTGTCTCCCTTTCTGATATTTCCCACACATTTCTTCCCCCTTCCCTTCTTTTTCCTTTCCCTGTGAGCAGGTGCCATTTAGTTTTAATTTCAAATTACCTATAGATTTTTGGGAGATCTGTCAATGAACTATATAAATAAGACATAAAAGTATAGAATCCTTTCACGGATTCTATACTTTTATGTCTTATTTATATAGTTCATTGACAGATCTCCCAAAAATCTATAGGTAATTTGAAATTAAAACTAAATGGCACCTGCTCACACTGGCAGCCAAATCAAAAAACAAAAACAAAAACAAAGAGCTCAGATGTCCATTGACAGATGAATGGATAAAGAAGATGTGGTATATATATATATACAACGGACTATTACTCAGCCACCAAAAAAATGAAATCTTGCCATTGCAATGATTTGAATGGAAGTAGAAGGTATTATGCTAAGTGAAATAAGTCAATCGGAGAAAGACAATTGTAGAATTTAAGAAACAAACAGAAGATCATAGGGGAAGGGAGAGAAAAATAAAACATGATTAAATCAAAGAGGGAGATAAACCATAAGAGATTCTTAATCATAGGAAACAAACTGAGGTTGCTGGAAGGGATGGGGGTGGAGGGATGGGGTAACTGAGTAATAGATATTAAGGAGGGCACATGATTCAATGAGCACTGGGTATTATATAAGACTGACCTCTCCAACTAAAAGTAATAATATGCTATATGTTAATCAATTGATATTTAAATTAAATTAAAAATTAATTAATTGAACAAGGAAAAAAAGAAATGAGAATCTATGAATTAGCTGATGAAGAACCATTACAAATAGCAATTTTAAAGATGCTTGATAAGCTAAAAGAGAACACTGATGGAAAACTAAATAAAATCAGGAAAAAAATGCATGAACAAAATGAGAATAATTTCTTTAATGAAGAAATAGAATATACTGAAAAGGGATCAAGGAAAAATTCTGAAGCTGAAGTATACAAAAGTAGAACTGAAAAATTCACTAGCAGGATTCAAAAACAGAGTTGATGAAGCAGGAGATAGAAACAATGAACATGAAGATAGGTCATTTAAAATTATGAGTCAGACCTAACACTGGGGAACAAATAAGGGATAGTGGAAGGGGAGGCGGGCAAGGGGTTGGGATGATGGTGACTGGCACTGAGGGGCCACTTGATGGGATGAGCATTGGGTGATATGCTATATATTGGCAAATTGAACTCCAATAAAAAATAATATACAATTATATGTCAGAATTATAAGAGAAAAAAGCGTGAGAAGTGATAGGAGTCAAGGGACTTACGGACATGATCAAAAGAGTAATGTATGCATTATGGGAGTCACAGAAGAGACAGGGAAAGGAACAAAGAGTCCTTTGAAGAAATAAAGGCCAAAAATGTCCCAAATTTGAGAAATAAAATGGATATAAAAGCTCAAGAAATAAAAAGAACTCCAAATGGGATAAATACAAAAAGGGTCATGCAAATTGTCAAAAGTCTCAAAGAAAGAATGTTGAAAGCAGCAAGAAAAAAGTGACTCATCCCATATAAGGGAGCTCTCATGAGATTATCAGTGGATTGCTCAATAGAAATCTTGCAATCCAGAGGGCTTAGGATGATATATTCAATATGATGAAAGAAGAAAATTGCCAAACAAGAAAAATGGCAAAGCTGCCTTTCAAAAATAAAAGAGAAATTAAGCCCTTCCTAGACAAATAAGGGCAGAAGGTGTTCACTGATCCAATACCTGCCCTACAAGAAATGCTAAAAAATAGTTCTTTGTGTTGAAGCAAAAAGACATTGGATACCAATCTGAAAACCTACACAATTATAAAACTTTCTGGTAAAGAGAAACATATAGGCAAACATAGAATCCTCAATGTCAGCACATAAATCACCTTTAATTCTGGCACAGATTTTAAGTGACAGAGGCATTAAAAATAACTATAAATCTATGTTAATGGATAAACAGTATAAAAATGTAATTTATTACATCAAAAACATAAAGTGAACAGAGATGTAAACACAGAGTTTTTGTATGCAATTAAAGGTAAATTGCTATCAGTTTAAGACAGATCGTTATGTAGAGGGGGGCAGGTAGAGGGGATTAATAGTAGGATTAAGAGTACTTTATCTTGAGGAGCCCCGAGTAATGTACAGAATTGTTGAATTACTATATTGTACACCTGAAACCAATATAATACTGTAAGCTAAATATACTTTAATTAAAATTAAAGATAAATAAAATAATAAAATAAAATGGATTGTTATAACTTTAAGATGTTTTTTGTAATCTCCATGGTAACCACAAATAAAATACTATAGAAGATACATAAAAAGAAATGAGAAAGGGATCAAAGCATGTAACTACCAAAAAAAATATAAATGAAACACAAAGGAAGGTAGTAAGAGAAAAAGATGGACAAAATAGTTACAAGACATATGGGAAACCACTAACAAATGGCCATAATAAGTCCTACCCTATTGTTAATTACTTTAAATGTAAATAGATCAAAGCTCCCAATAAAAAGATATAGAGTTATTGAATGGGTTGAAAAACATAAGGTCTATCTATATGATGTCTATAAGAAACTCACTTTAAAATCTAAGGGCACATATAGGGCTGAAAGCAGAAAGATAGGAAAATACATAATGGGCAAAAAGTAAATAGGTGAGGTGACTGTAATTATAACATAAAATAGGTAAGACAGAAACTGTCTTAAGAGATAAGGAAGGACAATTTATTATAATTAAAAGATCAATTCATCAGAAAATATAAGAATTATAAATATATGCACTTAACATCTGAGCTCCCTTATATTTAGGAAAAAAGTTGACAGAATTGAAGAAAGAAATAGCAATATACTATAGAAGGAAATTTTAACAGTCCTCTATATTAAAAGAGGACTTTATTATGAAATGGCTGAAATAACCAGACAGAAAAGCAATATGGAAACAGAGGTCTTGAATAACACTATAGACCAATAAGATCTAACAAGTATATACAACATTATACCCAAAGACAGCTAAATACACATTCTTCTCAATTGCACATGAAACATTCTCCACAACAGATCACATGTTGGGCCACAAAGCAAGTTTTAACAAATTTAAGAAGACTTAAATCATGCCAAAGATCTTTTCCAGCCACAATGAGATGAAACTAGAAATCAATAGCAAAAAGAAAACTGGAAAATTCACAAATACATAGAACTTAACACACTCTTAAACATCCAATGGGTCAAAAATGAACAAAATATCCTGAAACAAAGAATAAAAGAAAACACCATACCAAAACTTAAGGGATGCAGTGAAAACAGTATTAAGAGGGAAGTTTATAACAGTAAACAATTACATTAAAAAAGAAGAAATATCTCAAATCAACAACCTGACTTTCCATCTTCAGGACTAAAAAGAAACAAACTTAATCCATGTTAGTGGAAGGAAGGAAATAAAGATTAGAGGAAAAATAAATGAAATAGAGTAACATTGAAAAAGACAAAACAGAGTTGTTTTTTTAGGACACCAACAAAATTGGCAAACTCCGCTAGACTGAGAAAAAACAGAAGACCCACATAAATAAAATAAAAAATAAAAGACAGGTGCCTGGGTGGCTCAGTTGATTAAGCATCCAACTCTTGGTTTTGGCTCATGTTATAATCTCAGAATCATGAGATGGAGCCCCATGTAGGGTTCTGTGTTGGGTGTGGAGTCTGCTTAAGAGTCTCTCTCCCTCTCCCTCTGCCCTTCCTCTGCTACTTGCAAGGTCTCTTTCTCTCTAAAAAAATTAAAATAAAAGTAAAAAAATAAATTAATAAAGAGGAGATATTACACCTGATGCCATAGAAGTAAAAAGGACTGTGAACAGTTATACACAAACAAATTGGGTAATCTAAAAGAAATGGATAAATTACTAGAAATATAGACTCTAACAAGACCAACTCATAGAGAAAAAAATTCCTAACAGACCTATAATCACTAAGGAGACTGAATCAGTAATCAAACATCTCCCAAAAAAGAAAACCTCAGAACCAGATGGCTTCTCTGGATAATTCTACCAATATTTACAGGAGAAAACACCAGTACTCTTCAAACTCTTCCAAAAAAATTGAGGAAGGAACACTTCCAAACTCAGTTTAGGAGGCCAGCATTACCCTGAAACCAAAGCCAGAGAAAGACACTATGAGAAAAAAAAACTAGAAGCAAATATCCTTGATTAATATTGGTATAAAAATGTTCAATAAATTACTAGCAAACTGAATTCAACAGGACATTAAAAGCATTCCACAGTGACTATGTGGGATTTATTCCTGAAATGTCAGGATGGATCAACACATGAAAACCAATCAATTTAGTATACTATATTAACAAAATGAAGGGAAAAAAACCCCACATGATCATCTCAATTGATGAAAAATCATACAGCAAAATTAAACACAATTTCATGATAAAACACTCATAAAACCAGGAATCAAAGGAAATTACTTCACATAATTAAGGCCATATAAGAAAAGCCCACATCCAACAGTATACTCAATGGAGAAAAACGGAAAGTTTTTCCTCTCAGATAAGGAACAAGAGAAGGATGGCCATTCTCATCTCTTCTATTCACCATAGTACTAGAAATCCTAGCCAGAGGAATTGATCAGGAGAAAAAAAAAGACATGGAAATTGGAAAGGAAGAAATAAGATCATCTCTGTTTGCAAATGACATGAGCTTATACGTAGAAAACTAAAAAATAAACACAGACACACAGATAACAGACATACAAACGCTGTTGAAATAAATTCAGCAAAGTAGTGGGATGTAAAAACAATACCCCCAAATCAGTTGTGTTTCTATATGTTAACAATAAACAATCCAGAAAGGAAATTAAGAAAACAACCACAAAATTAAAAAGAACAGAGTTTGTAAGTTCTTTTTTTTTTTTTTTTAAGATTTTATTTATTTATTCATGAGATACAGAGAGAGAGAGAGAGAAGCAGAGACACAGGCAGAGGGAGAAGCAGGCTCCCTGCAGGGAGCCCGACATGGGACTCCATCCTGGGTCTCCAGGATCACACCCTGGGCTGAAGGCAGCACTAAACCACTGAGCCACCCAGGCTGCCCTAAAAAGAACAGAATACTTAGAAATAATCTTAACCGGATCCCTGGGTGGCGCAGCAGGTTTAGCGCCTGCCTTTGGCCCAGGGCGTGATCCTGGAGACCCGGGATCGAATCCCACGTCAGGCTCCCGGTGCATGGAGCCTGCTTCTCCCTCTGCCTATGTCTCTGCCTCTCTCTCTCTCTCTCTCTCTGTGACTATCATAAATAAATGAAAAAAAAAAAATTAAAAAAAAAAAAAAAAAAAGAAATAATCTTACCCAAGATGGAAAAAAAAAAGAAACTTGTACACTTAAAACTACAAAGCATTGATAAAAGAAATTAAAGAAGACACAAATAAATGGAAAGGCATCATATGTTTATGAATTGGAAGACTTCATATTGCTGAAATCTCCATATTACCCAAAGCAATCTACAGATTTTTCTTAACAATTTTATTTATTTATTTATTCATGAGAGATACACAGAGAGAGGCAGAGACATAGGCAGAGGGAGAAACAGGCTCCATGCAGGAAGCCCGATGTGGGACTCGATCCCAGGGCTCCAGGATCAAGCCCTGGGCCTAAGGCAGATGCTCAACCGCTGAGCCATCCAGGCATCCCACAATCTACATATTGAATGCAATCCCTATGAAAATCTCAATGACAATTCTTTAGAAATAGAAAAAAATCTCAATATTCATATGCAATCTCAAAGCACCCCAAATAAATCTTGGAAAAGAACAAAGTTGGAGTCCTCACACTTCTTTCATTTCAAAACCTTACAAAACTATACAGTTATCAAAACATAGTGGTACTACATAAAGATAGACATACAGGCGAATAGAACAGACTAGAGGGGCTAGAAATAAACCCTCATGCATTTGGTCATATGACCTTGGACTAAGGTGCCAAGACCACACAATGGGAATAGAATAGTCTTCAACAAATGATGCTGGGAAAACTAGGTATTCACATGTGTTCTATATGGATGTTTCTGTGATTGGTCTGGCATAACCGACCACCTGGACCTCCATATTCATAGGCAGGTTAAGAAATGGTTGTGAGACTCATGCTGTGTGAGTAATCTTGGGAGCCTGGTTATTTAAAACATATGATCTGGCCTCCAGGTCAGAACTGGACCTTCTGTTCTGGATGCAAAGAACTACAAATCTTGTCTCACATCTCCTGCTCCAGGCTGGGCTTGCCTTCCAGAATTGAATGTGGGAGGGCAGTCATATCCATATAGTCCGGGCTACTTGAAAACATAAAAACCGTGATAACATAGAAATGCAGCTCACTCCAAACTGCACGTAGGCAAACAAATGTTTAACTTCAAACCCTGTCATTTGCCTATAAATATTGCCCTTATGGGGATGGTCAGTTGGAAGTCTCACTTGACATGAGGATACTCCACCCAGGCTTCTCAACTGGGACTCCAGCCTGGCTGTTTCCATGGGGCTTCCCCAGCTGATGAGGTTGGATATCATAAGTAGCTGATTTGATGTAACTTTGCCTCATTCTTATTTATTGCCTATATGTAGATTCCTTTCCTCTTCTGTTTCTATTAGGTCTCTATAATAGTAACAATGTTTTCTTTCCTTTTCAAAACCAAAACATGGCTGTTATGAATCTTTGTTGTTCAGAACAACATGCAAAAGAATTTTACCTTATAGTATACATGAAAATGGACTAAAAATGTATTAAAGACCTACAGGTAAGACATAAATCTGTAAAACTGTATTAAAAAAAGCATAGGGGAATAACTTTGTGGCAATTGATTAGACAATAATTTCTTAGATATGACACCAAATGCATAGGCCACAAAAGTAAAAATAGATAAATGTGTGTACACCAAACTAAAAAACTTCTCTCCATCAAAAAAAGTAATCAGCAGAGTGAAAAGACAACGTACAAAATAGAGGATAAAATACTTGCAAATCATATATATGATAAGGGGTTAATATCTAAAATATAAAAAGAACTCCTATGAATCAACAACAACAACAACAACAAAACCTTGATTTTAAAATGTGCAAAGCACCGAAACAGACATAAACAAGTGGCCAACAAAGATATGAAAAAATAGTAACCATCACCAACCATTAGAAAAATGCAATGAAGTATCAGTAAAAACCCCAGAAAATAACAAATGTTGGTGAGGATGTAGAGAAATTGGAACCCTATGCACTATTAGTGGGAATGTAAAGTTTCTCAAAAAATTAAAAATAGAATCACCATAAGACCCAGCAATTCCACTTCTCAGTATTTTTCCAAAAGAATTGAGACAAGGAATTAGAATGCTCTGCATACTCATGTTCATTGTAACGTAATTCACAATAGCCAAAAGGAGGAAGCAACCCAAGTGTCCATTGAAGAATGAATGGATTTAAAAAAAAGTACCATATATATATATATATATATATATATATATATATATATATAAATAATGAAATATTATTCATCCTTAAAAAAGAAGGAAATCTTGATACATTCTACAACATAAATGGGCCTTAAGGACAATATGCTAAGTGAAATATGTCAGTCCAAGAAGACAAATAGTGTACGACTCCACTTACACAAAATATCTCAAGTAGTCAAACTCATACAAACAGAGGGTGGAATGGTAGTTGCCAAGGGTTGTTAGAAAGGGGAAATGGGGAGCTGTTGTTCAACGGGTACAGAGTTTCAGATTCGCAAAATGATAAAGTTCTAGAGAGCATTGCACAACAATGTGAATATAGTTAACACTATGGGGTACACTTAAAATTGGCTGAGATGGTAATTTTTACTTTTTTAACCACAGTTCAAATAATACAAAACACCCAAGACCAGAGACCATGAAGCCTTCATGGTCAATAAAAATTAACACTTTCCTACCTACCTCCCATAGCCATTTCTCTTTCTTCCCTATTTCCCATCCTTCTAGCTCCAACTAGAGTGGGTCACTGCCAGTAAGAGGGAAAGAAGTACTAAAAAGAGGAGAGAAGAGGAGCACCCTTTCTCTAGCAGCAGGTGGTCCACTTGTAATGAGCCCAGTCATTACAAGGAAGGATGGGATGGTTTGTGATTGGGGGAAGGAGGGATGGTTTGTGATTGGGAGACTCAAGTGCTGATCAACATGTAGTGTTTAGCATTCTAATTTCTAAGACAGGACCATAATTTATAATTTAGAGTTAACTAGGAAGGAGCAGAAGAGTAAATAGATATGCCCAGTTTTAACCTATTGGCAGAGAGAGAAATTTCCCACTGAGCTTGTATAAAAGACACAATAGGAAATACGAAAATGAAGATCTTTTAAATGTATATCCAATGTGTTTTGCCTGTCCAGTATATTAGTTTCAAATGCTAATGTACTTAATATTAATATAGAGAAAAGCTGTATACTAAGTGATTAATAGCAGCCATCTTTGGGGATGGATTAAAAAGGGGATCATTTGAAAGATCAAATGGGACACCTGGGTGGCTCAGTGGTTGAGCGTCTGCCTTTGGCTCAGGTCATGATCCCGGGGTTCTGGAGTGGAGTCCCATATTGGGCTCCCTTCTCATTGGGGAGCCTGCTTCTCCCTCTGCCTGTCTCTGCCTTTCTTTCTCTTTCTGTCTCTTGTGAATAAATAAAATCTTAAAAAAAAGAAAGATTTTTCTTCTTCATGCACTCTACATCTGTCCTATTAGAGTTATTTGCAAGGAGTATATATTTATATATCACTTACTGATTTTTAAAGTCAGAATTTGGAATTAACAGGTTATGTACGTTTATTTTGTACAGGTAATGAGTCTGCCTAAATACTGTCCACTTTGTTATAACCAGACATTAGTGAACCTCGTGGGAAAGAACTTTTTTTTTGAAATTATCAATATGCAGCATCAAAAATGAAGCCAGGTGTGAAGTCTGTGTTTTCTTTTTTCCTTTTTCTGTAGCAAAAAGAGGAAGAAGGAAGCAACACGTGGAGGAGAAGGGGAAGGAAGGGAGCATGAGGTACGTCCAGGCTTCTTTTCCCTATAATTTTTAAATGGAAAACAACCCCAAACCCTTACTAACTCGATCAGTTTCTGCTGATAGTGAATTTCACCAAGCGTGAACGTTAGCATTATAGTTCTGTCTGTATTCTTTTTCTTTTTTCTTTTAAACCTCTTTATGGATAGCACAATTTTATGGAGAAATTTTACATCAATATGGTGCTTTCCAAAGTTAAGAATTACTAACAACGCCTTTACTTCTTTGTTGTGACATGGAAAGGCAGCCCTTACAAAAAGACTAGGAGAACCCAACAGGTCAAAGAAGCAAACTGGAAAACCCTCTTTGAAAATGGTAAGCATTGCTTTCCTGCATATACTGCCATTATTTTGGCCCTTCCTCACGTTACCACTAGAATCTTATAGGAGCTGCTTCCTGCCAACATAAGCATTGTGTGAAAACTTTACAAACATCACTGGGAAGAATAAACCAATGAACTCTGTATGACTTCTTAGCAACTTTGCAAGACAGAGGCCTAATTTGACATGTGGATTTGGTGGTTTGCCCAGCCTTGGCTAACATCAGGTCCACATGGAAGAGGGGTGTGCAGTGGCTCCATACCCCAGGGGACCAGCTCAGTCTCATGTGCCATGAGTCACAGTGGCAGAAGAGAGCCTCCTTCCTGGCTGTCTTGACTCACTCTGGAGCAGAAGAGGATGCTCATTGGGGTTGTGGTCCTGTTACGTGAGAGACCGCGGTGAGCTAAACAGCTTCACCAAGATGCAACCAAATCCCTCAAATTAGGAGAGAACAGGATGAGAAAGGCCAAATTCACTGATGGTTTGAGTTGGCAAAATTCTATCAAGTTCTAACATTAGCTCTGGGCTCATAAATCATGTTTTCCTTTGTCTTCTCGACTTCTAGTAATTAAATTGCTACAAATGAAGTTGTCTTTTCAATAATTTCTATAGGAATTTCCATTCTGTTTAAGGGTGAATTAACATTTAAGGTCTATCCTGGATCAGACTCAACGTCCCAACTTGCCTCCGAGCCCATGTCTCTTTGGACAGTACACATACTGCCCTTCCCAACAGCCATCCACTACTGCATTCTCCAGGATTGGGGTGTTGGTGTTGTGTGTATGTGTTTTTTTTTATTGAAACCTCCAATCCCAGGTTTTTAACTTTTTTACTTATACAGTAGTAGTATTTTATGGGAACTTAACTGTAATCTATACTCGTGATTTGTCAAATTCCTAATTTTGTCAAATTCCTAAATACTAGGATTCCTAAATACCCCTTTTAGATAAACTCCAGACTCTTGCAGTTGCAAACTAATAAATAATAAAGTGAAAACATCAGAACAAAATGTGTTAATCCCTCTTGTCATCATAGGACCAAACATAGCCTCTCTCAGAATCTAAAGTGATTTACCAGCTTAAATAATAAAAGGACCTATTGTTCCATGTACCATTCAGTCAAGGCTACCTTCAGGCTGCTCACACATT
Organism: Canis lupus familiaris; assembly: GCF_011100685.1. Taxonomy (NCBI): domain Eukaryota; kingdom Metazoa; phylum Chordata; class Mammalia; order Carnivora; family Canidae; genus Canis; species Canis lupus. The sequence continues at coordinate 12,028,337 of NC_049239.1, read as the reverse complement.
GCTACCTCCATTTTTTTTCTCTAATGCTTATCCTTCTCCATTTTCCACCTACTTTTTTACTGCTTTATATTACTTACTCCCTAAGATCCAAGTTACAATTAATCTCTTATGTATATGTACATATATATATACACATTCATATTTTAATATTTATTTATTTGAGGGAAGAGGAAGAGAGGGAGAGAGTTTGAGTGGGGGGTGGGGGCAGAGAGAGAGAGAATCTTCAAGCTAGGCTCAGTCTCATGACTCTGAGATCATAACCTGCACCAAAACCAAGAGTTGGACAATCAACTGACTGAACCACCCAGGTGCCCTTGAACTCTCTAGGTTTGTAATCTAGATTATAAAGACACACAAGACACACAATTCCAAATGAAGCATACCTATTTCAAACACAAAATGTTCAAAAGAGAGGCTAGAACACAGACCCTGTCCAATCTAGCTTTCCTCCTAAATTCCGAATAGTGAAATTCTCTAACCATTCCCCTCTTCCCAATTTTTATTTTCCCATTTTTCCAAATAAAGACAATAGTCAAATCTTGTCCATTCTATTTCTTTAATAGCTTACATACATATTCATTACTTCCTTTCTAATCCATACTGATGTATTTTACTGATTTCCATTATAAACATTACTGCAAGCCTGCAGGCTTTCCTTATATCCCATAGAGACTACCTAGTGGCAGGATAGAGGACAGATTAAACAGCAGCATTGTACTGCCTGAACATTGTAAAATGCTTATTCATTGTGTCATCATTCAACAAATATTTCTTTTTTTTTGAAAGATTTTATGTATTTATTCATGAGAGACACAGAGAGAGGCAGAGACACAGGCAGAGGGAGAAGCAGGCTCCATGCAGGGAGCCCGAGGTGGGACTCAATCCCGGGTCTCTAGGATCATGCCCTGGGCCGAAGGCAGCGCTAAACCTCTGAGCCCCCCGGGGCTGCCCTCAACAAACATTTCTAAGCCCCTGACCTGATCTAGAACAGAAAAAAGGTGTAGCTAGCCAAATGGAAAGTTGGAGGAGGAGGGCAGATAAGTTGGGCATATAATGACAGAATTTTCTGTGTTGTTCTATTTTTACACTTATATAGCTTAAGTAGAATACTGTAATTTAGATAATTCTTCCCTATTTAAAACAGCTATAGGTCTGTCTCTTCATTACCTCAAATCCATGGGATTTGGGGAAAGAAGAAAATTCTTTTAACCATTTTTCTTTGGGGCAGGGAGAGGTTAGAAAATTGCTATTTTTTAAACTGAAGTGAAATTCACATAACATAATTAACATTTTTAAGTAAACAACTCAGTGGCATTTATTTAGTGCATTCCACGTTGTACAATCACCATGTCTATAGAGTTCTAAAACATTTGCACCACTCCAAAGGAAAACCTCTTATCCCTCAAGCACTTGCTTTGCTCCCATTCTATCACCCTCTCTTGATAAGCATAAATGTACTTTCTCTCTATGGATTTACCTATTCTGGACATTTCATATAAGTGGTATCATACAATCTTTTGTGTCTGATTTTATTCACTTAGCATAATGTTTTCAAGGTTCATTCAAACTGTAGCATGTTTCAATACTTTATTCTTTTTATGGCTAAATATTATTTCATTGTGTGTGTATACCAAATTTTGCATACCCATTTACTCATTGATGTGTTCTTTTTAGCTCTTTCCACCTCTTGGCTATAGCGAATAGTGCTGCTGTGAATATGCATGTATATGTATTGATTTGACTTGTTTTTATTATTTTGTTTATACACCTATAAGTTGAAATGTTGGGTCATACTATATCTATATATAACTTTTTTGAGGCATGCCAAACTGTTTTTCATAAAAACCATGTCATTTTACACTCCCAGCAACAATGGACAAGGGTTCTAATTTTTCCCTATCTTTCCTAATACTTTTATTTTCCATTTTTATTGGGGGGGGGTTGTTCTTGTTTTATTTGTCATTCTAGTGGGTATGCAGTGGTACTTCACTGTGATTTTGATTTCATTTTACTAAAATTAATGATGGATATTAAGCATCTTTTCATGTCTTATTGGCCAATTGTAGATTTACTTTGAATAAATGTCTATCCATGTCCTTTGCCTATTTTTTTTTTTGTTTGTCTTTTGTTGTTTAGTCATGGGAGTTCTTTATATAATCTGGATACCAGCCTCTTATCAGATACATTATTGCAAATATTTTCTCTCATTCTGCAGGCTTTCACTTTCTTGATATGTTATTCACTTTCTTGATATATGCACATAAGTTTTTAATTTTGAGGAAGTCCATTTTATCTATTTTTTAAAAAGATTTTATTTATTTATTCATGAGACACAGAGAGAGAGAGAGAGAGAGAGAGAGAGAGAGAGGCGGAGACACAGGCAGAGCAGGCTCCATGCGGGGAGCCTGACGTGGGACTTGATCCCGAGACCCTGGGATCACGCCCTGGGCTGAAGGTGGCGCTAAACTGCTGAGCCACCTGGGCTGCTCCATTTTATCTATTTTTGTTGTTTTTCACACTTTTATTATCAAAGCTAAGAATCCGCTGCTAAATCCAAGGACATAAAGATTTACCCCTATGTTTTCTTCTAAGAGTTTTAGCTCTTATATTTAGATTATTGCCTCCTCTTGAGATAATTTTTGACACACCAGTGAGGTAGGGGTCCAATTTTATTCTTTTGCATATGTATGTCCAGGTGTCCCAGCATGATTTGTTGAAGAGACTGTTCTTTACCCTATTAAATGCTATCGGCATCTTTGTTGAAAATCACTTTGCTATAGATTTTGGGGTTTATTTCTGGACTCTCAATTCTATTCTATTGCTCCATATGTCTCCATTCCAGCGTCACATGGTTTTGATTATTGTAGCCTTGTTCTAAGTTTTAAAACCAAAAAGTATGAATTCCCCTCTTCGTTCTTCTTTTTCAAGACTGATTTGTCTATTTGGAGCCCCTTGCAATTCTATATGAATTGGAAGATCAGCTTTTCCCTTTCTAAAAAAATGGTATTGACATTTTGGTTGAGATTGCACTGAATCTGTAGAGAGCTTTGAGAAATACTACCTATGAACATGAGATGTCATTCCATTTATTTAGTTCTTAAATTTCTTTCAGCAATGTCTTATGGTTTCCAGTATATAAGCCTTTCAGTTCATTAGTTAAATTCATTCCTAGCTTTTTTTATGTGAATGTAAATGGAATTGTTTTCTTAATTCCATTTTCTCACTGTTTATGCTAGTGTAGAGAAACACCTGATCAGAGACACATTTGATTTTTTTGTGTTGATGTGGTATCTGCAACTTTGCTAAATTTATTTATTAGCTCTAGTAGGGTTTTTAAAAAAAATTCTTTGGATTTTCTATTTATAGGGTTATACTATCTGTGAATATCTATAGTTTTACTTCTCGCTTTCCAATCTGGATACCTTCTATTCCTGTCTGTTCTTTTCCTACCCAGGGACCAGAGTCCCACACTGGGAACACAGGCTCCCATCTTCAAGACCACTACAGAACCTGAAGGGGCCTGGTTGAGGGCAAGTAAAAACAACCCAAACTATTTTACCATTACACAGTTGCCTTTTCTTTGATTCAACACATGTTTGTATTGTAAACTTTTGTCTGTTTTCCAGACTTCTGAGAGAGTTGATTTTGACAGTTTTTGCTTAATTTTTTAATGTTTCTGTGGACGAGTAAGTTATTGGAGCTGCCTACTCCACCTTTTTCACCTATGTCTTTCCAAATATTTTTCTTGTGGTGCACATCACTATTCTAGGCTAAGGGACACCAAAATAATATTATCCACACCTGTCAACATACTTGATCCATTTTGAGCTATAATTTACTATTTGGTATCAAACCAACTTCCTACCAAGAATAACCACAATGCTGGATTAAGTTTGAAAAGAAAACAGTTGCATCAGAGAGTCACCAAAACAGCCAGGAGAGACAGCATAGGTATATCATCTTAGATAGCCAGGATGTCATCATTAGCAAATCAGCAGACATACTCTAAAACTGTTTAACAAAGAGCACAAAAAATTCAAATGTAATGTCAGAAAAGCCAAAAGTAATAAAAGAGAGAGTAAAGGAAAAATATATGGATAAATCTAAATTTCTCTCTACATAATAATATTTTGCTGGGTTTTTCAATTTAATAGAATTTAAAATGCATGACAACAATTGCCCCCAAATCAGGAGTTGGGTAAATGAAATTTATGTTCTAAAGTCCTTGAATTTTCCAGAAACTAGAAAAAATATTAATTTGTTGTACATTCTAGTAAAATGAATATTTTATAATTATAAAGTAAGTCACAAAGTGAGAAAAAGATACATAATACATATATCTGACATAGGACTCATACCTAAAATATAGAAAAATCTCCTAGAAATAATTGACACAGTCTAATTTTAAATTGGGCAAAAGACTTGAACAAGTGGCATATAGACATATGAAAAAGTGCTAAACTCTTTGTCATCCAGGAAATGCAAATTAAACCTACAATGTGATTCCTCTACGTATGCACCAGAATGTATAACATTCTGTATAACAGACTTCCATGCTGTTTTCCATAGTGGCTGTACCATTTTACATCCCCACCGTGTACAAGAATTCTAACTTCTCCACATTCTGTCAATATTTGCCATCTTTTGTTCATTTTAATCCCAATTGGTGTGGGGTGTATATCTTAATGATTTTGACTTGCATTTCTCTGATTAGTGATGTTAGGCACCTTTTCATATATATGTTGGCCAATTTAATGAGTCTTCTTTGGAGATATAGCTATTTAAGTCTCCTGTCTCTTTTTTAACCGGGCTATTTGTTTTTGTTTTCTTTGTCAGAGAGTCGTAGGAGTTCCTCATATATATGTTATGGGGAGAGGGGCTAACCTCTTATCAGATACGTGGTTTGCAAATATTTTCTTCCATTTTTAGGCTGCCTTTCCATTCTGTTTTTCCCTTTTATTGTGAAGAAGCTTTTGTTTGTTTTAGTTCTACTTTTGCTTGTTTCCTGTCTTTTAGATGTCCAATCCATATACCCATGAAATCATTACCAAGACTAGTGTCCTGAAGGTTTTCACCTGGAAGTTTTACAATTTCAGGTCTTCCGTTTAAAGCTTTAATCTTATTTCAGTTTATTTTTGTGTGTGTTTTGAGGTAGTTTATTTTCATATTTTTACATGCAGATATCTAGTGTTCCTGACCCCATTTGCTGAAGACACTAGCCTTTTCCCACTGTGTATTCTTGATACCACTTTGAAGATTAGTTGCCTATATATGTGTGGGTTTATTTTCAGGCTCTCTAGTATGCTCTATTAGTTTATGAGTCTTTTCATGGCAGTATCATACTGTTTTAACTATGGCCGCTTTGTAATATATTTTGAAATCATGAAGTGTGATGTCTCCAGCTTTGTTCTTCTTTCTCAAGGTTACTTTGGATATTCTGGGCGTTTTGTTGTTGAACATAAATTTTAGGATTATTTTTCTATCTCTGTATAAAATGCCATTTGAATTTTGATGGGAATAGAACTGAATATATAGTTTTGGTAGTATGGACATTCTAATAATATTAAGCCTTCTAATCCATGAATGAAAACTCTTCCCACTTATTTGTGCTTTCTTTGTTTCACTAGTATATTATTTTCAGTGTACAAATCTTTCATCTCCTAAATATTTTATCATTTTTGATACTAAGGTACCTGAGAACGTTTTCCTAATTTCCTTTTCGGATAGTTTGTTACTGTATGGAAATGCAACTGATTTTTCTATGTTGATTTTTATACCCTGCAACTTTCCTAGATTCACTTATTCATCCTAATAGGTGTGTGTGTGTGTGTGTGTAATTATTAGGGTTATATATATATGATCATATAATCCGCAAACAGACAATTTACTTCTTTTCCAACTCGGATGTCTTTTATTTCTTTTTCTTTTCTAATTGTTTTTACTAGGACTTCCAGTATTATGTTGAATACAAGTGGTGAGAAAGGCCACTTTTGTCTTATTCCTGATTTTAGAGGAAAAGGTTTTAGTTTTCCACCACTGAGCAGGAGGTTAGCTGTGGGCTTCTCATATGTGGCCTTCATTATGTTGAATGAATTCTTACTATACCTAATTTGAGATGTTTAACCTAAAGTGATGTTGAATTTTGTCAAATACATTTTCTGCATCTATTGAGATAATAATGATTTTTATGATATGATCAATAAACATCTATTGATTGCATTTCAGCATCCCAGGAATAAATTCTATTTTATTGTGGTATATGATCCTTTTAATATGCCATTGAACTGTTTGCTAGAATATTTGTCACAAATTTTTACACTGAGCATTCTTTTTTATAGATTTTTGCATCTATGTTCATCAGAGATATGGAGCTGCAATTTTCTTTTCTTGTAGTGTCTTTTTTTCTGGTTTTGATATCAGTGTAATGCAGGGCTTGTACAATGAGTTGCTTCTCTTTAATTTTTTGGAAGAGTGTGAGAAGGATTGATGTTAATCTTTTACATGTTTGGTAGAGTTCACCAGTGAAGCTTTCTGGTCCTGGGCTTTTCATTGTTAGGAAGTTTTTGATTACTGATTCAATTTCCTTGCTTATCTATTAGTCTGTTTATATTTTCTATTTCTTCTACCATATGATCCAATAATTCCATTCCTGGGTACATATCTAAATTGAAATAAGGATCTCAAAGAGTTATCTGCACTGCCATGTTTATTGCAGCATGATTCACAACAGTCATGATTCAGAAATAATCCAAATTGCCATCAACAGATAAATGAGTAAAGACAATGTGGCGTATGCATAAATAAAATGTTATTTAGCTTTTAAAAAAGAAGGAAATTCTATCACTTGTGACATCATGGATAGACTTAGAAAATATTGTGCATTTTTCAAGCATTTAAAAAGTAGAAGGGAATATTCTGGATTAAGTTTTATCATTTTTAAAAGATTTTATTTATTTATTCATGAGAGACCAGAGAGAGAGAGAGAGAGAGAGAGAGAGGCAGAGACACAGGCAGAGGGAGAAGCAGGCTCCATGCAGGGAGCCCGACTTGGGACTGGATCCTGGGTCTCCAGGATCAGGCCCTGGGCTGAAGGCGGCGCTAAACCGCTGAGCCACCCGGGCTGCCCCATTTTTCATTTTAAATATCCTTTCATCTAAGTAATAATTGCTTTAAGCCAAAAGCTAAAGAGATAATCCATGCATTTCTGGCCTTAAAAACTTACTCGGGTCACAAATGATTGCATTTTGTAGTTATGATTACCTAAAAGTCATGTGAAAGGCCAGTTGCAGAACCAGAGACAAGTTCTTACTCTGACGTTGTCTCACTTAGGTTCAAACATCACTCTTCCTTTATAGCATCTGTCTTGCTCAGACAATTCCTAGGGATTTGTGGACTACAAAATCCAGGGCCAAAACTTATCCTGGACATCTAGGCAAACATGGGTCCCTGGAACCTGAATGGGGCGGCTACAGAGAAACTTTTAGGTTTAGGTGCCAGGTCTAGGGAAGTCTGAGGTGGGGGCTAAGAGGGGCGGCAGGCAGAAAGGAGTAGAAAGTGACCCACACTTACCACAGCACCTCTTACCTGCTTGTGGTCCCCTCGTGATGATTATCCTCAGGGCAGACACTGAAGACTAGCCCGGTTTGGGGTTTTCATGAGGTTTGGTGTGAGGAACAGGAGACATTGTATCATCATGGAAAACATGCCTGGAAATAAGTCAGTCACAGAGGAACAAATGCTGCATGATTCCACTTATATGAAGAGTCTGGAATAGTCAAACTCATTGATGCAGAGACTAGAATGGTGGTTGCCAGAAGATGGGAGATGGGAAAATGGGGAATTTTGTAATGGTTACAAAGTTATAGTACAAAATGAATAAATTCTAGAGATCTGCTGTCCAACACAGAACTCATAGTTAATAATAGGGTGCTGTGCACTTAAAAACTTGTTAAGAGGGTAGAGCTCATGCTATGTTCTCTTACAGGGAAGAAACAAAAAGCAACAAAATCAAGGGGGCACAAGAAATATTTTGGTGATGATGGATATGTTTATTATCTTGTTTGTGGTGATGGTATCATGTATATACATACTGTCTAAACTCATTACTATTTAGACATTACACACACACAACTTTTTTGTATGTTCAATTTGTCTCAATAAAACTGAAAACAAAGAAAAAAGAGGATGAGCACAAAACAAAACTGAGAATATCAAGTGTCAACAAAGATGTTGAGCAACTGGAATTTTTACTCACTACTAGTGAGTTGTAAATTGGCAAGCCAAAACACTAATTGCCAGGGTCTACTAATAGTGAAAATATGCATATCCTGTGGCACAGTAACACTACTCCCAGGTATATGCCAAAATCAGATGGGTAACTAGGTGCATCAACAGAGATGGACAAGGATATTCATAGCAGTATCACTTGTAGCCACTGCAAACTTCAAACAACCTAATGTCAAGCAATATTAGAATCAATGGAGAAACTTTGGAAGCGTATACAAAAACGAAAATAAACTACTACCTTTTTAAACACGGATCAGTATTACAAGCATCTTGTTGAGCTAAAAGAGCCATGGGGGAGTACATACTATCTGTTGTCCATTTACAAAGGTTCAGGCAGCCAAAACTAATTTTGGTGGAAAATTTTGCAATAGTAGCTATTCATCTGTAGAACAATGACTGTGACAAGTATGAGGAGAGATTCTATATTTCTGGTAAACCTTTAAAATCTTAGCCTAGGAGATGCTTACACAAGATCACTCATTTTCCTACCAAGACATACACTCATGATCAGTGCACTTCTTTTGCACATGTGTCATCCCTCAAAACTTTTTTTTCACACCGATCATCCCAGAATTTTTTTTTTAATTTTATTTTTTCAATTTTAGCAAGGGTGCAGGGAGTTGCTCATCATATACTACGGGTAGGAATGCTAAGTTGTAACAGCTACTTAAAGGAGCAAATGAAGAGAACCCACCATGGGGATTTAAAATGTACATTCTCCATGCAGCACCCCGACCTGCTAGTATTTCTACCCTAGAGAACACTTGGATGTGGGTCACAAAAAGGAGCATGAACTTAGGTGGAATGTAGCAACGCTTTTTTTTTTTTAATTGTAGTTCAATTTGCCAACAGATAGCATTAACACCCAGTAGCAACGCTTCCAATGGAAAATAAAGAAACCAAGTACATATTCAAGGAATGAATGAATAAGGAAATCATAAATTGTATCTATTAGTTCCGAGGATTACCATGCAGTATTCCAAAAAAAAAAAAAAAAAAAAGAGGAAGGTTTATATATAATACGGAAAAATCCCAAGGATGTAATGTTGATGGTGGGGGGGGGAACCCTACACATATGCAAATGCATGGGAACTAGGTGTCCTCCTATAGGGACCGGGTTTGTAACTAGCGGCGGAAAAGGATTTCAGCCCAATTTGCAACGTGCCCATTATTATGTGTAACTTAATAACTAATAGCAGCACTTAGGGTGCCTTTGGAAGCCTATCCATCCAGAGAACAACACGGGTTCCCTCCAATAGGCGAACTGACCGCGGGAGGGCCTGGAAGCCGAAGAATTTTCACTCTAGGCCTTTCTTCTTTAAATGTAGCATCTTTTTGGTAAAAAAAAAAAAAAAAAAAAAAAAGTTCAATTAGGACTTAAAAGGTAATTGAAAGGCGCTCCATCTCGTGGGAAAGCAGAAGACGAGGATAATTAAGCGTGACGACACGGAGGTCGGGCGCCAGCCCCGCCGCGGGGCGCAGAGCGAGGCCGCCCAGCCGGGGCCGACCTGGGTCACCGCGGCCGCGGGCCCGCGCTCAGGGGCGGAAGGTCCCACTTTTGCCTCCCGGAGCGCTCGGTGCGACGTGCCAGGGGCCCCGAAATCCAGGCCAGGACCATTTTCCGCGAACTGGAACCTCAATCCCCACCGAGACACTGTAGGAAAGCCCAAGAAGCAGAATCCCCGAAAAAGGGGAAGCGGCCGCTTCACCCAGCGGCGCGCGGCGACCATCAGGTCCGAGCAGCTCCGCGCTCTCAGGGTCCGGACGCCAGATTCCCACCCTCCCCTCGGGGCAGGCCAGCCCGCCCCTTTCCCCCGGATCCGCGCCGCCTATTGGGCAGCGAGTGATCGACAGACGTTCCCGCCAATCGCCGGCTCTGTGACGGCCCCGCCCCCGCCCCCGCCCCGTCTGCGGTCCCCCGGGCGAGAGGGGCCTCTGTGCGTCGACGTCAGCGTGTTGACGTCACGGGCCGGGCTCTGGAGGAGGCCCGGGGGTGGCTGACGGCGGGCGGTGGGCTGCGCGACGGCTGCGGGGCTCGGTTCCCCGGTCCCGCCCCGCCAAGCCCCGCCCCTCCGCCCGCTGGGGCTCCCGCGGGCGCAATCACGGAACCGCTGTCCCCGGGCCAGCCTGGGGCGGCCGGCCCGAAGCCCCCCGATAAGGTAGGCTGGGTTTCCCGTGACCCTATTTGACAGATTGGAAAACTGAGTCACCGGGGGGCGGGGGGGGTCAGATGACCTGCTGGGAGCTCGCGGGAGACCGCGCGGACGGAGGCCGGAGCCCGAGCGTCGGGGCGTTTGCGGAGCGCTGCGCGGTCCTCCGGGAGGAGGAGGGAGGAGGAGGGGCTCGGCTGTTCGTAAAGGATGCACGGGTGAAGTTGCAGATTGCAGAGCCCCACCTCGTTTGGGCGCCCGGGCCGGGATGCGGGGCTGGATGCAGGCAGTGAGGTCTGCATCCCTCACCCTCCGGAGTCCCCGCTGGGGTCCCGCCCCACCCTCCCGCCCGGGGCCCTCCAGAGTTACCAGGAAGGGAGACTAGGGCGACGCCTGGGCTCTGCAGGCCGGGACGGTCCCTGGCCAATTTTACTCATTTAAGACAATCTGTGTTCAAAAATTTTAGAAATTAAAGCACAAGTTATGGGTGTCGTGGTGGTAGTTTCATTTCACTGCCTTGCCCACCCATGGTATCCGGCCATATTTTGAAATCTCAGTAGCATGATGATTTTTGTTGAGGATTTTCTACAAAGAGATATTTTTTTTTCCCTCCCCTCTCTTTTGTTCAAATATGGGTTAACATTGTGGAGCTTTTCTTACCCTTCCATTAATGCGCCAGTTATTCACCATGTCATTTGTCTTCTATTTCACAGATGGAATCACTGAATTCATCACTTGACTCAGTTAATAGTTTGGATAAGTTTAGCAAGGTAACAAACTAACAGGTCCAATCCCTCAAATATACTGGAACTAGTTCAGATGGTTTCCCTTAGAATCTTTGTTGAGAAGGGCTCTGAAAGATCATTCCCATCTATATACCCTCTCTTTCTAAAAGCTGGATCTCAAAAAATAAAACTTTCATTACCTTTGCTTTATTGATGGATTCATGCCCATAAAGTGAAAAATGTGCACTACACAATATATGCATACATATATGATGTTTTCTTCTTTTCATAAAAAAATCATTCCCTTTAAATCTTGCTGTCGAAAACATTGGACTTTTAAGTCTGCATTATTGCATAAAACTGCATTAAAAATGGAATTGAAGTCACTTTTGGGGGGACTTTTCCTTCCTGATGTTCACAGGATGACCATTTTAATCATTTGAATTTATTCTTTGAACAAGTTTATCAGACGAGTACCTCATCTCTGCCGCATTTTGCCTGAAGACGTTGAGGATTAAGTGCTGAAAAATTTACATCCTTAAAGACCTTCCATTTTGGTGGAGACACAATAAACATGTAAACGAAAATGACAGTTTTAGGTAATGATAAATGGTAGAAGAAATAGTTCAGGATAAGAGGATAGAATGTGACTGGGATGTGGGAGAGTAGGAGGGAATTTAGGTATGGTAATCAGAGAAGACTTCCTTGAGGAAGTGACAGTTTCATGAGACGTGAATGTTTGGAATGAGTCAGCCCACAGGAAGATCGGTGGAAGTTTCCAGGCAGACACTGCAGTGCAAAGGAGCATGTTCCAGGGGTAGAAGAGAAGCTATGTGCAATGGAGTGAACCTTGGAGAGAGTGAAGGGGGGGAGATGACAGTGGAGAGCTGGGTGTGAGCTGCATCATCTGAACCCCGTGCAGACAGGCAGAGGACATAGGATTTGTGTATTGCCAATCCCTCTTTATTTAGTGACATTCATAGACTCTAGCCAGCTCTCTGCTTTATTTTGGTTATGAAATCATTGCAGCAACTCATTACGTATTTTTTTCACCAGTAGTCACCTCTCAATGAAAATATGTCCTCTTCCCTTGAGCACTGTGTCCCATGCTATTTTTTTGTGTGTGTTCATTATTATGTGCAGGACTTTAAGCCTCTGCTTATTCTCAGCTCCCTGCTTTTATCCTTCCTTCCTATGAATCCTCCAGTATTATCTTTATGTGTTGGCCCTTTGGAAAGAACTGGCTGTCAATCCCAGCTCTTGTCCAAGCTGAGTTCTAGGAAACTGCACTGTCAAGTGGATTACCATTTTCCATGAGAACTTTGAACTGACCAGAGACTTAATGCCTGCCTTTATTTAGTGCCTACAGTGTGTCAGGTGCATTACATACATTCTTATCCTTCCAACATATTGCAGAGGTAAATATGATCCCTTCTTGATCAGAAAGGAAGCTTACCCTTTGGCTGTCCAGCTTGTACTGAGTGAGTAAAGATTTGAACACTCCAGTTAGCCTGCCCCCAAAGTCTAATCCATGCTACTCCACCTCACTGCTTCCCTGAATATATAGCAGTAGCTACAAATCTCTGTTATTTGAAATTATATTTTTGAAATGATATTTTAGAGGTCATGATGATTCAGTTCTCTCATTTTATAAAGATTTTATTTATTTGGGGGGGGGAGAGCACAGGCATGAGTAGGAGGAGGGGCAGAAGGAGAGGGAGAAGCTGACTCCCCACTGAGCAGGGAGCCCAATGTGGGGCTTGATCCCAGGACTCCAAGATTGTGATCAGAGCCGAGGGGAGATGCATAATGGACTGAGCCACCCAGGCGCCCCCAGTCCTCTCAATTTAAAGGTCAAGTTGTGGAGGCCCAGATTTTCTTTTTTTTTTTTTTTTTTAAGAAATAATTATTACATTTTAATGATCAAATAACAAGTCACACATCTTCTACACATTAGCTGAAGAGCAGAGAGATTCAGAAATACAAATGAAGAAAATTACATTCTGAGTTTATTTCCTAGTTCTTGTAAGTAGCGGTTGGATAAGAAGTACAGATTGCTAAACTGGAAGATATAAGGATGACTTCAAATCGATTGATTTATTACGTACCTATTACCGTTCCTTTTTAAATGCAAAAAAATACTAGTTTGCTTTGTCAACTTTACAATTTATGAATATCCTTGAGGCCCAGATTTTCAAAGCATAACTGGCACCAAGTTCTTACCTTACTGAATCTCAGCCAAATATTTTTTTCTGTTATACTTCATAAAAGTTCCATCACAATGGGTTTCTACATATATGAAAATACAATATTTCTTTTTTTTTGAGAGATCTTGAATGAGCAGGTGGGAGAGTGGGGAGGGAGGGACACAGGAGAGAGAATCTTAAGCAGTTTCCAGGCTCAGTGCAGAGCCTGATGTGGGGCTCAATCTCATGACCCTGAGACATAACCTGCAAGAGCCAGACACTTAACTGACTGAGCCACCCAGGCGCTCCTGAGAATACAATATTTCAACATGGTGAATTTATTGTCCATCAACTCATTCAAGGTAGTAATATTTCTTGGGCTAGTACAGTCCATTGCCTTATTTTCCTTACCTTTTCTCAGCAGGGAGCAGCTGCAGACTTTCTGAATGAATCCTTGATTTTTGTTAGAAGAAAGATAGTAGTTTCAAAATGACTTTAAGATTTAAGGATTAATTGCATACATCTTTTAAAAAATTTTTTTAAAATAATTTTGTTTGAGAGAGAGAGAGAGAGGGAGTCACAGTGACAGTGAGAGAGGGAGAGGGAGAAGCAGGCTCCCTGCTGAGTAAGGAGCCCGACATAGGGCTCCATTCTGGGACCCTGGGATCATGACTTGAGCCACCCAGGTGCCCCTGATTGCCCACATCTTTGAAATGGAGTTCAAAACTTGTTACTGGTTTTCCAGATTTAACCGTGTACTTCCAAGTATGAGAACATTGTCTAGAATTGCAGGCTCATAGTTTCTGTTAGCAAGTGGAGTTTCTTCCTGGAATTGAGGAAGTCCTCGGGTTAGCTCAGAAATATAACTTCTCTTTCTTGGTAATATATAATCATTTTTTAAAAAAAGTAAAAATAATTTCATGAGTTTCATGGTTGAAAATGGGTTACTATGTTCCTACAAATTTAAAAATACTTATTATTCATTTCCAGGCTTAGTTCATTATGATTGGGATATGGCAGGTGAATAATAGTAAACTAACAGTGTACAAGAAAGTACTTTCTGGTGGCTTTTTGACTCTCCTTATATAAGTTAATAGAGATTGTCTTTCATTAGTCAAAGTAGAATTATATTACCTGGTATCCTTGGTCATACACTCTTATACATATATGTTTGCTTGAGTCTAAAAGACACTTAAGGATTCATGTTATAACATGCAAAGTTTTTTGTGGTTTGTAGAGCCCTTTAGTTTTATTTATCATTTCATCTTTGAGAGAGGCACTGTTATGGTTTTCTTGGCTTTGATTCAACAGAACCTCTTTACCGTTTCAGTTAAGGATCTGACTTCTGACCCTCAATTCCCTTGAGAGGAGCTCATGTTTATGGGGTTATAGATGTTGAAGGCACATTGTCGCAAGTAAAAATCGTTATTGTCTGTCTTGATGGTATTGGAAAAAGTAATATCAAGTCCACTTTTTAATATTAAAGATTAGAAAAGGCCCAGAGAGCCTAGCCAGTGGTGGGTGTCCTGCTGAGCTAAGAAGCCTAGTCCACATCCCTGGCTCAAGGCAGCAGGGGCTCCCACCAGCTGTTGCAGGCTCCCATGTCCTGCAGAGCTCGAGGCTTTCTGTGCTATTTCACTTGTTTGGCTTGTTCTCCATCTGGATCTGGAAGGTACCTGTTGTGGTGACTCCACATCAAAGCAGGACATCTCACCCAGGATCCCTGCCTCAGCTGTTTAAGCCTGCAGGATGTTCCTGGGCAGGTATTGGGGAAGTAAGTAGTGGGTTTGGTCAGCCCTCTAGTTTAAAACCCTTCTCCTCTATTTCTTCTCGTTTTCCAAAAAATATCCTGGGACCAGTGGGTATCCTCAGTGTGTAAAACTTGGGAGTTGAGAGGAATTTTGCCTAGTGCCTTCTAAGTTATGGTAATCACAGGTTTCCACGACCCCTGTTTTACAGGGCAGGATACTTTTCAAATACTGTGCATTATTGCTCGCCCAGGTATATTCTTGTTTGCTTTTCGTTTTAGGAAAATATATTTGCAGGTGTTCGTTTGTTTGTTTTTTTTAATTAACTACTTGCTTGTTGAGCTAAAGCTGTGGAACCAGGGAGTTTCAAGTACATTTTCCTATTTGTATAGTAGTTAAGTTCATCAAAGCAAGGAGCTCCTGAGCTATTAGAAATTTCTCCAGCCGAGGTAGGAAGCCAGCCAGGACTTTGGGCATTATTGATAAGAGCCGACACTTAGAGAGGCCTTCTCTGCCAGCTGCTGTTCTGATTGCTTTGTGTCTGGATTTCTCATCCTGTTGACATTTTGGGCTGGGTATTTTTGTGTGTAAACATTGCAGCGGTGTGAGATGATAGAGAGGTGTGTGTGCATTTGATGGCAGAAATATGTGTGAGGGGCATGTTTCCCTTTGAAGGCTCTGGAAATGAGGGTGGATGGCAAGGGGCTCCCAGACTAGAAGTGGGTGTCTTGCTGCTTTGTAAGCCAGCATGAGAATGAAAGCTGGCCATCCGACACCCTTTGAACTTTCAGTGCTCTGCTGCTCAGTGCAGACCATTTGAAAGTTCTGTACTCTCTGGCCCTTCGGCACATTGGTAACTGTTTCTCTCATGCCCTCTACTTTTCCAGGTGGTAAAATAGATATTTTTATAGGACATTGAGAAAACATAAATTCTGGAATCCCGGAACGGCTGTATCCTGGAGAAACAAACCCCAACTATACCTCTCTTTGTTGACAGCCAGAAATCAGTTGAGTCCACATTTAAAACAGTTTTTTTAAAATTTATTTATGATAGTCACACAGAGAGAGAGAGAGGCAGAGACATAGGCAGAGGGAGAAGCAGGCTCCATGCACCGGAAGCCTGACGTGGGATTCGATCCCGGGTCTCCAGGATCGCGCCCTAGGCCAAAGGCAGGCGCTAAACCGCTGCGCCACCCAGGGATCCCGAGTCCACCTTTAATGCTTTGAATAACCAGTACCTCTGCTTACATTTCAGTAGCAGATGGATGGCTGTGGTCTTCAGTGCATTATCCTCATCCTCAGACTCTGGCCTCTTTAGTTGAGCCTGTGTGCCCTCATGCCTCTGCTCTCGGTGTGAAATCAAGCCCATGCTCCCCTGTTCCCCATCCATGGGCCTTGTCACCTGTCCTCCTTCCTGGTCCAGCTGTACCTTCTGAAGCTTCCTCACGTGGGGCCCCTCCCAGACCATCCGTGGCTCACTGCTCCTGGACGTGCTCCTATGCCTCTTTTTAATCTATTCTACTCCTCTTCTTCCTCAAAATATACTATCTTTCCGTTTCTTGCAAGGTCATGTTTCCTTTTGGGCCAGCTTTTTCATGAAGCCTTTTCTGGTCACCACAACCTAAAGTTCAGTGTTCTCTGTATTATAATTATCTTAGGCTTTGATTCCTCATTATTTGTATAACTATTTTACCTCCTTTATAAAACTAATTCTACTTGAGGATCAGAGTCACGTCTTTTCCATCTTAGTTTTCCTCATAGCTCTAGCATAGTGTCTTACTTGTGGTAGATACTTACATATCTGTCTGTTTGGGTCCCATTCACATAGTGATTTCTTTCTCTTTTTCCATATATTTGTTTCAGTTTATGTAGTGTGTTGTTTTGGAGTAACTTCAGTAAATAGCATTCAGAATACACTGTAAGGGTCCCTGTGTGGCTCAGTCGGTTAAGTATCTGGCTTCGGGTCAGATCATGCATGATCTCAGGGTCTTGGCATAAAGCCCTGTATCCAGCTCCCTCTCCCTCTGCCGCTCCTCCTGCTGGTGCTCTCTCTGTCTCTGTGTCTCTTTCTGTCAAATAAATAAATAAAATCTTTAACCCCCTTTCCAAATACCTTGGAAAAAGAGATGATCAAAATCATTAAATCAGGGCATTCTGATTGTTTTGTCAGTTATAATAATTCAAGAAAGTTCAAGTATTTTTGGTTCCTTTAATGTAATATATTGAAACTCCAGACATGTGTGTAAACTTGCCTAATTTTGGTTAACAAGTACCCAGACCCCAGACTTCTTTACAATGATATTAGTGATTCATGAATTGAACAAACAAATGCTTAACATATGACCAGGTATTTCCCCAGGTGCAAAGGATATAGACGTGTCTTGTAGGAACTCTTGATAGCACTGAGAAAAGGACATGTGAAAAAATGTGTGAAAGATTAGAGGTGCCATTAAAGATATGTGCCATGTGTGTCATGCAGTGGGGCCACAGAAGGTTTCTTTGAGGAAGTGGTACTTAAGCTTCCTTGAACAATGACTTATTGTTGTTGTTTAAGGGCTCAGACGAAAAGGCTCTCTAGGAAGAGGGAGCATTAGGGCAAAGGCATACATGTTGAACTTCCTCCTGTATTGGGAACTAAAAATAGGTTCCTATGGCTAGAGCCCTGGTTCTCTATGGCTAGAGAGAAATTGAGTTTGGAGTAGAGGGATGAAATGAACATTCAAGTTTTCATTTTTAAAAACCTAGCATGATACCAGCATGGAGGGTGTTTCGAGGATAAGTGATTCTGAATTATTGGAGTAATGTGAATAAATGATAATTGGGAAAACTGGGAAAGTCCAATAGAGATCTTAGGGGAATGACATGGTCCCCAGTTCGGAGGATGGAACTCATGGCAGAATGAAAATAAATGCATTGTCTTTGTAGTAAAAACTGTACACAAGACCTTATGGGTTATTATTTGTTAGTTTTTTCCTACCTTAAACATGTTTGAAATATTTACAGGTAGTATATATGTTTTACATCGTTATCTGTATTTTTAAGTCATTCTTATAATTTTCTTTTTGATTTTGTAATTGCTTATCTCTTGTTACATTGAGAGCAAATAATGGAGCTGGTGTCAAACCTTTATCGAGAACCTTGAGAGCTTAAAGAGATCCTACTACTTTTGTGATGTCCTCTGCCTCTGTAACGTTCTCTGCATCCATTCTCATTATGAAGCTATAATTCAGTTTTCTGGGTATATCACCCTATAGTTGCATTGAGTCTTATAATTAGTTGGTCTTTGCTTTTGTGATTCTGTTTTCTGAAGCGTAAGCTAGGTTGATAAAGTCTACTGGTGCTGATCTCCTGAAGGTCAGTTTCCTGTGTGACCACCTAAGAAGTCAGATGACAAAAGAAAAGATTACTTTTTTAAAAAATCCAGGCATCACGATTTTGCCATTGATTTTCCTTATCTGTCATATGCACCAAGCTGATCTTCATCCACGGTAGAGATTAGTAATTATATTAGGAACTGTGTGCCATATCTGTATGTCAGAGTGGAGGAGATAACACGTGTAACGTCTGCCTGTTGGCAGATAGGCCTGGGCAAAGATGTGAATAACAAATCCTTTTATTGGCTTGCTCTCGTTTGTGAATTAGAAAGTTGGCCTTGGATAACGCCAGGGGCGGTTGATACTCTGTCTTCCCTGGCGTCACTCCTAGGGTACCAGTTCTCCCTGCGTCGGAGCCACTATAGGAGCGGTGAGTAGAGGATGGCTTTGTCAGCTAGAGTGATCCTTGCAGGAATGCTTATTTCTCCTCTTTCACAGAAGGAGTCTTGTGTTGTTGAATAAAAAGAAACCCTACTCGCTTCTGGATAGCCACCTTAGGTTTGCTGTCTACTCATCAGCTGGCTACTTGGAATTTAGCTGCTATTTCCCTCCTGTGTAGAGAACAGAAGTTTGGAGAGGCCTATGGAGAATGTGTGATGAACACATTCTTAATTCTAGTCATTGAGATGAAGAAAGATGGTTACTAAGAGAAGTATACACTGGTAACCCCTTGCCTGTGATTCCCAGGCGACCAGTGAGCTCACTGCCTTGGGCTATTAACTGATTTTCAGATCTAGATCAATAAGATTATAGTTTGTTCTGAGAACCAAAAGTCTCCATTTGAAAATTGCTTGCACTAAGCACTAAAGAAGTTGCATTACGTGGTGCAGAGATGTCCTCAAATGCACTGAAAAATATTTCAGGTTTCTTAATTGAGGGATTTTGTTGGTTTACAACTTCCTCTGGAGCTTCCAGAGTGTAACCCGAAACTGGCCCCTGTGTGTATAGGACAGGGACAGAGTGAAGAAGGAGTCAGTTCACTTCACATTGGCTGTGGCAGTTGTAAGGAACCAAGGAACTTAACTTACAAGGCTTGTTTGAGCAGCTGCAAGATGAATAGTTTTCCTCACCCAGCCTCCAGAATCTTTAAAAGTTTACATCGAGGCCTCCAGCGAGTTTAGTCAGTCATACACCCAGTCCAGATGGCTTCAGCACCACAGTTCTATTTCAAGGCTGTATCTTTGGAGCAGCTTCTGGGAGTGAGGAAGGCAAGCAGAACACACATTCCAAGGACAGGAAAGGGGATGGGGAGCCTCCAGTTGGCCAGGTCCAGCTCACAGGTTGGCTGGTGGTCACGTCTTCTTGATGATCTCCTCCAACAGACCTCAGCTGTCTAGAAAATAATGACTGTTGACTCCATGATAGCTAAAGCTGGCAGCACATCCCTAAGATGAAGTTTTAAATATTCATGAGAATGTGTGTGGTCAGGAGCAACATGGTTGTCCGAATTGCCGACTCCTGATGGTTGAGAGTACTAATGAATTCAAAATTGGGAAAAATAGTGCTAACTCCATAATAGCCATAATAACTGATCTCTTGTGATTTTTTAGGAAAGCTAAAAGTAGATTTCCTTCTGTGGGAACAAGAACAAGTTCTGGAAAATGGTGGGTAGTCAGCAACCAAAAAAAATCAGCAGTGTTTTATACCTGTGGAAATGACTTTGACTCATGAAGGGAAATGGGGTTATGTATAGCTTCTGTGACCTAGAAGATTAAAATAAAGTTGTTTCTAGGTGAGCTGTGAAGGAAATATATGAGTTGAGAAGTTAGAGCTAAAGCTGAGAAGGGGAGAAAAGCTGGAAAATCCATTTGAGCACTAGGAGAGCTCTACTAGGAGGAGAATCAGAGTTTGGAGAGAGACAATAGAAGCTGCAGGAAGGTAGCTATAAAGACCATGTCATTCCAGTTATTCTTGGCCACCTGATAGCAGTTTCTGAAAAAGATGAATGTTCTTGTTTGCCAGAGCCCATCTTGAGAGAGACTTTTTTATTTTTTATTTTTTATTTTTTTTTAACACTGATGAGATGTAGCTGTAACATACCAGCCATCTGACTCGCCAGTCGGGGGGCATAACTCCCTACCAAGTTGTCAACCCCTGCAGAGGTAGTGAGCTAACAATATGAACTACCCAACATGACTGGCCACTCCATGGCATGCTGCCATTTTGCCAACCTGTGATCTATGGAAGAACAAATATACATTGTCAGATGTCCTTCCTCTCTCCAACTGGTTCATCTTTTCCTGGACCAGGCCACACCCAAGGACATGGTTATTCTCAGGGGGACATACTTGACTTCCTTCCTTTCTTTTTCTTTGGTCATTCCCTTCTCTTATTTATCTGTCTCCTCAATTAGATGGAAGTTCTGCTGAGAGTAGGTGATGATCTCTTGCATTGCATTTTGAATCCTTTTAAATATCCTTGGGGTTTTACATTTTGTAGGTGTTCAGCGCTTATTGTTTAACAAAATGGGAACTTTTAGTGGACCTACTTTCTTATTTTCTGCTCTACAAATAAAGGCACTTTGTTATTTTCTCACTTTTATGGAAAGAAGGGAGAACATTCAACTTTCTGTTCTGTCTCATGGTTTGACCTTCCATCTGTATGCTGTCGACTCTCAGATTTCTATGTCTAGCTAAGATCTATCTCCTGAACTCCTGACTTATTTCCAGCTACTTTAATCATAAATACTGTCCATTTGAATGTTTTTTTTTAAAGATTTTATTTATTTAGTCATGAGAGACATGGAGAGAGAGAGAGGCAGAGACACAGGCAGAGGGAGAAGCAGGCTCCATGTAGGGAGCCTGATGTGGGACTCAATCCCAGACCCCAGAATCACATCCTGGGCCGAAGGCAGACATTCAGCCACTGAGCCACTCAGGCATCCCTCCACTTGGATATTAATAAGTGCCTCACACTCTGTGTGTCGAAACTAAACTGATAGAAGTTCTTCCTCGAAGTTGCCCATCCATAATCTCGATTTCAGTAAAGAGCAACTCCATCCCTCTGTGTCCCCCGGCTGTAAAACCCGCAGTTCTTGAGTCCTTCCTTTATCCCATACCCCGTACCCAGTCCATCAACAAATGCTTTTGCCTCCATGTTTAGAACTAGTCTCTTCTCATCACCTCCACTGCTACCATCCCAGTCTGCTGAGTCACTGTATCACCTCTTCCCTGAATTGTTGCCATGTCCGTTGATTGGTCTTCCTGCTTCTATGGTTCTCTCAGCTAGAGAGCCTCTGCTGAAAACCTTCCAGTTTCTTCCTGTCTCCTTAAAGTTTTACAGTGGCCTGCAAACTCCTCTGCCCCTTCTTAACCTCTCTCTTGTCCTCTTCTCCAACTCTATTCTGTTACTTCGTTCCAGCAAAACTGAAAGCTAAAGACCTGTGTGGATTCCTAGGTGGCCAGGCCAGCTGCACCCCACCTGAGGGCATTGGCCTTCTTCCGTCTCCTCACACTGCTCCTTGCAGGTCTTTGCTCCACCTTCCTAGGGAGGTCATCCTGACTGTCCAGTTTAAGAATTACAGTGCTCTTCTGTTTATCCTCAGCCCCCTTACTTTAGAAAGTAAGCTCTGTGAGGGCAGGAACTTTTTTGTCTGTTCATTACCACATCCCCACTGCTCAGAGGAAGACCTGACACATTTTTTTGGTGCTCAGAATGTATTTGTGGAGCAATAAAAGTGGACATGGTATATTCCTGGGAAACTCTGAATTTTCAGAAATTATCAAATGCAATTTTAAAATGTTGTAGTACACATCCAGATTCAGCTTCTCAGTATATATTTTTGTTTGCTTTACAAATTATGGAAACATCATTATGGATTTATCCAGCCATCTGTAAACATTAATATGTCTATATTCAGTGTCAAAAGTTCACAAATATTTTTACTATTGCTATAGAAATAGATCACTTAGAAGTCAGGTTTTCATAAAAACAGCTTTGGGCTTGGGAGATAAATTAGTGTTGTTAGAAGACTGACCTAAGGGGATCCCTGGGTGGCTCAGTGGTTTAGCGCCTGCCTTTGGCCCAGGGCGTGACCCTGGAGTCCCGGGATCGAGTTCCGCATCGGGCTCCCGGCCTGGAGCCTGCTTCTCCCTCTGCCTGTGTCTCTGCCCCCCTCCCTGTGTCTATCATGAATAAATAAATAAAATCTTAAAAAAAAAAGAAGACTGACCTAAAAGCAGCACCATAACATGTTTGTTTTCTACTTTAATTTTTCCCCATCACTAATATTAATTTCTAAATAAATCTTAGTCTTGAAGCATACTATTGAAAGGTCAAATCCTTTTTATGCACACACAGTTACTTTGGTCTGATATTAGCAGAAATTATTGAGTGAGACAAGACTGCAAGAAATGACCGAGGGTTTTAATAGAAAACCTTGAATGTGTGTGTTGGGGACAGGGGGAAGAGAGCAGAAAGTAGCAGCGAAGAGTGAGTAGATTTGTCAGGACAGAATAAAAGCTTTTGTTACATCCCAAGTGAGTAAACAACACTAGGAAATATGAGACCTAAAAAATAAATATTTGGAATAAAACCTTGGAAAATATATATGGAGAGATGACTATGGAGTTGGATATTCTTAAATTCTTAAAGAGAAGTAGGAACAGAAGGAGGTGGTGTTGAAATGTAGGTACAAGTTAGTATAATAAATCAACTGCATGAATAAAACAGTACATGGTATGCCTGGGCCTCGGTGCATGATACCTTGTAAAAAATCCCTTTCCCCAAGTGTCTGGGGAAAGTTTGGGTACTACTGTATGGAACCAAATGTGGGACAGATTTGGCTAGTAAAAGCTTACAGCAAATAATTATCTTGTGCACATTTTCACTAAAGAATTGAGCAAACTTTAGAGCCTAGACTGTTGCTCAATGTACCCTCCATCATTTGATTGGGGCCTCCATCGATGGACAAAAAAGGCCATTAGGTATTTGACACTGGCTGAAAGTTCATACAAATTGACTTCTATCTGCAGTCACAAGTACTTTAGAAGTCTTCAACCAATTTTCATTTGTGTGGGGATAATTTGTTGGTTATATAAAGAGCAAAATGATTTGGATGCCTAGAGATCTTACAGAGGTTTTCCTTTTAGTCTCACTGTCTCAAACAGTCATGTACAGAAGAATTCAGAAGAATTATGCAAATGTATACAAAATGTCTGTTCATTCTGTTTTGTAGAATGGCTTAAGCGGTTTTCTAGGATGAATTTAGTGCCTCTGTGCTCATACTTTGGTGATTTATTTTTTTGTAATGAAAATTTGACTTTGCTCTTTTAATGTCTATATGCTACATATGCATGTACATATTGTATATACATTGTATTTAAGTGTATGTCCTATCTATGTTTATAGGTCCTGGTTGGATGGATAGTTAAAGAGAGCCAAATCTATTACAAAACATCTTTCTGTCCTCATGTATTTCTGAACTATTCATAAGTTAAGCTGTGTACTTCATGACACTACTACAGAGTACTTCAGCATGCATCTACTAAGAATAGGGGCATTCTCTATAACCAGAGTACTGAACTATAATCAATTCCCCAGTTGTCTTCTATAGATATTTTTTCTCTTTCTTTCTTTCTTTCTTTCTTTCTTTCTTTCTTTCTTTCTTTCTTTCTTTCTTTCCTTTCTTTCTTTTTCTTTCTTTTCTTTCTCTTTCTCTCTTTCTCTCTCTTTCTCTCTCTTTCTTTCTTTTCCCCTCTTTCTCTTTTTCTTTCTTAAATTCAACATTTAGTCTAGACTTCTGCATTGCATTTGATAATTGTATCTATGTTTTTTAAGTTCAAAGAGTATGCACACTTTTCCTTCTTTCTGTTCTTGTTTTATTTTTAACCCCGTTGACTTCTTTGAACAGTCCACAATAGTATCTTGGAGAACATCCCAATATGCTGTGGTTTGATTGTTTCTTTCTTTCTTTCCTTTCAAGATTTTATTTATTTATTTGATAGAGAACGAGAGAGACTGACAGGGGGAGGTGCAGAGGGAGAGGGAGAAGTAGATCCCCCTCTGAGCAGGGAGCCCAGTGTGGGGCGACTGGATCCCAGGACCTGGGATCATGACCTGAGCTGAAGGCAGATGCTTAACTGACTGAGGCTCCCCTGTTTCTTTATGAGTAAAATCAGGTTAAACATTTTTGGCAAGGGTATGTCACAATAGGTAATTGGTGTTATGTATTTCTTACTGCATCACATCAGAGGGTATATAATGTCAGCTGACTCCAGTGTTGATAATGCTGTTTGAAGACTTGGTACAGATGGTGGCTGCTAGATGTCTTCACTATAAAGATATATTATCCTCAAAGGAATTATTAGATAATCTGAAGAATAAGACTTTGGATTATGAAGATCCTATTTCTCAACTATCTCTTAATAATTTTTAGTGTCCATTGAAGATTTTTACATGGCTCAGTTACTCCAATTGTGGGTTACAAATTATTGATTTTTTCCAACTATATTATCTCTTCTTCCTTTTTTATGTGACATTTTTTCCTGTAAAGGAGAACCTCTCTCTCTCTTTCTTTCTCTCTCTCTCTCTCTCACAATAAATACTACTGTGGACTTTTGCAACTTTCAGTTTTTCCTTTTGTTTTTTTTTTTTTTTTTTTAATACTTTATTTATTCATGAGAGAAACAAAGAGAGACAGAGACATAGGTAGAGGGAGAAGCAGGTTCCCCATAGGGAGCCCGATGAGGGACTCCATCCCAGGATCTGGGATCACGCCCTGAACTGAAGACAGATGCTCAACCCCTGAGCCACCCAGGCAGCCCTCAGTTTTTCCAACATATCTTGTCATTACTTGTTTTCATGTTGAGGTTTTCCTACATTCGCCAGTGGGAACCCTTCAAAACAGCATATACAAATTTTTTTAATGATTATAGATTTGTGTCTTCTATAAGAAATCCTTGCCTGTGAAAAGGTTGTAAAAATATTCTCCCACACATTCTTATTTTTTGTACAGTGGGAGTCAGGATTCAAAGTTCTTTTTTTTTCCCGTTCAGTTTTGATACCTGGTTGCCCTAGGATCATTCATTAAAAACAAACTTTCTTTTTTTTTTAATTTTTTATTTATTTATGATAGTCACACAGAGAGAGAGAGAGAGAGAGAGAGAGAGGCAGAGACATAGGCAGAGGGAGAAGCAGGCTCCATGCACCGGGAGCCCGACGTGGGATTCGATCCTGGGTCTCCAGGATCGTGCCCTGGGCCCAAGGCAGGCGCCAAACCGCTGCCCCACCCAGGGATCCCCAACAAACTTTCTTTTTACCTTTGGATTGCTCTGATATCTTGGTTCAAATGATCATAGAAGTGCAGGTCTATTTCTAGGCTCTCTGTTAGCTCCATTGATCTATCTGTTGATCTTATGCTGGTACCACACCATTTTCATGACTGAAGCTTTATAGAAAATCTCAAAGTTAGGCCATGTGAGTCTTCCAATTTAGTTCTTTTTTCTCAAGATTACTTTGGATATTCTCATTTCTTTGCATTTCTATATATATTTTAGAATTACTTTGTCAATTTCTACCAAAAAAAACTTGATGGGATTATTATTAGGATTAAGTCGTAGCTGTAGATCAATTTGGGAAGAATTGAAGTTTTAACACTATGAATTCTTCTAATCCGTAGACATCATATATCTCTCCATTTATTTTCATCTTTATTTTCTAAGCAGTGTTTTATAGTTTTCAATGTTGGGATCTTGTATCTATTTTGTTCAATTGAGTGTTTTTGATGCAATTTTCAATAGTCTTCTGTATTTTCTTCTAAGGTTTATTTACTTATTTTAGAGAAAGAGAGAGCGAGCACACACATGCAGAGGGAGGGACAGAAAGAGATAAGCAGACTCCTTTTCAGCAGGGAACCTGATGAAGGGCTGGATCCCAGCACCCTGAGATCATGACCTGAGCCAAAATCAAGACAGACAAGTGGGTCAGACACTTCATTGACTGAGCTACCCAGGTGCTCCATGTCTGTCTGTCTTTAATTTCTCCCACTTTCACTGTCCAGAATGAAGGGACTGGTAAATAGATGAATCCCAACATTTTAAGCAAACTTGCTTTAAAAAAAATGAAGAGCAAAAATAATCTTGATGCAGTGAAATAAATGTCATTATAGAAGTTCCGGAACTGCAGTTGCCAATTTTTTTCTCAGGGCAGAGAGGTGTGAAAGAGTGGAAGAAGCCAAGGCTTCCTGAGAAAGTAACCTTTGAGTTAAGGCTTATAGGATGAGTCAGCCATAGAGATGACGAGAGTAGCACTCCAGGTAGAGAGAAAAATACAAGTAGAGCTTCCAGAGAATGTGATTACTTTAGGGAAGTGCTTATGATTTTTAGTATGAGTGGTTCTGGAGAGGGAGGCAGAAGTAGACCAGGTGGTAGGTTAGGCAAGATTTAAGAGTTTGATGTCTACCTGAAGGTCTGAGGAAATTATTTAATAGATGATCTCATAAATTTAATTTGCTTCTCTAAAAAATTTACAGGTATCGGATGAGAATTCTTTTTTATTAGAGTATCAATACATTCTTTTCTTATGTGTCTTGTCTTTGCCCATTTTTCTTTTTTTATGTAATTTTAAAAAAATTTTTATTTATTTATGATAGTCACACACACACACACACACACACACAGAGGCAGAGACATAGGCAGAGGGAGAAGCAGGCTCCATGCACCAGGAGCCCAACGTGGGATTCAATCCCGGGTCTCCAGGATCGCGCCCTGGGCCAAAGGCAGGCGCTAAACCGCTGCGCCACCCAGGGATCCCTTTGCCCATTTTTCTAATTGAATTTTAAGATTTTCATTATGTCTTTAATCACTTTTAAGTTTCACTTCTTTTTTTTAATAATAAATTTATTTTTTATTGGTGTTCAATTTGCCAACATACAGAATAACACCCAGTGCTCATCCCGTCAAGTGCCCCCCTCAGTGCCCGTCACCCATTCACCCCCACTCCCCCCTCCTCCCCTTCCACCACCCCTAGTTTGTTTCCCAGAGTTAGGAGTCTTCATGTTCTGTCTCCCTTTCTGATATTTCCTACCCATTTCTTCTCCCTTCCCTTCTATTCCCTTTCACTATTATTTATATTCCCCAAATGAATGAGACCATATAATGTTTGTCCTTCTCCGATTGACTTATTTCACTCAGCATAATACCCTCCAGTTCCATCCACGTTGAAGCAAGTGTGGGTATTTGTCGTTTCTAATGGCTGAGGAATATTCCATTGTATACATATACACATCTTCTTTATCCATTCATCTTTCGATGGACACCGAGGCTCCTTCCACAGTTTGGCTATTGTGGACATTGCTGCTATAAACATTGTTAAGTTTCACTTCTAATGTAAGATAGAGACACCTTTGATTTTTATATACGGATGTTTCTCTTTGTAGATGTTCTTACAAATTCCTCATCCTAAAATCATTTATTTACCTGCAGTTTCTTTTACTACATAATGCGTGCAGGTGGTTTTGTTTCATTAACTTAAATGGAACCTTCAATATATTTTGACATATAAATTTCTTTCTCTGTGAGCCAGAAAGACTAGTTATTTTCTTTTGCAACTGAATTTTGATGGCATATTTATCATCTGTAGATGTTTTTTGCAGAAGTACAGGCCAGATGGTTTATAAGTAATGAGTTTTCCGTGATCTTTAGTGGCTTTATTTATTTATTTATTTATTTATTTATTTATTTTTGATTAAACTAACACTTGGTGTTTGGTTTATTTCCTCTTACAGTCCAGATTTCTGACTTATACTGATAGATCAACATTATAGCCTCTCTGTCCACACGTGTGTCCCTAAGGATGGGCACACACTCCTCTTCTGATGCCTCTTGTTCCCTGCCACACAGCATTGCAGTTGTTAATTTTTTCTTTCAGTTTACGCTTTTTTCTTATATCACTAATATATTACCCTGTCTCTTTCAAAACATGGAGAAGGAGAGACTTGAAAGAGCCATACTTGAAGGAAAGTGGAAGACAGTAGATGTCAATTTGGAGATGAAGAGTCCACAAAGTTTGAAAGTATGCCAGGCCTCCTAAACTGAAAACCAGTCAAAATTCATATAATTTCAAAGCTTTTTGTCTCATGTGAATCATGTTTTTGTTCATGCATACTTTTGAAATGCAAAGAAACATTTTTTTTTTTGCAAATAAACATTTTAATGGGTAGAAATATCTGCCTTATTGCGTTTAGTTTTTATTTGTATGAGTTTTGACTTATGTATGACATGTTTCGGAAATACATTTGAATATAGGAATCCTACTCATGGGAGCTATTGTGAGGCTTAAATGATTCCAGTGTAAGTTAAGTACCAGTACTCTGGGTAACTCAGTCTGTGCTAAGGAAATTATTCATTTTGCTACTAGGCTAATATATGGTATATACAGTGTTATATAATAACATGTTCATAGATAGGATATGTTTATACTTGTGTTCTTTGTCCTTGTATATTCTTGGTCAGATAATGTCAGGATTATGCTAGCCTTATTTAATGATATGATAGCTTTTTTTTTTTTTTTAATGTTCTGGAACAGTTTGCAATATTTTACCCTTTTTAATCAAATTTTGAAATACTGAACAAGCTGTCTGGCTCTAATTCCTTTGCTGTGTAATTCTTTTTTTTTTTTAATTTATTTTTTATTGGTGTTCAATTTACTAACATACAGAATAACCCCCAGTGCCCGTCACCCATTCACTCCCACCCCCCGCCCTCCTCCCCTTCTACCACCCCTAGTTCGTTTCCCAGAGTTAGCAGTCTTTACGTTCTGTCTCCCTTTCTGGTATTTCCCACACATTTCTTCTCCCTTCCCTTATATTCCCTTTCACTATTATTTATATTCCCCAAATGAATGAGAACATATAATGTTTGTCCTTCACCGACTGACTTACTTCACTCAGCATAATACCCTCCAGTTCCATCCACGTTGAAGCAAATGGTGGGTATTTGTCATTTCTAATAGCTGAGTAATATTCCATTGTATACATAAACCACATCTTCTTTATCCATTCACCTTTCGTTGGACACCGAGGCTCCTTCCACAGTTTGGCTATCGTGGCCATTGCTGCTCTAAACATCGGGGTGCAGGTGTCCCGGCTTTTCACTGCATCTGTATCTTTGGGGTAAATCCCCAATAGTGCAATTGCTGGTTGTAGGGCAGGTCTATTTTTAACTCTTTGAGGAACCTCCACACAGTTTTCCAGAGTGGCTGCACCAGTTCACATTCCCACCAACAGTGTAAGAGGGTTCCCTTTTCTCCGCATCCCCTCCAACATTTGTGGTTTCCTGCCTTGTTAATTTTCCCCATTCTCACTGGTGTGAGGTGGTATCTCATTGTGGTTTTGATTTGTATTTCCCTGATGGCAAGTGATGCAGAGCATTTTCTCATATGCATGTTGGCCATGTCTATGTCTTCCTCTGTGAGATTTCTGTTCATGTCTTTTGCCCATTTCATGATTGGATTGTTTGTTTCTTTGGTGTTGAGTTTAAGAAGTTCTTTATAGATCTTGGAAACTAGCCCTTTATCTGATACGTCATTTGCAAATATCTTCTCCCATTCTGTAGGTTGTCTTTGAGTTTTGTTGACTGTATCCTTTGCTGTGCAAAAGCTTCTTATCTTGATGAAGTCCCAATAGTTCATTTTTGCTTTTGTTTCTTTTGCCTTCGTGGATGTATCTTGCAAGAAGTTACTATGGCCGAGTTCAAAAAGGGTGTTGCCTGTGTTCTTCTCTAGGATTTTGATGGAATCTTGTCTCACATTTAGATCTTTCATCCATTTTGAGTTTATCTTTGTGTATGGTGCAAGAGAGTGGTCTAGTTTCATTCTTCTGCATGTGGATGTCCAATTTTCCCAGCACCATTTATTGAAGAGACTGTCTTTCTTCCAATGGATAGTCTTTCCTCCTTTGTCGAATATTAGTTGACCATAAAGTTCAGGGTCCACTTCTGGATTCTCTATTCTGTTCCACTGATCTATGCGTCTGTTTTTGTGCCAGTACCACACTGTCTTGACATTTTTATTTTACGAAAGGTTAATAATTGAGTTTGACATGTAGGATATCCAACTCTTAGGCATAGCAGAGCTTTGCTCACCTCATACTGAGATCTTTAAAATAGGAAGGTTGTTTCACTATGTCTTTTTTGACACTCCAGGTTGGCTTTAGCTCCCTTCCCACATCCTCTCTCTCTGCATGTTTATTCTTTTTTTTTTTTTTTAAATTTTTATTTATTTATGATAGTCACAGAGAGAGAGAGAGAGGCAGAGACATAGGCGGAGGGAGAAGCAGGCTCCATGCACCGGGAGCCCGACGTGGGATTCAATCCCGGGTCTCCAGGATTGCGCCCTGGGCCAAAGGCAGGCGCTAAACCGCTGCACCACCCAGGGTTCCGTGCATGTTTATTCTTTAAAGCGTCTATGTTTCTTAGTTACCATGCCTCTTTCTCTTACTGGCAGGGCATGTTTGTAAGTGTCAGGTTGTTTTCTCAATATTCCCATTCCCCAGTTCTAGCTGATTAATCTTGGAACCTTTAGACTCTAGATAGGACTTTTGCCATCATAAACTAGGTCTTATTACATGTGGGCCTTACAAGAGGATAGCCAGCTGAGGCTGCTTCTTCCTCCCAAAGAAACCCAGTCCTATGATAGAGTGGGCACAGCGAGGCAGCCCATGTCTCTACGGACTCTCAAATTCATTGCCTGCATCCCTGGGTCCATTTAAACACTAAGGAACTCCTAGTTCCTTTTAGTAACCTGGGAGGAGGCAGAGTGATGGAGAGGAAAGAAGTAGAAGACCCAAATTTTAATCTTAAAATATATTTTAAAGTATCTCTTAGATGGGCACATCCCTATAATCCACATAGGCCTCAGATTCTCTTTTCTTTATTTTTTTTCTTTTCTTTATTCTTAATTTATCTTTAAGAATACATTTGTTTTATAGGCAAGAATAACTTTGGTAACAAAGATGAAAGCTTTGAAACAATATGATGAGACTAGTCTTCAAGTGTTAATTCATCTCCTTGTCTATAAAACAAGGAAATAGGTCAGAGTGGCAAACTCAAATGCCTCCAAGCTAGGTCAAAACCTAGGCCAAGTAGAAAGTGCATGCCCCATCTAAAGAGGTCAGCAGCTTCTTGACTTTATTGTCATGGTAAGGAAATGCAGGCCTGGGGATTCTATTTTTAACTTTTCAAGGGAAGCTGCACATCTGGATTTTTATATGAAAATTTATTATTTAAAATGTTAGCGATTAGTTCAAAATCTTGAGAAACAATGTGCAAGACCAATCAAAACATGCCTATAAGCCAAGTCTGCTCCCTAGCCCTTTGGTTAAGATGATGACTAAAGTTTGTCTAAAATTAAGTGATTTTAAAGTCTGTCATTCTGACACTCTCTTGGAGAACATACAGTGTCCTGGCTGTTGCCAGAAGTAGTACAGAGAAGTAGCTTGGGTGGTTGGGTTGAAAGACATGGTTTGGCACCGGCAATAGGTGCCTAGAGGCTCTCTCTACTCCTCCTAGGAAGGTACAAGAATGTATGGGACTTTTGTCTGATGCTAGCAGTGGTAGTGAGTGCTCAGAGCAGCTGCTGTTTACCATCTGGATAGTATCAGTTCTGTGCTGAAGCAGATGGAGTTGAAGTTTTGGCTCAGCATTTGCACCCAGCCTGGGGATGAGTGCAGTAGAAGAATCCCAAAGATGTAAGCATTTCTCTTTGGTAGCAGAAAGGATCTTTGTTCTTTTTGTTTCGGTTCTTGCATGTGGGAAGGATATCATCATTCATGAAGCTACCAACATAAATGGGGCATAGTTTTTCTCCAATTCTGGTAGTGTGAAATTAAGGAAAGAGAATTAAGTCAAAGAGCAGCATATTTATGCTGTAGGCACTGCTGAAGTGGCCCTCGGGTAAGCCACCATTAAGGTGTATACCTAACCTGTGGTGTCACTAGAGCAACTTGTGGAAAAATTAGAATGAATTACAGGTTTTTGCCAATCACGCAATCAGAGCATGTGTCGGAAAAATTAATATTCATCAATTAACCTAGTTTTGCTAATCTAAACAACTCTAAATCTTACATGGGTTTTCTTTGTGAAGCTAATGAAAACAGTAATCCCTCTTTCTAGAAAAATGCCCATAGTAAATATTGTAGTATATGGTTTCTGTTGTGACAATTCACCTCTGCCATCATAGTGTGAAAGCATCCATAGACAATACGATTGGGTGTGGTGGTGTTCTATTAAAACCCGATATTCAAAAACAGGCAGCAGGCCATTATTTGACCTTCAGGCTATAGTTTGCCAACCCTGGTTTAGAACCTTGATAGCTGTGCTGGATTGGAACGTTAACCAGCAAATACTCCTTCTCCTCTTCTTTGAATGGAGCGTACATCCCAGCTCTGCTGCCTTCGGGCATGGCCTTGAGATATACTTTGGCTGATAGAATATGAGCAGACGTGTATACAAAGATTTTAAATGTATTTACATGATCTAGTTTGTCTCATGTGCTCTTGCCACTTGCCATGAAAAGAACATGACCCAGATAGTCCTGGTCCAAGGAGGAGGACAGACAAAGATCAGAGTAGATGGAACACACAGTGTGAAGCCAAGTTCTACTGTCCCCAGAAGCCTCATTGCCCAGCTGAGCCTCAGAAGCCTCATTGCCCAGCTGAGCCTCTACTAGATAAGCTGAACTTCAGGCAACCTATAGACCTGTGAGCTTGAGAATAAATGTAGATTGTCTTAAGCCACTGAATTTTAGGCAGTTGTTAAAACAGCATGATTATAAAAATAGCTGGCTAATATTATAGTATAGGAAGATATTCATCTAGGCAGGAAGACAGGAATCTCATTTTCAAAAACCGAAACAACAAAAGGGGATTCTCATCTTATACAAATCCAAGAAAAAGATAAGGAGATGTTTGTCTTTTTTTTAATAATTCTCCACCCCACTCCTCATCCCCCATATTTTTTCCCCATAGTTGGAAAAAATCTTGAATTGTAGATTTAGGTTCCTGTGCATACAGCTAATCAATGCGTAACACCCACGTTAGAGAGGCTTAGCTTTCCTCAAGCCAACCCCAGAGGCTCTCAGTACCAAGAACTGAATATTCAATAGTTCCAAAATTATAACTGGGCGAATATCCAAGCTCTTCCTTAGAAAAAAAACAGTTGTCGTCTCTTCCATTCAGAGAATTTTGAAAGCCAACTGTGCTAGATGGTAGAATTGACTTAGTCAGCAGTTGTTTTGTTCCTGCCATGTGCAATATACTGTGGTAGTTCCTGGGGCACAGAGGTATGCAAGTCAAACTCAAGGCCTTTATGGAGCACACTGACCAGCAGGAGAGAGAGGCGAGTAATGGGTAATTAGGGCACATTGTGGTAAGCAATACCGGAAGTGGCATGTCTACAGTCCCAGGGGAACTTGAAGCTGTGCTTGACCCTGCCTGGGGATTGGAATGTGGCAAGCATTTCAGTGACGTCTTCCTAGAGGAATCCACACTTGAATCTTGGGAGAACAAAGTTAGCATGAAGTCCTATGATTGTAGAGTTGGAACGGGCTTTATGTAGTACCCTTCTCTTTTTTTATACATTAAAAGGAAGCTCTCCCCTTTAAGATTTCCCTCTGTCCTAGGGAAGGATCAGTCTGATAAGAATCAATCTGCTCACGACAGTCTGTGCTTTGAGTAACTATTGTTGAAGGTATATAAATACCTATATATTTTAGCTAGTTAGCAGTTGTGCACATGAATCTAAAAAATAATGTAATGATTCTCATTTCTCAAGGCAGGTGCATACCATCGTATGGTGTCAGGTTTTAGTTTGAAATAGGCTCAATTTCTAGGGTTCGCCTTTTGTTACCATTTTTTATTCATGAGGAATGGGCTCAGGGAAGGAGGAATGAATGAGCCTGAGAAAATGATCTAATTACCTTGGAAGTGATTTTCTTCCTAAAAACAGCCCTGAGTTTCAGTTGTGAATTTGTTGGATTGTCTGTACAGTTTAGTAGACTTGAGAATTTAATTTTTAGATACAGTTGCTAATAGAATATTAGATTGGTTTAAACGCTATTTAGATTGCTTTTTCTTACTGTAGAATGTATTATTACAGAAATAGGTCTGTATTTATCTGGGTTCAAATGTAGAGAGCATTTCTGGTGTCTTTTTGAACTCTGAAATGTGTGTTTCATCACAGAAAACACAGTTGCTTTCCTTTTTATTTAGTTTCAGAATGAACTCCTAGAAGCCTGGCATGTAAATTTAGTGTTTTGCAAACTTTGTTTTAAGAGCAACTATACTGGGGAATATGCCAATGGTATTCCTTCCCCTAGGATGGTAATGATCTCATTGAGAAAGAAATTGTGTATAAATAATTTTGGTTTTTGGAATTTTTTATTTTATTTTACAAAGCACTGAAGTGGACCTCTTTGAGCTTTTCAGAACGTCCAAGATGATGTTATCTACTGTCACCCGGATGTGTTGAAAAAGTAGGAAAGAGCCTCATAAAGTCCTGGGACATCTGTCCAGGACTATAAAAATATTACGTTTGAATTTAGTCCTTCCTGTTGTAAATACACTATGAACAAAATAGGGAATCTGAAAATATGGAAAAGGAAAAGGGGGGATATAATATTATCAGGGAGAGATAATCAGTATTAACGTTTGATATGCTTTATAGGTACATTCTTTTAAAAATTTGGTTTTATTTTTACAAAATTGTGAACATACTCTGTATGTGTATGTGTGTTCCATTTAATATTCAGATTTTAGGCTAGTTACTATTGTAATATAAGCCTTTTTCTGACTTCTAAATACTGTATAAGTATTTCAATGACTACTGTGTCTGTACTATGATTTATCTATTTATCTATGATTATTACCTTTCTGTTAGATATTTAGATTGTTTTCTAACCAGAACTATTATAGATATATGATGATAAGGTCTGCTTAACAGAGACACATACACAGTTCATAAATAGGTAAGTGTACATAAGTGTATAGCATTTTGAATATTCACAAATCAATATACCACTGAAACCACTACCTACATCCATGGTAGTACTACTCAAGCCAAGAAATGGAATTTGATCAAACTTGTGAGCTCTAGTCAACTTCTTGCTCAAGAGTAATCACAAACCTGACCTCTAATGACATAGATCAGTTTCTGTCCTGAAGGTCTACAATTAATTTTCTCTAGGTTTGCTGAAGTAAGGTTACTAGCCCAAGAAGGATGAATATTTTAAAGCATCTTAGTTTATGTAACCAAATTGCTTTCAAGAATGTTAATTCATTTTATTACCACATCTATGAAAATGTGGGAAGGACTTTTGTTCCCGAATGTGGGAAGGGAGAGAAGTGAGGGTCATGTGTAAAGAGATAGTTCTGGACTGTGAATAGGACCAAGTGGGAAAACAGTGCTTTAGGAAAATCTCAGCAGTCTGTTAACAAATTCTATTTTACTCACCTTGAAAATGCTTTTCTTTATCTGGACATCACCAGTCACTATGCTAGAAAGAAAGGAATCAATGCATTTTTCCTAGATCTGGACAAAAGTGGCACACAGACTTCTGCTTGCGATACATTGGCCAAAGAAAGGCTCATGAGGTTGATAGAGCCAGGGGTATAGAATCCTCCCATGGGGAGAGATGCTATGGGAGGGAAACGGGAATATTTGGTAAACGACACTGTTCACCATACTGTTTCATGACTTTGCATCACCTGTGAGGTGATCAGACCACTTAGATTACTAATCTTTTACCTTTATTATAGAAGCGCATCCTGATCTTGGGGAGAGATGGCCCTGGATCTCTAGATAGAGCTGTAACTTGTGTAATTAGCACAGAGGTGTTTGCATAATGCTGAACTTTGGTGGTGGTGGGGGGGGTGTACTTCTTTTCCAAGAAGAGGCCAGGAAACATGCTTACTCATTCAGAGGTGATGGGGAAATGCATTTCCTCTTCAGGAATATGTTTTTCCTGTCTAGTTTAGATATTCTGGTTACCTACTGTCTGGGGAGCTTTCAGAAAATGTTTTCCTGGTTCAGGAGAAATGACACAGAGTTGGAAAGGTTTTATCCCTGGCACAGCAAAGGACGGGTCTGCTCTGGATTATCAGTTATACCTTTCTCATGTGGTTAGCATCCTGTCTTCTCTCTTTAATACTGTAAATTTGCATTCTTCTTATTTCATTCATTTCTGTAACAGCTCTTTTGTGGTATTGATTGATAACATCTAGAATTGCTTCCCATTTCACTTTCTCTTTATTGTCTTCATCAAAACAAATGTCTTCAGTTAAGACACTGTTGCTCATTAAAGAAACAGTTGCACGGTGGTGGGTGGTGGGGCTGGCATGGTGGTGTTAGGTGAGCTCTGATTTAACACAAAGCTCTCCTTTCTCTAGGGATGGTGAAGTTGGAAAAAGGCTCCTTTAACCTTCCTTCAGGATGAACCCCCTGCAAGAAGACATGGAAAACGCTCTCACAGGGAGCCAGAGCTCTCACGCTTCTTTGCGCGACGTCCATTCCATCAACCCTACACACCTCATGGCCAGGATTGAATCCTATGAAGGAAGAGAGAAGAAAGGCATATCTGATGTCAGGAGGACTTTCTGTTTGTTTGTCACCTTTGACCTCTTATTTGTAACATTACTGTGGATAATAGAGTTAAATGTAAGTGTTTTTTTCCCATGACTTTATATAAGAGTTGTTTCCAGAGACAGGAAACAATTTTCTTATTTTTCTCATCATTTCTGTCTCATTTTGTGAATTCCATGCTCTTTTCCAGCTGATTTTGACTTTTCTTGTGCTGTATTGGCATGTTTTAAAGCAAAGCCAGGTCATTTAAAACTCACTTTGAAGTTTGAATTCATGGTGTTTTGCTCTATACCAGGAGTGAACAAACTGCAGCCTGGGGGACAGATTCATCTGGCCTTTTTTATAAAGTTTTATTGGAACACAACCCTGCCCATCCATTTACCTATTGTTCGTGACTGGCTTTAGTGCTCAGTGCTTGACTTGAGTATTTATTTCCTGACCCTTTTCTTGTTCCAAAAAGGTAGTAAGCCTCTGGAATATGTTTTAGCTGTTAAACCTACTTTTCTAATCCCCATGTTTGAGATTTTTCATGCACTCTTTACTGTTTCAGAAAGGGACTATTCATATTTTATGGAAAAAAATGTTGTAGAAACATTTGGAGGTTTATCTCTGTCTTGTCAAGTCTATGCAGTTATATTGTCATATAATTATCTGGACAAATACTGTCCAATGGAAATATAATGCAAGCCTCACAGATGATTAAGTTCTCCAGTTGCTACATTAATAAAGGTAAAAATACATTTAAATAATATATTTTATATAACTCAATAGATTTGTTTTCTCCCAAAGCCTTGGCTCTGTTTATATTCCTTACCAACAAATAGGAAACTTCCAGAATGCTTTCTTCACAGGCAAGAGTTGTTTAAAACCAATCAAGCCAGTGATAAGACATCGTAATTTAGAAACATCGTAATTTAGAATATTTTTTATTATTTGTCCCACATGTATATTTTAAAGACAATATTTAAATTAATATGTATTTCAAAAGAGTTAAAGTTTCCAAAACTAATGACTGTGTATTAAGAAATAAAAGAAATACATCTTTTAACAGGAAAGCATAGCAGTAGTTTTAAGAGAACTCACTTAAAAATTTTAATTTTAATTTAATTTAATTTAATTTTAATTTTAATGACAGCACAAAATCAAAGCATTTATTGATTTACCAGTAATATCACTATCTGCTTTTAAGTGTGTGAAATTGTGGGGGGGGGGATCACACTCTCTCATCCTTCCTTTCTTATTGCTTCAACAAAATTGAAATGGAAGTGAAGTGGACTGTGCACTGTTTTTTTTTTTTTTTTTTTTTCTTTTTTTTTTTTGTTGGTAGTTCTTGTCCTCAGTAGAGGAGGTGTAAACTCATCAGAGTCTGGGAATCTCTTTTTTTTTTTTTTTATTTATGATAGTCACAGAGAGAGAGAGAGGCAGAGACATAGGCAGAGGGAGAAGCAGGCTCCATGCACCGGGAGCCCGATGTGGGATTCGATCCCGGGTCTCCAGGATCGCGCCCTGGGCCAAAGGCAGGCGCCAAACCGCTGCGCCACCCAGGGGTCCCTGTGCACTGTTATTGTTCATCAGAGAGGATCGGTTTTTGCCTCTATGCAACATGTTATAAATAAAAAAAAATCACTAGGCCTAGCAATTAAGAAAGGTATTTTTATTTAATTTTTTTATTGAAGTATAATGAACATATACAATGGTATATTAGTTTCAGAACATAATGATTCAACATTCCTGTACATCACTCAGTCCTCACAATAAGCATAGTCACTATCTGTCACCAGACAACAATATTGCTGTCTCACTGACTATATTTCTTATGCTGTACTTTTCATCTCTGTGACTTATCTGTTTTGTAACTGGAAGCTTATGCCTCTTAATCCCCTCTGTTTCATGCATCACCCCACCCACCTCCACTCAGGCAACCATCAGTTCTCTGTATTTAAGAGTCTGTTTTGTTTGTCTCTTTTTTTTCATTTGTTCATTTATTTTGTTTCTTAAGTTCCACATGTGAGTGAGAAATCATATGGTATTTGTCTTTCTCTGACTTATTCCACTTAGCATAACACCCTCTAAGTCCATCCACATTATTGCAAAGGGCAGGATCACATTCTTTTTCATGGCTAATATTCCAGTGTGTGTGTGTGTGTGTGTGTGTGTGTATACACCACATCTTCATTCATCTGTTGATGGACACTTGGATTGCTTCCATTTCTTGGCTATCGTACAATGCTGCAGTAAACATAGGGGTGCATATATCTTTTCAAATTAAGATATGTGTTTTAAGACTCAACTTTTCCACTGACTACTAGTTACCCCTGTTGGAAAATTAAAAGATCATATAAGAATATAGTAAAATAGCACATCTTGACCTTTTAAGCAAAGATTTATTTATTTATTTATTTATTTATTTATTTATTTATTTATTATTAATAAATGATTTATTAACATTTAGTTTCTAATTCGGTTTGTTTTATATTGTCAGTCCTGACCTGGGTTTTTCATCCCTTTAATTTGTGGTCTGTCTCTAAATCTCTAATCACTCACATCCATTGTTCTTTTTACATGTCTCTACGTTTCTGAGTGCTAGGGCATAGGGCATGGTGAACTACACAAAAAAAATTATATAAGATTTGAAGTTTGGCTGAGGAGATAAGACACGTATCTTATACTGCCTTGTAGTGTTGGTCTTGAAAAGAGGAAAGAAATAGCACAAAGGGTGTTAGGCTTTTGGCAGAGTAATGGGACTCAGCTGTCCTCTGCAATCATAACAGTAACCAAAATACTTTGCCCTCATCTATGACTTTCAAAGTAGCCAGTTTTCCTCCTTGCTTCAAGGAAGCAGGATTCTCAGGCCAAAAATGAAGACTCATCGTTTATTAAGTTGCTTGTTTGTTTTGTATTTCTCACGCTCCACATCCAGGGGAAAAGTAAGCCCTGTCAAATCTGCTTGTAGAATATATTCAAAATGTGACCTCTTCTTTCCATTCCTATAGTTGGTCCCCTCAACCATGCCGGTGCTAGCACTCATCCAAACTACTGTACCAGAGGCCCAGCCAATTTGCCTATTTCCACTCTTGTCCTCCTAATGCCCATTCTCCTCACAGAAGCCAGAGGGACTTTTAAAAGTAAAAACACAAATCAGATAATGTTACTTTCTATTTATAACCCTTCACTGACCTATCAGAGCACTTTGAATAAAATCCAAATGCTGTAACATGGCTTGCACAGCCCCAAGGAGCTTCCAGACTTCCTTCCCTACTCTCTCTCTGTTCTGGTCCACCCAGAGCAGCCCAGACGTGCCTCCTGGTCTCACAATGTAACAAACTCTCTTCTGTTTGGGGCCTTTATACTAGTTGTTCCTTCTAAATGAAATGGTTAATTGCCTTTATCTTGATGCAGATTCTGACTGCTTATCATGCTGGTAATCTGTCAGTTTAAATATTACCACAGAGAAGCCTTCCATTTACCACTGGACCAAAAGAAGTCAACCATTACAGTGTCACCCTGCTCTGCTTTGTTCTCTGCATGGCACTTATTTTCTTGTTTGTCATCTCTCACTGCTTGGTAGAATATAAGTTCCATAAAGACAGAGATACTATTTTGTTTACTAAAGTATTCATTGTATTTAGAACCATACTTGACGCTTAATACGTTTTCATTAAATATTTGGTGAATGGATAAAGATCTTGTGGCAGTGGTTTGCCAGTTGGATTACCTTACGGACAGATCGGTTCTAAAGCTGTTAAAGGAATCCCATGTACGGTGGTGGGACTAGAAAAGAAAAAGCTAACCTTAGAGAAATACTAAAAAAATAAGTATGCTGATAGACTTACCGATAGGCTGGTTTTATCATCCCCGGTGTCCAAAAACGACTCTGAAGATTTCTCGTGTTGGAATGTAGAAGAACAGGATGAGCTCTGTCAGAACTGTGAGGAGAGGTTCCATGTGAAACTAAAGACGAGTCTATAGTGGACACCTTGAGCTAGAGACAAAGATTTTGAAATAAGATTTAGAGTGCAGGTTGGAGCTACAGATGTAGATTGAGATTTCTCTATTTAAAGGCAAGACAAAATCCGTCTTTTTAAAAAAAAAAAAAAAAAGATTTAGAGAGAGGGAGAACATAAGCAGGGGGAGAATCAGAAGGAAGAAGGAGAATCCCCAGCAGACTCCATGCTGAGTACAGAGCCTGACATGGGCCTCGATCTCACAACCCCAAGATCATGATCTCAGCTGAAACCAAGGGTCAGCTGCTTAGCCAACTGAGCCACCCAGGCACCCTCCAAATCAGGGTCTTTTAAAGTGTGCAGATACTGTAGAAAACCTTTTTTCTACTGTCTGTTGATTGAAGAACTTCATGAGCAGGTTGTTAGCTGTTCTTAGCAAGGAGGATAGAGATTAAGAACCCCTCTTTACTGTAGGTCAGTTGGAATAATCATTCTTCTAATATTTGAGATAGTGCTAAGTGTCCTTAGTTTGGAGACACACAGTGATAACACTGCATGATTGTTTGGCTTTTAATAATTATTTTTCTTTGCTCCCAAGTTTTCCATTCTATATGCTATATAGATCTATATTCAAGCAGGTCAGTAGCTAGTCTGCACAAATTACACAGAAACCAAAACCTCCTTAAGGGATTTTAAAGTACCAAATGTTTTTTATGGTATATTTGCATTTAAACAACAAATACAAATACTTGTAAAAGTTTCCAAGCCAAGAGGATCCATTCCTTGTGGCAACTTTAATTCCAGTTTGACCAATTAGCAAACCTTACAAAGGCATTCCTTAATTGATTTTCTCCTCATTTATCCAGGTCTTTGGTCCATCACCCTTCAGTTTGTCCTTTTTCAGATCATCTCCATCAGTTTGCCAGGATAAACAATGTCTATACTCCAGATTGGAAATGCCAGTTTACTGTTGCATGTCATATTCCCTAATCCATTGGCCCTAATGATTCTAGTGTCTGCTTAACTGCTGCATTAACTGTCAGACACACGTTCCTTTACTTGATTTTTTAAAAAAGATTTTATGTATTTATCCATGAGAGACGCAAAGAGAGGCACAGAAACATGGGCAGAGGGAGAAGCAGGCTTCATGTGGGGAGCCCAACGTGGGACTCGATCCCAGGACCCCAGGATCACGACCTGAGCCAAAGGCAGACCTGAGCCAAAGGCAGACACTCAACCACTGAGCCACACAGATGCCCTATTATTTTATTTTTTTTAAAAAAATATTTTCTATAAGTGTAATATGTAGAGTTCTGAACTTGATCATTTAAAAGTCATCTTGGTAGGAGAATTGGCAGAGGAAAGTTTGTAATCTTAGGTCTGATTTTCATCATTTATTGTAACTTAAGCACATATGATTGTAGGTCTGGTTTGTCCCTCATTTCATTACCACGTTAAAAATATATGTTGATAAAAGTGCAGGGTTTTCATATGCCAGGAGCAAATAAAAAAGAAAAACCAGAGAGAATATCTACACTTCTGTCCCATGTTATTGATCTTTGCTAAGATTAGAGGACCCATTGGCCTTCCAAGAGCTAAAACAATGGAAAGTGGGCAGAGAGTGAGGGCAGCCCTGGACGAATGTGAATTGTCTCCCTTAAAATTATACATTTGTATAATTGAAGATTTTATTTAGAAGAAAAAAGAAGCGGTTTTTAAAAACATTTTAGTTTGCTAAAATAGGAACTACAAACAAGGCATTGTTTTTCATCATACATTTATATTTGTTGAATAAATGAATTCAGAATTGAAGTGGGAAATGCTATTCAATATTTTTTCTATTAGAGTTAATGAGTATTTGTTCTTCCTATTTTAACATTTCAGGGTTCTAAGAAGGTAGGCAGAAAAGTGTGTACAAAACCTTACATGTATGTTTTCTTGTATTATTTTCACACGTAAATGTCTCATTTTTACTTCTCACTCTCCTTTCTAGGTGAATGGAGGCATTGAGAACACATTAGAGAAGGAGGTGGTGCAGTATGACTACTACTCCTCTTATTTTGATATATTCGTAAGTATTTCCTATTTTACATTTCACTTCAGATATGATGAATCTAACCACAAGTGAATTTCTTCTGAGTCGATCACACACACTATGCCATTCTCTCTTTCCCTCTCTTAAACCCTGGCTTTCCTTCCCTCTCAGTTTCCAGACCAGTCAGTGCACTCTCACTCTCTTTGTAATGAATCGTCTTGTCACAGGAAGGAAAGAAAATGATTAATGAGAGATAAGGAAGGGCAACAGAAGGAGCCTTTTTTTTTTTAATATATATATTTTTTATTGAAGTTCGATTTACCAACATATAGTATGACACCCAGTGCTCATCCCGTCAGGTGCCCCCCTCAGTGCCCATCACCCAGTCACCCCATACCCTCACCCACCTCCCCTTCCACTACTCCTTGTTCATTTCTCAGAGTTAGGGAGTCTTTCATGTTTTGTCACCTTCTAATTTTTCCCACTCATTTTCCCTCCTTTCCCCTATAATCCCTTTCACTATTTTTTATATTCCCCATATGAGTGAAACCATATAATGATTGTCAGAAGGAGCCTTTATTCTTTTCATAGAAGCCAGTGACCCACCCTAATCACT
Source organism: Canis lupus familiaris (assembly GCF_011100685.1). NCBI lineage: Eukaryota > Metazoa > Chordata > Mammalia > Carnivora > Canidae > Canis > Canis lupus. The sequence continues at coordinate 11,984,701 of NC_049239.1, read as the reverse complement.
AACAGGAAAATTGACCTGTTTATATAACAACACGATGAAAATGCCATTCCTTTCCTGCCTTGAGATAGATTTCTGAGTGTACTTCTATTAATATACAACATTTCATTTTTCTATAATTGGAGTTTTCAAGGAAAGTTATCTGTTGATAATTCTGGGCAACCTTAGTTAGTTGTAGAACTACACAGATGTGATTCTCTATAGACAAGGCCTTCATTTCATTCAAAAGAATGCTTACAATCTTTCAGGGCACACTGTAACTCACACTGGGTTTGGTATGTCTCCCCAGTATCTTTTTATAGTTGATAGTGTAAGTAAATCAGATTGTAACATCATGTTAGATGTAGTGTGGGCAATTCATATTCACAGTGAATTCCTCCAAATTCATTTTATCTACTTTGTTCACTACCCTCAGAAGCTTTATGCACAGTTGTTAAGAGCACGACAGTCAGAAAAACTTGGGTTTGATTCACACCACTATCACTATTTGTACATCTTTTAATGTATTGGGTCTAAACTTCAGTGTTTTCATATGTAAAATAAGATTACCCTAGTTCTGAAAAGTAAATAAAATAATGCATGGAAAACATTTAGGCCAATGATTGATACATCCTGGAAGCTCAGAGAACCACCTGCTGTCACTATCATCATCATCATTTTTGGTTGAGAATTTTAGTAATTGAGTAATTATATTTTCTAGTGGTTTTCAAACTACACTAGAAGGCTTTTTTGTTGTTGTTGTTTTATTTCTGAAGGGGCCTGCAGAAGTGTGTATGGGGAAGGAGCTGTGACTCCCAGTAAGCAGAGGTTAGGGTTCCCTGTCATTGACATCTTGCAACCCAAGTAGTTCCATTTTTCTCTGTATGATATGTTTGACTTCCAATAAGATTGTGTTGAAAAAGTGTTTGGTTGCTACAGAATATTTGGAAAATCACTAATATAATTTTAATTCCCTCATTTTTCCAAGTGAGGAAATTGAGTTTCTTTGGATCGGTGTCTTGACCCATCCCAGGTCATTAAAGTTCGTGGCAGAGGTGATAGATCCCATATTTCTTGACATTTCTGTCTTCAAAAACAATTGACCTATAATAGCAAGATTTATTTCCCTTTTTCCTCTTCTTTCCCTTGCTGAATCTATCTTAAACTAGCCTCAGCCAGGAAACCAGGCTAATCTATCAGCCAGATCTCTGAGAGTTGTCTGTTCTTTATGCTTAGGAAGTCAGTGGTCCTGGACAAATAGTCAGGGCCCATTAGCTCAGACTAAAAGGACTGATATGTCTGGCCTGGAAATGGACACAGCCTCCAGGAAACCTTTGGACCAGGGAGACTTTGACATAGAGGGCTGAAGAAGACTTATCCTTTTGCCAAACCCAGAATGCAGGGCTAGAATTAGAATGAATAGAGAAGCTAAACAGTTTGCAGATTGTTGGAAAATGCATTTTTAATGAAAACAGCAAATTAAAACAAAACATAACCTGTGACCTTCATTTACGTAAAAGGATCTTAAGTGTGGTCCTCTGGTCAGTGGCTGCAAAAAGGCTGTCAGCCTCCAACCTTTCAGTAGTTTTGATTAGTGAAAAACTTTTGGCTGACTCCTGCCCTCAGGCACTGCTCAAGAGTCACCTGACTTTTCTCTATCCACAATAGGCATGTCTTCCAAGGAAAATTGGTAAAATCTTACTCTATGTGTATTCCTTACTAAATGAGAATTACAAAGACAGCTGTGACATAGTGGTTCAGTAGAGCCCGACCACCTGGTTTCAAGTCCTGGCTTCCTCCCCAAGGAGTTGTGTGACCTTGTATAATTTTTCTATCTACTTTATGTGTATAGTGGGATTAATGACAGTAATTGATACATGGGATTGTTGACAAAGGGATTACATGGGATAATAATACACATGAAGGATTTCACAAATGTTACAGAGCTACCCTAAGTAATCGGGTGGTAGCTACTTGGATAGAACTCTCCCAGTACCCCTGTAACCCAGAGATTTACAGTGGACTTTACTAAGAACCTGTCTCTTTCAAAAGTGAGTGTCTGTACCAGGAGTGGGAAAGTCAACTCTGAGAGCATCCTCTCCAGTCTTAACAGCATATCAGAAATATATGTGTACTCAAATAGAAAGGAAAAATAAAATGGTGTTTTATTTTTATAAAAATAAAAATGGTGTTGATAATGGGAAGTGAATTTGAATCCTTATTTGGGCAGTATTCCATAAATTCTAAAGCAGAGATCCCAAATATGGATCTATAGCCCAGTGCCAGTCATCAGTTAAGTCAGAATAATAAAGATGCTTTGGTGAGTTCTTCATAAAACTCCATTATTTTATATTTGTATCTGTTTTTTAAAACTTACTTTGTCTTTTTCTTAATACAGCTTTTGGCAGTTTTTCGATTTAAAGTGTTAATACTTGCATATGCTGTATGCAGACTGCGCCATTGGTGGGCAATAGCGGTGAGTATGTCTGTGCGAGTTGTTCATCTTCTCCAGTGCTGGTGGCCCAGGCCTGCTCACAGCAACAGGTTGGGAGAAAATGTGCTTTTCATCTGGGTTGAATTCTTCTAGCTTCAGTAGGTTCAACACTCCAGGGCTTCTTTCCAATGGCAATGAGTAACTAGCTTTGTCTCAACGGATACTGAGCCAAATGAGGAACATAGAGACCCAACAATGGTTCTTGGCCAAACACCAACACACCCTCTGCCTCATTTTGCAAATGAATGATGAAATCAGTACCTCTGTCATAAAGATACTTGTGAAAATTTCCCCTTTGGTTGAAACTGCTTGGTAATTCTTCATGACTTGTTCTCTGCTTATTTTGATCATTGCCTTTCTTGCTATTTTATTCCCCTCCCTCTAATATCAAAGGGAAAAGTTCCTGTGCTCCTTTTATATTGTTACCTTCAGGCTTCTTGAAGGCAGTGGTGGTTTTTTTTTTTTTTTTTTTTTTTTTTGGCAGTGGTGTTTTTAAACATTTATTTACTTTAGAGAGCTAGAGCACATAGCGGGAGCAGGAGAGGGAGAGAGAACTTCAGGTGCACTCCCTGCAGAGCTTGGAACCAGAAGTGGGGCTCAGTGTCTCAACCCTGAGATCCTGATCTGAGCCAAAACCAAAAGTCAGACACTTAACTGAAGGTGAAGGAGCCCTGAAGGCAGTGGTATTTTTCCTCGTCTCTGTTTCTTCACATCCGGCACGGAGCTTTGGCACTTGCTCTTCACCATCAGTAAATATTTACTGATTAAAAGAAGAATTATAAGCCATTCTGCCTCAGTTATTTTTGCTACTTCCACAGATGTCTGAATACTGACCTTTTGAAGAGCTCTAATAAGGCAGGTGTATGGGGATAACATTGAGCTCCCCAAGCTGGAGGGAGCGGCTCCAGAATACTTGCAGTTCTGCTTCTGGAGTGAGGCCTCGGTGTGTGTGTGTGGGCCAGCAAAGCTTGCCCAGCTGGGGATGGACCCTCTTCTAAGACGTGGTCCTCCAGGAGCCAGCTCTTCTGAGCATCCACAGAATCACAGGTGGGACATCAGACCCTCAGCTGAGTCCCAAGCTAATGTGTCTCAGATGTAGGCTGACAGCATTAGCCAGATTTGACTCCCTGTCCTGAATATATTTTTACTGATAACAAATAGCTGTGATTGTGTCTTTCTGATTTTCTTCAGCCATCCCATTTGAGACATTCTACTCCAAAGTTTCTTTAACGTACACTAGTGTTTGTCAGACCATCTGTCTCGGTATTTGTTTCAGAGGCGTGAGTGATACTCAGTGAGTTTTTATTATTTATTTATTTATTTAAAGATTTTATTTATTTATTCGTGAGAGACCCAGAGAGGCAGAGACACAGGCAGAGAGAGAAGCAGGCTCCCTGCGGGGAGCCTGATGCGGGACTCGATCCCCAGACTCCAGGATCATGCCCCAGGCCGAAGGCAAGCGCTCAGTCACTGAGCCACCCAGGGATCCCCGAGTTTTTAGAAAGTATCCAATATCTACTCCAAATTATGAAACGATAGGTCATGCTTAGCACATCCATTTGATTATTTTTTATTTTTCCTTTTAAAAACATTTGCAGAGAGGGGTCAGCCAGCTGGAAGGAGGACTCACCTGGTACCTAATAAGGTACTAAGTGTCAGCCTATAAAATTAATTTGTGTCAGAATGTAAAATGCCTCCTCTCTTTCAGATATAGCTCACTCTGGCTGGGGTGTGTGTGTGTGGAGATATATATATATAAATGTTTGCGTGTAGGGGGGTGATTTGCTAAAAAATACTGACTCTGCAACTGTGTTTATACTCACAGAGCTTGACACCTCATGTCCCCTGATCCCTGTTCTGTCAGGCTCCTGCTGGTATCACCCTGGTCAGGGGTCATGTTGCTAGGAATCCTCTTTGGGGGATGGAGAGACTAGGCCCAGGTCCTGTGGGATGATCCCTGGGCTCCCTAACCACTAGGGGGAGCCCCGGCTCTGCATTTCAGGGGTCCCTTCTGTGGGGACAGTGCCTTTGCAGGTTGGACCTTGTGGGGACAAAACTCGGTTCCCCCCCCCCCCCCCCCCACATACACACACAGTGGCCTGCTAGACCCTGGGAGGAGGGAGAGCACCAGCAGCCAGTGGGGTTGGGAGCCATGGAGACGCCCATGTTGGCCAGTGTCGGTTCAGGGGCCGGGGACAGAGTGGTGTGGGCAGAGCTTTTCCAGGCATTGGGAGCTTCTGGCTCAGACAGGGATCTTTGGGAGCAGGTGCCTTCCCAATGTAAAAGGTCTAATGCAAATGATGTTGGATGATGTGTCTTTCAGTTGACGACAGCAGTGACCAGTGCCTTTTTACTCGCAAAAGTGATCCTCTCAAAGGTACAGCCTCCCATGTTCTCTTACCATTACCATCTATAATGGCGAAGCCTTATTTTCCATTGTGAGCTCCTGGTAATTGCATTTCCCTCTCCTGCTCACATCTGTCCTTCCAGCTTTTCTCTCAAGGGGCTTTCGGCTATGTGCTGCCCATCATTTCCTTCCTCCTGGCCTGGATTGAGACCTGGTTCCTGGATTTCAAAGTCTTACCTCAAGAGGCAGAAGAGGAAAACAGTGAGTGTCTCCCCAGATTAGCTTCCTGAGACCAGCTAGGTACCAAGCTAGAAGGGAGACCCTGGAAGTCCTGATTTGAACAGAACTTACCTTTTTGCTAAGCCTTCCTTTAATATAATGATAACAGCATTTTATTGTGATTAACCTTGCCCAGAAGCTACCAGAAGTATGACATCATTCCCAGCATTTGAATTTCTTCTCTTCCAGGACTCCTGATAGTTCAGGATGCTTCAGAGAGGGCAGCACTTATACCTGGTGGTCTTTCTGATGGTCAGTTTTATTCTCCTCCTGAATCCGAAGCAGGTAAAAAAAAATTGTGATTCTCCTTTGTGTTTACATTCATCACTCAAAAGCCCAGTCCTCCCTCCGTCTCCTCCCTCCCTCTGCTCTCAGAACACTGAGCAGACATGGAGCACAGCAGGCATGGAGACAGGAAAGTAACTGAGACCTGGTCTTGCTGTGGGACCCGTGGTAAGACCCAGAGTGTAAAACAAATGTCTCCAAGGGCCACAGACCCTGTGATGTGCCCTCTGCATCTCAGAAGACAGGCAGACCAGGGGAAGGGCTGGATGTTCTCTGATTACCTGCCATGCCCTCACCTGACCATCCTCCAGGACCCCCTGTGTGAGGATGGAGCTCTGTCTACCTGGTTGCTGGTGATGGAGACCAGAGCCTCCTTAGGGACCTGCCCTTTCTTAGAGGCTCCCATCCCATCACTCACTAGGCCATGTCCACCCTCTGGATTTCTGCCTCCTGTGTCTCATCATTGTCCCACCTCCTGTTTCTTCACCTTGCATTCAGCATCTCTTGCTTCGGTTTCTGCACCAGCCTCCTGCCTCCTGTCACAGTCACCCTGTCCCAGCCCCATGTGAAGTAGAACACTAGATTTATTCCATGGGTTCCTCAAGCCACTCTAGGATGTGAAAGTCTCATTAACCCTGGAAGTCATTTGTGCAAAGTCATACAAAGAGTAAGAGATGGAGCTGGGATTTGAACCCGGCTCAGGGCTGGAGTCCATGCTCACAGCTAATCCATGTGTGGCCTTTCAGTATTAATGGAAACACAGTGTTGATCACATCTTCTCCTGCACAACAGCCTTCAGTAGGGGAAAGGATTAAGTAAGTCATGGTCCTCATTCTGGTAGAAAGCACCATTTGACCTCCCATAGGCAGTTATCCAAACTCCCAGTCCTGTCTCCTTGTGTCTCTTAGTTTTCTGAAAACACTATGTACCAAAACCCCCAGGCCATTGCTCAGCTTGCTTTTTCTATCCTTCCCACTGTTCCTCGGAAGTCCTACTCTCCACTCACAGGAGAGAAAGCTTCTCCCACCCCACCCTCACCCCCAGGCTGCTGGGAGGGTGTTCTCTGCATTTCCTTAGGAACCTCTCCTACACCCTGTCATCCGTGCTGGCTCCCTGCCCTCAGCGCTGACCTCGCTGTTCCTACTGTGGGGATGGGGACCTGAGTTAGAGACTGCATTATTGTATTCCCAGCATTGAGCTCAGTGAGTAATTGAACACACACACACACACACACTGTACAGCAGTTTCCAGGCAGAAAGACTCATGTGAGTGATCAGTGAGACAGCAATGAGACATAGCAAATCAGGGGAACTCCAAGTAACATGGTATTCTGGACTCTTGGTATTGCTTCTAAAAGCAGGTTAAAATATGAAAGCATAGGATCAGATGAAATACAGATATGAATTAGCAGAAAATGTGTTTCTCAGCCAACAGAAACTCAAGTAAGTACTAACCTTTTGTATACCTCATGAGAGTTATTTCCCTGAGTTTTTTTGTTATAGGACTCATTCTTTTGGAAAGAGGAAGTTTGCATTCTTGTTCATGCTTTTGTATAGCTTTTATTTTCCTAAGAGTAATAAAAGTTCTCAGTAGTGATGTGTTTACTTAATTAGAAATTCAGAGCGGCAGGATAAACAGGAGGAATCCCACCTTAGACATTCTTCATCAAGCTCCCAGGTCTGAATCCACTGGCTTCCTGCCTCTGACTTGTACCCCCACCTAGTGGTGGTTGGGAGCATTTCCATTTCATTGGGTTCCGGAGCTGATCTGGAACAAACCTGGTCCGGGTGCTCTGCTGGGAAGCTGCTTTGTTCAAGACAAAATGCAAGTGTGTAGTAGGAGAGAAGGAGTGTTCAAAGTGACTTACTTTATTGTATTATATTTTCATTGGCTGAACCTTCAAGTTAGGAAAGAATTATAATTAAAAACTGTTATTGGAATTAAAAACTGTACCTAGAAAAGAAGATTCAACTCTAAAGCACTGTTGGCTCATGAGGCCAGTGGTTGAAAATTAAACAGAACAGGCGTCTGTGCTTCTGCTGCCCTGGGACTGATGCGGCGCTGGTTGGTCCCTGGTGGAGAAGAGGGCATCTGGGGGCTGCTTGCCTTCTCCTGACTTTCTCCTGCACCTAGTGTGGTGCCGGCACAGAGTACATTTATTTATAGCCGTGGAAGGAATGGATGAAAGGAAGAGAAATAAATCAGAGTCAACAAAAATTAAAATGTTAGCATTTTTCCTTGTGAAGGATTGGCCTGAATTTTAGTATCACAGAGATTCTGAAAGTTAGCACCTTTTGATAGATTACTTTTAAAGGCTATTAAGGTGGTGTGTTTGCAGGTTTACATATTCGTCTAACCATATCGTGCTTACCTGTGTATTCAGTAGAAGGAATGAGGAAGCACAGTCCTTTGTCAGGTGATTGGGATGAAGTTGTTTGTGTAGTCAGACAGCTGAAGTGAACCCATTGTGATGTTGAGGAAAAGTTAGTCACCTCATCATCAAAAGACTTCATTTGAAGAGTAGTTCAGTTGCATAATATACTCTGTGCTAAGCAAATCTAGGGAAAGACACTGTAATTCTGCTTTGATACTTTCTAATAGTAACCAGCCACACATGCTTGTTTGCCCTGGACAGTATTAGCTTACTCCTGTGGGTCCATGTAATTATTATTATACTCCTTTGATCTCTAGGAAATGTTCTTGTTTAGATGATCAATTCTGTAGTCACCTTACAGATAATCAATAAATTTGACACACAGTTTTTCTAGTTTTTATTAAAAATTTTGAAGTGTATTAAAACATCACCACTGAGGATACTACAAATCCTTGATTTAAAAAAAAGAATAGCTTTAATGAGTTATACTTTGCATACCATAAAGTTGATCCATTGTAAATATGCAATTGTATGGCTTTTAGTAAATTTGTACTTTTTAAACCAACATCATAGTATAATTATAGGGCACTTTTATCATCCAAAAATAGTTTTTTTTAATCAAATCATCACTCCTATTTCCTAGATAAAATGCTGATCTACTTTCTCTCCTGAAAATATGCCCCTTTTGGATAATTAACATAAATATCACAGAATATGTAATTTTTTGCATGTGGCTTCTTTCTCTTACTATAATATTCTTGACAAGCCACTCATGATGTAGCATGTGTAAGTAGTTTCCTCTTTTATGTGACTCAATAATATTCCTTTTTATGAATATATATACAGTGTTTTCTTTACTCATCAGTGGTTAGCCATTGGAATGGTTGGCAGTTTTTGCTATTATGACTAATCCTGCTATGAACTTTTATGTGCGTGTCCTTGTGGAGACATTTGTTTTTATTTTTCTTAAATTCCTAGGAGAGGACTCTCTGTGTATGATGGTGAGTTTCTGTTTAACTTTTCAAATCATTGCCAAAGTCTTCTCCAAAGTTACTGTACCATTTTTCATTCTCTCCAGTAGTATCTAAGGATTTGTTTTTCCACGTACTCACCAGTGCCTGGCAGAGGCTGTCTTTTTCATTCTACTTATTCTAGAAGGTGTGAAGTACTTTCTCCTTGTGCTTTTCATTTGCCGCTGAGGACTGATGACCTTGAGAACCTTTCCATGTGCTTGTGAGAGTTATTCATTTATTTCCTTTAGAGAAATGTCTGTTTTTACCCCCCACTCCCCCCCCCCTTTTTTTAAGTTATGTTGTTTGTCTTCTTATTGAGTTGTAAAAGTTCTTTATACATTCTAGGTAAGAGTCTTTTATCAGATAAAAGTCCTTTATATGATTCACAAATATTTCTTCCCAGGCTGTAGACTTTTCAGTTTCTTCATGGAGCCTTTTGAAGCACACGTTTTGAATTTTGGTGAAGTCCAGTTTATCAGAATGTATTCTTTTATGGATAATGTATTTGGGGCCACATCTAAGAATACCTTGCCTTAATCCTGTATTGCAAAGATTCTCTGTTATATTTTCTTCTAGAAGATTTTATAGTGTTGGCTCTTCCATTAAGTTTATCATCCATGGTGAATTAATTTTCATGTATGGAGGAGGTAGGGAATTAAGTTCATTCTTCTGCCTTCAGATATCTAGTTGTTGGAGTACCATTTGTTGAACAGACTATCCCTTCCTGCACTGAATTAATGTGGCACATTTGTCAAAAACCATTTGACCATAAATGTAAGTGTTTATTTCTGGGCTCTCAGGTCTCTCTCAGTGACCTGTGTGTTCTCTTTGCACTCATAGCACACTGGCTTGTTACTGTAACTTAATCTTTCTGTAAGCCTTGAAATCAAGTCCTGCAAGGCCTTACTTGAAAGGCCCACCCTGCTGTCCTCAGAACTCCATGTGTCAGTAATAAACCTTTCGACACCCTCTGTGTGTGTGGCATCATCAGTCTCCTCATCCAAATCAAATTTTGAGTGTGCCCTCCTACACTGCTTTTGCAGGGTGACCATATCATCCCTTCAACCTTGTTCTTTTTGAAAATATTTTGTCTATTCATGTCAATTTTTGGTCTTCATGTCAGTTTTGAGATGGGCTCGTTAATTTTTGTGAATGAAGACTGCTACATTGGATTTATAGCTGAATTAGGGAAGAATTGCCATCACAACAATTTTGAATCTTCTAATCCATGAATGTGGACTCTCTCTGCATTTATTTATTCTTTAATTTTTTGCATTGTTTTTTTCTTCTTTTTATAAATTTATTTTTTATTGGTGTTCAATTTGCCAACATATAGAATAGCACCTAGTGTTCATCCCATCAAGTGCCCCCCTCAGTGCCCGTCACCCAGTCACCCCCCCCCGCCCACCTCCCTTTCTACCACCCCTAGTTCGTTTCCCAGAGTTAGGAGTCTCTCGTGTTCTGTCTCCCTTTCTGATATTTACCACTCATTTATGCATTGTTTTGTAATTTTCACAGTTTTGCTCTTCTTTTATTGAATTAACTCCTAAGTGTTTTATCCTTTTTAGTTCTACAGTAAATGGAATTGTTTCCTTAATTTCACTTCCATATTGTCATGCTAGTGTATAGAAATGCAACTGATATTTTGTGTATGTAATGTGTACCTCGTGACAGTGCTAACTAAGCTGGCTCATTAGTTCTAGTTTTGGTTTTGTGTATATGTAGATTCCATGGCATTGTCTACATACAGGATTATGTCATGTGTGGTTAAAGACTTTTTAAATTTTCACTCTGTTAAATATCTTCATTCTTTTTTCTAGTTGCACTGTCTAGAACTGTAAAACTATGTTAAATAGAAACATCAAGAACAGACATCCTTATCTTGTTCCTGATCTTTGGGGGGATGCATTCAATCTTGCAGCATTAAGTATGATGTTAGCTATGGGTTTTCACAGATGTCCTTTATCAGGTTGAGGAAGTTTGCTTTTATTCTTAGAGTGAAAGTTCTTATCATGAATAGGCATTAAATTTTTCACATGCTTTTTATGCATCTGTTGAGATGATAATGCGGTTTTTATCTTGCATTCAATTAATTAATATGATGATGTACATTAATATTTGGATGTCACATCAACTGTTTATATAGTATTAATCCCACTTGGTCATGTTGTATAATCCACTCTTATTTTTGTAGATTTGATTTGCTTATATTTTCCTGAGAATGTTTGTGCATATATGTACATATAAAATATATACTCATGATATTTTGCCTATTGGTCTGTAGTGTTCTTATGTCCTGGGCATTAATATCAGTAAAGGTGATCTCATAGAGTACATTAGAAAGTCTTTCCAAACACACTGTTTTCCAAATGAATTCTTATGAATGATTAATATTGTTTCTCCTTTGAATGTTTGATAGATTTGTCAGTGAAACCATCTGGGCCAAGAATTATCTTAATGACGAATTCAGTTTCTTTGCCTATTACATACAGATATATTCAGATTTTTTATTTCTTTTGATCATTTGTGTTTTCCTAGAATTCATCATTTCTTCTGAATTATCTAGTTCTTGACAAATTATTCATAATATTCCCTTATAATCATTTTAAATTTCTATAGAATTGGTAGTGATGTTCCTTTTTTTTTTTTTTCTTCTAGATTTTGGTAATTTGTGTCTTCTTTCATTTTCTCTTTGTAACTCTAGGTTGAGGTTTATCAAACCTGTTGATACTTTAGAAAACTGACTTGTTTTCATTGATATTCCTCTCTTGTTTTTCTTTATTCTACTTCAATTATTTCTGTTCCAATTTTTATTTCCTGTATTCTATTTGGGTGAGTTTAGCTTGCTTTCTTTTCTATGATTGATTTTAGATTTTTCTTCTTTCCTAACGTAGGCATTTAAAGCTATAAATTTGCTTCTAGGCATTGCTTTAGCAACCTCTTATGAAATTTGATGTGTTATATTTTTATTTTCATGCACTCATGGCTTTCAGCAGGTTTACTGTTAGGTGAATCTCTTTGTGTATATCCTAATCTTATTTGTTTTACTAGATTTGTAGATTAATATTTCTCAACAAAATTGGGTGTTTTAGCCATAAGGAAGTTTGAGACGTTGTTTCTTCAAATCATTTTTCATGTTCTTTTCTTTTTTTTTTTTCCCCTTTCTGTTCCATCTGGGAGTCCCATGCCATTAATGCTATCTCATTTGTCTTTGAGCTCTGTTCAGTTTTTCTTAAGTCTTTTTCTCTATGTTACTCAGCTTGGATAACTTATACAGCTCTATCTTCAGATTCACAGATTATTTCTTCTGCCAATTTGAATATATTTTTTAAACTCCTAGAGAATGTTTCATTTAAAGTACTATATTTTTCTATTCTACGTTTTACTTTAAAAATATATATATATATTTTACTATTTTATGAGAGAGAGAGCGCGCGTACAAGCAGGGGGAGCATCAGGCAGAGGGAGAGGGAAAAGCAGATGTTGAGCAGGGAGCTGAATGAGGGGCTTGATCCCAGGACCCTGGGATCATGACCTGAGCTGAAGGCAGACTCTTAACTGACTGAGCCACAGGCACCCCCCACATTTTACTTTTTAAAGTATCTTTTTGGGACGTTTGGGTGGCTCAGTGGCTGAACATCTGCCTTTGGCTCAGGTTGTGACTCCGGGGTCCTGGGATCAAGTCCTGCATCAGGCTCCCTGCAAGGAGCCTGCTTCTCCCTCTTCCTCTGTCTCTGCCTTTCTTTGTGAAATAAATAAATAAATAAATAAATAAATAAATAAATAAATAAAATCTTAAAAAAAACTATCTTTTCTCTTTTTTTAATAATTTGTCCCATCCTTTAGAATATCTCTTTGTTCATTTATTATTGTCATACTTTCTTTTACGTCTTTAAACATGGTTTTCTATACTTTCTTGAACATATTTATAATAGCTGCTTTGAAGTCTTTGCTAAATAAAATGCTCACACTTTGCTGACACACTCAAAGACAGTTTCCATTGAATTGTCAGGATTTCCCTCCCCGTCCCCTGAGAATAGACACAGTTTCTGAATCTTTGCCTTTCTTTTTTTTTTAATTTGAAAATATTTTGTTGAAAAAACATAGTAGCAACTCGAGAATCTAATTTTGTTCTCCCCAAAAGTTTGCTTTTATTGTTATTTTTTTAAATTAAAAAATTGTTTAGGCTAAACCTGTGAAATTGTGTCCCTTGCAGTATACGATTGTTGATGGCTGTACCCAGTTTTTTCTTTTTTTAATTTATTTTTAAGTCTAGCTCCGTAGGTTCACCTGTGTGTCTGTATAGTTTAGAGGTAGCCAAAGATTGGATGGAGATTGTGCTCAAGCACCTTGATAAGATCTCCATCCTCTGTTAAGTGAAATAAGTTAGTCAGAAAGACAAATAGCGTATGGTTTGGTTTCATTTACTCGTGGGATTAAAGAAAGAAAAAAAAGATAAATAAAAAAAAGACTCTTAATTATAGAGAACAAACTTTTTACCAGAGGGGAGGTAGGTGGGTAGATGTGTAGAATAGATGAAAGGGATTAAGAGTATATTTATCGTAATGTATTGAATTGGTAAATCACTATTTGTACACCTGAAATTAATACAACAGTATACATTATACTGGAAATAAAAAAAAATTCCATTCTCTGACAAATATTATGGGTGTATATAGAATAGCATATTCAGATTTTAGAGATTTTCAAGTTTTCCTCTGCTTGTACTCTCTCCTGAGTCTTTTCACATCTCCTCTGCATATGTCCAAAGCCTCAGGATTGACCAAGAGTCTTTGGCTGGCTTGGGCTCTTTTGGGTCTCTGCTAATCATGCACACAGCCTCAGCCAAGCATATGGTTGGTGCAGCCATGACCACAACCGCAGACCAGCAGAGCCCATGACCTTCCTGCTTGCACACCACTGAGTTTGTAGTTCACCATCACATCACTCTCCACCCCAAAGTAACTCAGCTCCCTTCAGCTGTGTAATTTTGCTGCCAGTCCTCCTGGCCTGGCCTGTCTTAAAGAACCTTCATACCTATTGACTTGAATACTGGGAGGTCGGGAAGGGATGGGATCAGCTCTAGGTAAGAGCACTACTGTTGTTCCTTTCTGCAGTTTTTCAATCATAAACGCTTCTTAGATTGTTGTATGTCTTTGGACATTTCCCAACTTTTGAAATGGTTGGTTTTGTTCATCTAGTCCAGTTGTATAGCTGCTTTTCAAGATTTGTTAGCCTCACTTGACCATAACCAGAAAGCCCTGCTAGCATGTACTTTTAAATTAAGTAAAACATACCTGTTATTATGTTTTAATTAAAAGTTTGGCTTTATTTAGAACTCCCAAATAATTTCAAGACATGTCAGCTCTTTGTGGTTCAAATGCCATTAGCCTGACAAGTGGGGTGGAACGTAAGCCCAGAAACAGGAAGATGTGGTATGATCATCTGCCTTAGACTCATTTCAAAGTGAGAACGCAGTCACCCGCCCCAGTGTGACTATGATTTACAGCAATTTAACACACTGGATAGTGAAACCCTCCAACCACTGTACATTTATCTATTTATGTTACCACAAACTTAACCTGAGCCGTCTGATATTTATGAGGTTAAGATGTGGGGCACGATCTTTTCTTAAGGTTCTCTGCTGTTCATACTCCTGTACCAAATTTGTTATTGCCTGTAATGCAGGCAGACATTCTCAGAAGAACAAAATGTCTTCTTTGAGGCCTATTATCTGGCCAGAGGAAAGCAGCTATGAGGCAGACTGCCTCCTCTGTGTGAGGAGGCTTCATCCCTCACCCACTCCCTTGTCTTCCCACCACTCCTGTTTTGTGTCCCTTCCCTGACAGTAACACTTGCCTTTTATAAAAACGTGCACAAAAAACAAACAAACAAAAAAGCAAAAAAAGTGCACAGAAGAGCAATCGAAGATCTTGTCCTTCCAACTCTACGGCCACATCTGTGTTGACAGTTCAGTTTGTCTCCTGCTGGTTTTGTGTTTGTAATTTCACATCATTGTGGCCATGCTACTGGTATTTATACAACCTTTTTGAAAAAATTATAATTTAAAAATTATGAAGTCAGTTTGTTGCACATATTTTGGAACATCCAGAAATGATTCGGGCCATCTGGTTATTTTCTTATAGGCTTTCTGATTGGTGCATATATACTTAGGTTTTTATTTTTGTAATTATGATCCTATGTAATTACGATCCTAATTTTTCATTATGTATATGCTTTTACTTTATAAAATGTGCACTTCTAATGCTGTAATGAACTATATAAATGTAAGGGGGTACAAGATACTCAGTGAAAGTAAAATAATTTTTTAACTTTTACCCTCAGACATCTAGATTTTTTCCCCTGATTTTTAGCAGCAGAATCTGCTTAATGGAAAATGAATGTTATTTCGTCAGACATATTTTCTAAAGAAATAATTCCAGAGTGAAATTGTGGGCTCAAATGTACAAGTAACATAAGGTTCACAAGATAGGACCCAGCACAGTGATACCAGTGCTCACTGGTAACAGCCTACAGTGCCATCACCCTCAGCATTAGGAAGTCTTCACCATGCCTACTCACTGGGTACAGTGATTTGTAAAAATAAGTAGATTGAATGATTTGTACCAAAGGTTAAAGTTATTTGCACTTGATAAATATTCAGGCTTGGGGATCCCTGGGTGGCTCAGCGATTTAAGCACCTGCCTTTGGCCTGGGGCATGGTCCTGGAGTCCTGGGATCGAGTCCCATATCGGGCTCCCTGCATGAAGCCTGCTTCTCTCTCTGCCTGTGTCTCTGCCTCTCTCTTTCTTTGTCTCTCATGAATAAATAAATAAAATCTTAAAAAAAATATTCAGGCTTGTCAGCAAAGAGATGGTTAGGGAAGGGCAGTAGGTAATTAATTCTTGTTCTCTCTGAATATTTTTAGTAGTACCTCATTGATATCTGTTTAACAGATTAGTATGAGTCATAGATTCTATTTTAAATATTTCTTCCTCCAGGAAATAAGTAAAACTTTATTTAACAGTTACAGTTTTTTAACCTAAACCTTTGATACTGAGGTTAAACATCGGTATCTCCCACTTAAAATTTGGTGCCCACATAGTATAATTAAAAAAAATTGTTCATTTCCTTAATGGAATACAGTACTTTTTCTCTTTCCCTTTCCTAGGATCTGAAGAAGAAGCTGAAGAGAAACAGGACAGTGAAAAACCACTTTTAGAACTATGAGTACCACTTCTGTTAAAGTGAGTCTTTGAAAGCAGAAACATTAACAAGAAACTGGGTACATATGGATCACTTCTTTGAGTAGATTCAAGGTCAAATTCAAGAATATGAGTATAAATACATAGCCAGATTTGTCCTATTCACTTGAATTTATAGTTGTAGTTTATTCATGTAAAATCTCTTAACATTCTTTTGCATTGGTATGAATTTGTCAAGTGTGAAAAATGCCTCAGAGTTCAAATTTCTTTTTCTTCTTCTTTTTTTTAATTGAAGTAAAATTGGCTGGTAACATGAAAGTTTCAGGGCACAACATCAGAATTCGGTATATGTGTATACTACAGATCACTACTGCAGAGTGATCCCCGTCATAAGTCTAGTTACCATCCACGTAGACAGAATAAGGATGAGTTCATTATTCTTCACTTGGCCAGAATGTCTCCATGTCAGGTGTTATTCAGTTACAAACCCTAACTCAGTGTGTTGAGGGGAGCAGTTGTATGAGAGGCGGGACTGCTAGTCTCTGTCTACACCCGAGCACATGGTACTAGGATGCTGAGTGATTTGTCCTGAGCGGCAAAGCTGACAAGTGGCAGAGCTGGGACTCAGGCTCACCCAGTATGATACCAGGGTCTGCCAAGTGCTGGGGAGATGCCTTAATGAAAGGTATGTTCTGGTCAGAACAGTAGCCTGATGGGCCTCAAGTGGAGCCACATTGTTGAGTTACTTCAGATCCTCAATGGAAAACACTTCAGCCTCGGACATGCCAGCAAATAAACACAAAGCGAATTGTAGTAACAGCAGCTCTGCCTAATTAGTGATGAAGGAAAGTGGTGGCTGTCTCAGAGCTGCCGAGCAAGTGGGACAGCTGGGGACTGGCCGCAGAGGCAGCCTGGGGCCAGTGAGCACACCCTGTTTCTACACCCCCAGGGCCCCAACACGCTCCAGCCTTACTTTGTGCATTGGTGGTTGAGACACAGCCAAGATGAGGACATGTGAATAGTAAAGTTCTAAAATGCCTTAAAATAAATTCTCATGTGACCACATCCAGGTCTTTACGTATCTATAACAGGCCATCTTCATGGACTTTCTTATAAAATATATAAGGCATGTAAATATATATAAAAATATAAGGCAAAGTGCAGGACTTTACTTTTTAACACTATATCTCAAATATTTTTATGTTCTCTTTTTCTAAGTGTGAAAATCCATCATTGAAGGTCACTGCAGGGAAAAAAAAAGGACCAGAGCTGGGGTCTCCCTATTAAAAGTTGAAGGTGACATCCACTGCTGACTTTAATGAATGGCTAATAAAGAATTTATTTATTGTAATACCTCATAGACATTGTATAGACCATGTACCTTGAGGACCTGCCTGTGGCTGGTAAGATAATGTGATGATCCATCCTGTGTTCAGTGTGACGGAGTCTGATCTGTTCATGAATAGTTGGAGCAAAGTCTTGTGCTGTATTCCCGATCAAAAGACTTCTTAATATATTGGAATAACACTTTTTTAGTAAGCAAAATATCTTTTTATTTGATTCGCAGTTTGGAATGTTTTGTTTCATGTCTCAGATTTCTTTTGTATTTCTTTTTTAACATCCGACATTTCCCTTGTGTTTTTTAACTCACGCTTATGCGCTCTTTGTACAATTTTACAGAGTAATAAATACAACATATCAAAATGGTTCATTTTATTTTTTTGGTTTTGCATTATGCATTTGGCTTGAAGTGTTGGAATTACCAAATGGGGCAGGGAGGGAATGCGAGTACATGTACAGTGTAACCAGACATTTTTGTATTATTTTCATTATGAAGTAACATCTTTCTCTTAGAAGTATGGTTCTGAAATAGTGTGAGATCCTTATTTTGAACCCAGATTGCCATCATTTCCCTTTGTGTGGCTAATTTGAATTAAAATAAACTAAATTATATTGTGAACTCTTTCTTTCCAACATGAATATTTACCTTAATGCTTCATAGGAAGGCAGTGTGTCTCCAGTTTTCTTTCCTCATTCATTGTGCCCTTCAAGAAAAACTCAATTGTGTGTACTGACTGGTGGTCATTTGGCTGGAAAGCAGCCATTTGTGCAGGTCAGATCAGCTCTGCTCCACTCCCAGCACACTTACCTGATGGGCATGTCTTCTACTGAGCCTTGCTCAGCCTCACTTTGCAGTCATTTGTTCCATTAGTGGGACTGAGATGACTCAGTCTGACATTAAATTACACACTTGAACTCAGGGCCTCCATATGTCTGTGTTCTTGTGGGGAGAGAAGCAACTGCTGTTGTGACATCTACAGTCTCCCTGTGCTAGTAGCTTCATGGGCAGGAGTCTCACGTCACCCTGCCTATGCTGACAAAACAAGACCAAAAAGTACGAACCTCAGTAAAACACCTGCCATAGAAGAGTGCAGATCCTGGTGGAATGTCAGGGATCACCTAGTGCTACAGGAAGTCTGCATGCTATTTCCTTCAGAACAGTGTCTCGAGTGGACTGAGGGTGCAGTGTCTCAACAGTCCTGGTCAGAGGATCCCAACTCATGTAGCTCCTACTTGGAGGAACGTGGTATAAAATAGGGGACCCCTCAAGCACAGCCTGAGTATGTTTGACAGCAAGACCATGTGTGTGTTGATGAATATTTTCTTTCCATTAGCTGTGATCTTTTGGGAGTGAGCAAAGCTGGCTGTGGTTTAATTGCCCTTATTTCATCTTACAACAACCAAGCCACTGCTTGCACAGCCCCAACCAGCAGAGGCCTGTTTGACTTCAAGCATTTTCCATGACTTGACCACATTTGACAGGGCACGTAGGCAGAAAAAAAAAAAAAAAAAACCAAAACCCAAAACAAAACCAAAAAAACAAAATAAAGCACCACCACCACACCAGCACCCTCCTGCCACTCACGCCATCTCCTGTACCACCACCCTCCCCCCAATTTGTATCTCCAGGGCAGCCGAGGTTGGGTTGGAGAAGGAAGGTGCTAAGATACTGGAAGTCACAGGAGACACTGCCTAGGAGCCCCAGCAGGGACATCAGCCCACTCAGCTTTCCATCATTTGCTGGTTTCCCCTCTGTGCCTCCGTGCTTTCCACATGCAGAAACAGTTCTAGATCCCTAAGCAGAGGCCCAGGCATTTGTCCTAAAGAGGTCTGAGAATCAATGAGTAGATCGAGATTAAATTTCCTCTTCCTTGCATCTGGTGCATCTTATATTGCTTCCACATAGGAACCTTTACTTGGTTTTCAAAAGTATCTGTTTCACTGAAGCTGATTGTAAGTAAAAAATCCTTCCCAATTTTAAGTGAGACATTGTTTTATTCTAACACATAAAACTTCTAGTTTAAAAGGATTAATAGAAAATGAGAAAAATTATCACATATTCGTTCACTCACCTACTATGCATTGAACATTTTGTTTTACACACGTTTGAAGAGATACACACATGTAAATGAATATCATACTTGGTAGTATTATTACTTAGTAGAAATCATGGTCAAAAGACTGGACAAATATTATACAAAAGAAATATAAACAGACTCAATATATGAAAATATGGTTATACTCATCAGGGAAAAATTCAAACCATGATAGGATATTATTTTTCATGTGTCAGATTAGCAAAATCCTGATATTTGATAGCAGTGTCCTGACATCCACCTACATCGTGGCAGAAGTACACAATGGTGCTATATCTATTGGAGTAAGTTGGCAATACTTCTACCAAAATGACTAGTACACAAGTCCAAAGTGACATAAAACTATTATAATTTCAGTATATTTTATAATACTAAAAGATTGGAAATAATCCATTGGTGTATCACAAGGAATTGATCTTAAAAAGTCACCAGTGAAATAACTGCAGCTAAGTGTCCTTCTATACTGACATAAAAAGAGCTCAAGGATGTGCAAGAATAATGTATATTGTACTCTACCTTCGTGTTAGAAGGAAGAAAATTAGTTTATGTGCATTTATATTTTATCTATAAATTCATATTCACATACATAAAAACTGGAAGGATGCACAAGCAATGAATGTGACCTGTAAGTGGTGGGAAGGTAGAGACAATGGTTGGAGGAAGATTTCTTAGTTCAATTTTTAGAGTGTTTTGATTTTGGCCACATGAAGGTATAATCTAACAATTTTAGTAGGGTCATGCCATGCATAGTTCTTCAACAACACTTTCTGATTAATTTTCCATTTTTTTTAACAATCTACATTTTTTTGTAGATGCAAACTACTCCATCATACGACATCATTTAGTTTGTTTAGTTTCTTATCGGGCATTTGAGTTGATTGGGACTGTTACGGATGGTACTATGGTATTGCACATAAATCTTAGTGCATACCTTTTGTGTATGTGTGTGTGTTTGTGTGGGTGTGTGTGTGCTAATGTGTGTGGGTATATTATCTATTGTTTCTAAAGTAGAGCTGTCAACAGTAGATGCTAATGCATTGAGGACTGGCATGTACCCCCAAATTAGATCATCTCACCCATACAACTCCAGGGACAGAGCACACTATATCTTTATTTTACAAATGAGAAAATTATGGCACAGAGAGTTCAAATATCTATAGACCCAAGATTTAAACCCAGGCACTTGAGTTTCAGAGTCCAAGCACTTAAACCTCCACCATTCTACTTTTCTGATGTTAGTGCAGCTCTCATGGGGTTCTTATGAAATCAGGAAACATGGTACCCATGAAACACTGCTATAAGGTCTGAGGTCACCCATCAGTCACCACCAGAGTGTCTTAAATGAGTATGAATCTGCTGACCTTTGAAGGGGAAATAACCTGGGCATATTCACTGGTTATGGCTCTCCCGGGGCCAGTGCCCCAAAGAAAGCATCATAAGGATTACCTCAGGGCAAGAAGTAGAAATGTGGAGTTGAGCAGTATTACAACCAGCACTGAATTGGAAGTTGTCATGGTCCCTTATCTTGGACTCTCAGATTGCGCCAAAAGATAGTACACAGAGGCAAAAGTCGACATTTAATTGTTTTTATTGTGCCTATTATGTAAGACAGTACAAGCTTTAGGTAGCAAAGATGGCAGGTTCTGGATGTGTAAATAGGCTTCCAGGCAGTTATCCAGTTAAAGAGCCCTGGGGGATGTGACTAGAAGCTATATGCTGGCTGTACTCAGAGGCATGGGTACTGGGTAGAGGGAGGAACCGGTGGACATTAAGGAGAGAGCAGTGCTGATGCCTCTGTGAATGGCCCCCGGCCCCACCACTGAGTCATGGCAGAATTTGTTCTTGGTGCAGAGTGGAAGTTTCTGTTTGCCCAGGGGTTTGTAAACCTGTTCTGCAATAATGACACAATTGAAGAAGACACATGTGAACTGAAATAACCCAAAACTCTGGTTTTGGCAAGCCCAGTTAGATCCTCAGCAAACACTTTTAGCGACAAAAGCCAATGGACCTTTGGTGCCACCATGTGTTAGGAACTCTTCCCATTGCCACAGGGCGCTGGTCTCCTAAACAGACAGAAGGCGGTGATGATGGAGTACATCAGGCTCTTGAGGAAGAGGAGGAGGTAGGTGTAGTAGGCAGAGGTGGTCTTCAGCTGTAGCTGTAGTATGTCTAAAAGAAGTCATTTATTAGTATCTTCTGTTCTTTTGAAAGATGAAGGCTTATTAATGAGAGACAGGTCACATTATACATTTCTGATCTAGGTTGAAGGGACACCCCAACAACAAAACAACCTGATAGTAAACTATCCACCACCACCATCACCACCAAGACAACTCAGAATCTAGCTTGTATATCAAGTCAAACAACAACCTCCAGGAAATTCACCTGCAATATTACAAAGTATTACAAAGTAAGATTAGGTCTTAGATGAATGAGTCAACCTGAAGAAAGCACTGGTGGTAAGTAACTTTTACTATTTCTTCACCATGTCTCTAAGTAATAATAGCTAATATGGACCACTAATGCCAAACATTTAATCTGAGAGCTTTGTGTGCAAAGCTTTAATATGTTACTTAATTTTTCAGTAACCCAGGAGATTATTTTCATTCCATTTCACAAATAAGTTGAGGACAGAGAAGCAACTTCCCTGATGTCATACGACTACTGAGTCCCACAAGCCAGATTTTATCCCAGCAACGTAATATCCAAGAACACATTTACCTATTCTGTAATTCTGAACATCCACGTGCAATAAATACCCCGACAATAAACAGTTAAGCATAAATATAAAGATGAATTGCTGATTTAGAAGCATTTTAGCCATTACACATCATGCATTAATGAGATTTGTAACAAGGGGACAATCTTTGGAAATTTGGTTGTACTCACAGTGGAGTAGGTGGGAGATTTTAGTAAAGAGGGCACTTGTTGCAATGAGCGCCAACTAATGTATGAAGTGTTGAATCACTATATTGTACACCAGAAACTAATATTACACTGTATGTTAACTAATTGCAATTTAAATAACTTAAAAAATAATAAGGTGGAAGAAAGGGGTTAATTGAAATTCTCTGCAACTTTAAGAGATCAAACTCATTCCCTTGTCTTTCCTGAATACCTTAATTATAGCTATGATGTAATAGGATAATTGTCTTTAATATCCTCTGAGATTTTGAAAAAAATATTTGATATGAAGAAATAATTAATGACAAGGATGGTGGACCAGACTGGCTACTCAATGAACTACAAGGCCAAGTCTGTTCCTGTGGAAATTTCTTCTACATGCTTTATCTTCAGGGCGAAGGAACTCCAGAATCATTAATCCTTGGTGTGGAAAGCTAATTCAAGTTGTACTGTATTCATAACTTCTTGCCCTTGGCTAGGTAATATGTTAGCTAAGTTCTAGGAGCCCCTTGGGATGGGACATGGAAGGCATATGAGCAGGGTCTGATGAGAGCCAATGATATACCCCATGATAGACATTCCACATATGTGACATTATGTCTTTAGTAGCTGAGTGAAACGTTGTTCTTGTTATCCCTGCTTGGCTCAGGAAATGTAACTACTGTACCTGCATTCTTGCAACTAATAATTAAAGAACTGGGATTAATGCCCAGTCTGTGGCACTGGAAGCCCTGCACTCACACTGATTCCCCATGTGTGCACCTGTCTCAGGGCCTTGGCTTTGGGATTTCTTGGTCTATGATGACATCACAGAGGAAGAATAGAAAACTGAGTAAGTGGGGCAGCCCCGGTGGTCCAGTGGTTAGCGCTGCCTTTGGCCTAGGGCGTGATCCTGGAGACCCGGGATCTAGTCCCACGTCAGGTTCCCTGCATGGAGCCTACTTCTCCCTCTGCCTGTGCCTCTGCCTCTCTCTCTCTCTGTGTGTGTCTCATGATTAAATAAATAAAATCTTAAAAAAAAAAAAAAAAGAAAACTGAGTAAGTGTGTGAATTGTTGATTCAGACAGTCTGGGTTGAAGCCCCAGATCTCACTGTGTGGTGTGGTGCAGGGATTGAATTCTTTTTAGCTCATTGCCTCATTTGTAAAATGGGAATAAAATACTTCCAGTGAGTATTAAGAAAATTAAACAAAATGCACTCACAGTGCAGCACAACACCTTCTGTACAAGAACCTCTTAATGTCAGTTCATATAATTAACTACCAGCAAGAAGAAAGACTTAAAAAAAAACTTGATACCATGTTTTCCTCAGTCAGTAGAAAAAAAGGCCACAGAAATTCCTTCATTGTTGAAAGAATTCAGAGCACATCACTGCACCCCTAATTCATAGTCTTCTCATACCCAACCCAGTATTTACTGTGTGAACATGACTCCTGAGAAATGACGGATTGACTTCAAATATCACTCAGTCTATTTTGCAAGAGCCAGCCATTCTGAGGTTTCTCACTGAAGCCAGGGGAGTTCAAAGGGTGATTTGGTCAAGGAGGAAAAGATGCTATAACATAACATAAAGGCAAACATGGACAAAAACTTACCATCATCAGTTTTTGTAGAATTAATAGCAGTGAGCTCTAAAACAAATGAGAGCAAATATTATTCAAATGTTTATAATCATTATTTGACATGTGTCTATGTTGTGGATAGAAATATAACCGAGGGATCCCTGGGTGGCGCAGCGGTTTGGCGCCTGCCTTTGGCCCAGGGCGCGATCCTGGAGACCCGGGATCGAATCCCACGTCGGGCTCCTGGTGCATGGAGCCTGCTTCTCCCTCTGCCTGTGTCTCTGCCTCTCTCTCTCTCTCTGTGTGTGACTATCATAAATAAAATAATAAAAAAAAAATAAAAAAAAAGAAATATAACCGAGAGGAGAGTCATTACAAACATGAGTCCCACAATTCCAGAAATGCTTGATTTGATTCTGTGTAATTCAGTAGGTCAACTCATACATTGTATTTTGGCGCTTGAAGATGTTGAAATTCATGAATGATGCGGTTTTTTCCCTCTTTTCTCACAACTAGAGGGTAATGTCTAAGACTATCTTGTTTTCCATCTATGCTCATAGCTCCCAGCCCAGTGCTTGCTGCACTATAGGTGTTCTATAAATATTTGTGAATGGAAAAATAACCAGAAACAGTGGCTTCTGTGCAGTTGTCAGCACCCACTGTTGACATGAAGGGTTGTTATAAAATGAATTCAAATGAATTTGCCCAAGCCTAGAATTCGCAGTAAAATCTTACATGTTTGAAGAAGTTTGGTTGTTTGATTTAGGTAAATTTCTGTCTAAGTTAAAGAGGAAAGCCTTACCTTTCCAAATCGTGTATGCCCCATTATTCCCAACTCCCAAATGATCTTCTGAAGTGGGGATGCTGTTTGCGGACATGACAATAAAGCTAATGAAAGCCAATTCCTATTGGGTGATTATTACTGTGCTAGGCACCTACGTGCATTATCTCATCTGATCCCCCAGGGACAACGATATGAGACAAATTTGGAAAACTCCATGTTAGACTTGAGGAAATAAGTTTTAGTGAGTAATTAACTAGCCATGAGTCATACCAGTGACTGGCAGAGCCAGCATTCAGAGGTCACTTGTCGGGGTTTAGATGAGCTAGAGCATGTGGAAAGTACTTTGTAAAATAATCTATAGAAATCAAGCATACTTCACCATTGTGGACTCCAGGCATCATCTCTTCCCGATATCATAATGAGTCTTAGCAAATGACCTTTTCCTTGCAGAAGCTCAGCATTTCAGTGTACTTCTTTCCAGGGACAGAAGATAGACCGAGTAATAAATATAGGTTTCTGAATATATAAAACCTGAGGTGAGAGTTGCATTTCTCTATAGTGTAAAAAAAAAATGCCCAACATACATGCAAAGACAAAATTCCTTTGACCATCGGATGTAGGAAGAGAAAGTTACAAGGTGTTTTGGTTTATTTTTTTTCTGCTGGATATGTTCTTGTCCACACAAAGACATGGTTCTGGTGTGCAAATTGATGCACTCCACAAGCCTTATTTTGGTGTGTTCTTAAAAAAATGGGTTTGAGGTGTAGGCTTTAGGGTACACCTAGGGTACCCTAGGGTAAGTCCTCGAAATAAAATATCTATATAATTATGTTTAGATGTTAAAATATCAAGAACTGACTTTAAAGTGTCTTAAAGTCCCTTTCTTTTCCATACAATGGCTTTACCCATTAAAAGAGAAATAAAAATATCTCTCCACCATGCAATGATTGATGTAGGGTTAACAATTTGATTAGGGTTAACAATTTTTCAAATTAAAATCTGTGAGTGTACCCTAGATTCGCTTTCTCCATCAAACTTGGTTGAAAATTTGGACCAGATAGTTTTATCTGTTCAAAATCACTTTGTGGATTTGTACTTACACATTCTATATATTTTCAGCTTTCACAAAACCAAAAAGAACAAACAAAAAACTTACAAGCAACAGCATTAGAAATTTGATGATGAAAGGCATTAATAGAAATGCCCTCATTAGCTTTGTTTCTAGGAGAAGACTTCGGGAGACATTCCTTTCAGAAATTAATTCTCATGTGAAACACATCATGAATAAGAATTTCTCCCTTTTCTGTAATCATCACCATGGAACTTATTATAGTATATTTTTACTTTGATTACTATAAAAGTTAATACCTAAAGAACTTCAGCCCAGTGATTAAACTTGTGCTTCGCTCATTTGCCTTCTCTCTGTTTCTTAGCTATAGAAATAAAAAATTAGGGCTGTTTGTAAAATCGGTTCAGTTATTTTAGGCAAAGATAAACATAAATGCAATAAACATGAATAAATACACCCATGTCATGCTTTCAAAATCAAGCATTTTCACTGACATGTTTGCATTTCCTCTTCATCACATGCCAGGACAAAGCAAAGATAAGTGTTTCATCCTAATTTGATCATTGGAAAAACCAAGGATTCAAGAAGATATAGATTACCTTCAGGAATTCTGAGTGGCATGCTGCAAAAGTCTTTGCACGTCTTGTTATGTGCGTGTTCCCCACTGCTTCCCAAGGGCTTGTGAAACACAGGGAAAAGTGCAAACTGGTTCCTTCTTATGGGTCCTCTGAGGCCTTGATCTGTGATGTTCATACTCATGACTTGACTTCTCAGCCCAGCGAGTTACTGGACCACAGCTGGGCCAGTCACATTCAGCCTTCTGCCCACACTGTCTAAATATGTCCATACTCTGCACCAATGAGCTTAATTTGGGACACCATACCTGAATCATGAGTGACCCTGAGTGATTAGGAAAAATATGTTCTCTCTACTGTAGTGATCCTCCTTGGGAGAGTGGTTCATCCTGCATCCCTTCCAGACCTGGCACATGCTAGTATTACAGTAAATTTTTGCTGAGCAACATTTATCAAAGTTAAGAAATATGTTCATTGTGTAGAATGAAAAATGTATTTACACATCAGCCTCACCCAAACTTTATTTGCCAAATTTTGCTTTATGGTGATATATAAAATTCAAATCTAAAAACCACAGGGCCGTACTAAACCCTCAGCACCCAAATTATTCTATTTTTTGTTGAGTTGGGATCTGGTTCCGTCAAATGAATAGCATTTTGCCACCAACTCATCATTGACAGGTTATACCTGAGGTAGACCAGATTGAAGTAAGAGGGGCTTTGACTTCTGAGTAGAACATTCCTGAAAGATGTGTGATTGTTTTTATGTCTTGATCAAGTAAGATCATCAAAAACAGACTCTCTTCTTGAGCATTTATGTTGTGCAAAGTTGCGAGATGCTTTCATGTGCATTGTTTCATTTAATCCCTACAATGACCCTAAAAAAAAAAAATCACTGTACCCTTCATATTTTGAATGAAAAACTGAGGCAACAAAGGGTAAGTGAATTTGTCTTTTTCCTTTTTCTTTTTTAATGTTCCAAAACCATGAATATTTCAATCCATGGGGGGAAAAGCAGCACATTTATGCTATCATTAACAGTTTAGAAAGATTTCTATTTGTTTCTTTTCATTAATATTTCACAGAAAAGCTGGAGTATTTCCTTCAAAAAAAGAGCACTGCAAGATTATATTTCTATTTCTATATCACATACCTTTCTTCATTGAACGATAAAGAATCTCCTTATTAATCCCTTCTTTATTATTCTCGTGTGTGATGATACATTGTTGTTCTTCAGCCATTGACTTTTTTGCCACGGTCAGCCAGCTGAATTTCATGAATGTGTCATTAGTCTTCACGGTGTCTCCCTGCTGGGATTTCAGAATCATTTGGCCATTCTTCTCTTTCCAATGTATCTTGATAACTTCAGGGAAAAAATTCTCAACAAGACAAAGATATGTTCCAGTCTTATGGAGTTTTATTTCAGCAATTGAAGGGAAAAAAATTGTGGGCTTGGGGGAAATGTCTGTATCAAGGCTTCTATCTGTGAAGGAAAATGGAATATCAATTAATAACATTATTAGAGAAAAACAGACATTGTGTACTTTAGAACCACTTAGCACAGAGTGAAATGAAGGAAACTTGCCATTGAATTAGTGCTTATTATAGTCTTCCATCCACAATGAGTTATGAGGTATTGATTGTTCTTATTTTCAGTGGGAAAATAGGTACCAGAAATCATATAACTTGCCTCAAGTCACAGCTATTAAGTGGCAGAGTCTAGATTAATATATGAGATTTTATTAAACAGTACACACTCCTTTTATATGGGAATCTACTTCCATGTGTACTTGACAATCTATCAAGTTGATCTTTAAATCTTCAGATATGAATCCCATACGCACTTCTGAAGTATGGAGGTCTCCTACTTGATTGTTCTGATTGTAAGACTGAGATGTCTTACATCTGAACAACTCCAGGGTTTTGAGTAGGACAATGTTTATAACTGCCTCCCAATTATTTACAATGTCTTGAATTTGGAAGCTAAGGGGCAGTATTTCCAAGACTGCTATGAAAAAATATTATTTTCAAAAATGCCTTTATATTAACTTTATCAAATAACGCACTTATCAGAATCTTGTTTTGCTTTGGAAAATGTTTACCAAAAGCACATTTTATTTTGGAATATCATTTGTAGTTTAAGTATAACTAAGAAGACATAATTTATTTTGACTTCTAGAATTCCCCTCAAAGTTGAATGTGCCCTAAAAAGCTGCCAAACAGTTTTAGAATGCCACAATATACTGTGATTTCACCAGCTGAATAAAGTACACATAAAACTGGTATAGTGTTAAAAGTTATGATTCCAGAGTTTCTTGCAGATAAAATGTCAAAATATATATCAAGATATCATAGTTTTAAAGGTCATGTCACTTGAATGTTGGTATGTTACTTAATTATACATTTACTGTTAATTTAATGGTTGAAATTACAAATGTTAGAACTCTCTTAAAATTGATTTCCACAGCTCTTTCTAGTGTTTTTATTATCTTCTCTTTGGACTAGTTTAATAATTCAATTTCTTAAGAAAAAGGGAATTGGATTTCTCATTTGATAAAGGAAAGGGAAAAAATTTTTAGGGGGGGGCTCTTAATACTCTATTTTTTGAGGGACTGGATAATGCAAGAGAATTTATACCTGGGTGGCAAAGCTCCTGATTTTTATACTAAATCAGCAGGGAAACAGTGAGTTCTTATTCATGGTTTAAGTAGATTTAGGTCATAACATGCTTATTTTAAGTTTATACATCTTGCTTTGAGAAATAGTATTTTATTAATTATAATAGTAAGGCACTGTACAATCTCCAACCATATGCTTTGCTTGTAATTTAAAAAGCATGTTAAATAAAGATCAATTTTTCAATTGTACATGGTAGTTACATAATTTTAGCCTCTAGTCAATATATTAAGGAATCTAATTTTCATCTTAGAAATTTTGTTTTTTATAGGAATACTTCTGATTTGTTACACTTAAGAAATTGAAAATCAAATGATGAACTTGAAAGGTTTCAGGATAATAGTACACGTTTTAACGCCCTGTGACTTTTCCTTAGCTATAGTCTTGATGTTTTATTCTTTTGGATAAAATTAATCTTGAACTTCCACAATTTTGTCAGTAGAATGGTTGACTGAGCCATTCCACTGTTTAACTTGTTTAATTTGATTGCTAGAACATACATTGATTAGGCAGTCAGGTGGAAAAAAGAGGTCCAGAAACTTGCTTTTCAGTTTATGAATTCATATGTGCCTATCATCACAACCACTAAGGAAAGAAAGATATATTTATTTCATTTTTTCAATGTTTCAATTTTCATCTTTGTGAAAATTCTTGAAAATTTTATTTGAGTAGACCTAGTATGCTAGAAACATCCCTGTGATATATTTTCCCTCATTCAGGCAAAATTTCATCTCTAAGGCTAGTGAAGAATGAACAAATATAGTAGATTGAGTTTAGGGGGAAAACTTAGCTTATAACATCCTTGAATATGTTTACACAGTTAAATGTTTTGATACTTGTTATTAATCATCCTCTGACTAAATGAAAGTTTAGCATTTTTTTGTTCATTCTTTTTCATTGGTTATTTTTGAAGTCAAATAAATAGGACGTTCAAACCTCTTTACAAAACTTTCTTTTCTTAAAGATCTTATTTATTCATGAGACACACACAGAGAAGGGCAGAGACATAGGCAGAGGGAGAAGCAGGTTCCCGGTGGGGATCCTGATGCAGGACTCGATCCCAGGACTCCAGGATCACGCCCTAAGCCAAAGGCAGACTGCTCAACCACTGAGCCACCCAGGCATCCCTCTCTAGCAAACTTTCAACACAGAAATCCCAAATGGCCCTAATATCTCCATCCCTTAGGGACCCCCAGTTAGCTCCTTGTTAATGTCTTCTATGCTAGATCAAACAGCAACTACCCTTCCCCCCAAGGACTAGGACAGAGTCCTTTACCTCCCCAAGGATCCTGCTGCTATATGTGACCAAATTGGGAACAATCCTAGAATTCTGAGCCAGCACCAGCACCTAGCCAGCAGCCCCTGCCTCATCTGCCTCGCCTCCCTATCTTATACTGAGGAATATAAAGAAATTTACCTGTAACCCTGAGCTTTGTGCCACAACCAAATGCTTTGATTTTGCTCTAGCCATACTAATCTTGCCTGAAAAGCTTTTATAAAAATCTCTCTTTGTGCCTCTTTTAAAATTGCGCTTATATTTTTTCAATATTACATAAATATATAAAAATGGACCCTGCTAACATTAAGCAAAGATGAAACTCAAGAAAAATCACGTTAGAAATGAACATAGTCAAGAATTGATGAAATAACCCCTCTCTGCCTGGGCAGCTTGGGTCTGTCTTTCTTATCTGACTCACACAAATTGGAGAGTATGATTTCACTTTTTCTCATCATTTTCTTGGCCCTTAGAAATCTCTTTCCTAAAGGTTTTCTTGTATGATATAACTCCTTTACTTGAGATATACAGCCATGATTTCTTTTATTTTCAAAGAGGAACAAAGAATATTTAGTAAATATTCAATATTTTTACAGGTATTTTTTTTCTTTCTACAAATTGAGGGGTGGGTATCTTGTTTGACTGTAAAGCAAGCTATTTCCAGAATCCAATCCCCACTAACTGGAGACCAAATGAGTTGTTACAGGGTCTGACATCTTAATGATAATCTCTTAACCTATTTATTCCTGAAAGATCACCTCTTTGAACTCAATATTATCTTAACAGTTTCTAGGGTATTGATTTACAGTTATGAACTGCTCATCAGAGGATACTATTGGATACTATTTGGTTTGGTCTTTCTGCAGCTGTCCCAGAATAAGTGGAAAGTCAGCTCTAAGTTATGCAATTTAGTCATGCATGTTGTATACTAGCTCCAGTTCTTCTGCTAGCTTCAATATTTCCAGCAAATTGGGGAGGTGGAGCAAGATGGACAGCCTGAAGGAAAAATCTACGTTTAATTGGGGTTCCAGAGGGCGCCGGAAGGGACAGAGGTCCAGAAAGTGTATTTGAACAAATCATAGCTGAGAACTTCCATAACTTGAGAAGGGAAACAGGTATTCAGATCCAGGAGATAGAGAGATTCCCCCCTAAAATCAATAAAAACCGCTCAACACCTTGACATTTAATAGTGAAACTTGCAAATTCCAAAGATAAAGAGAAGATCCTTAAAGCAATAAGAGACAAGAAATCCCTAACTTTCATGGGGAGAAATATTAGTGTAACAGCAGACCTCTCCACAGAGACCTGGCAGGCCAGAAAGGACTGGCAGGATATATTCAGGGTCCTAAATGAGAAGAACATGCAGCCAAGAATACTTTATCCAGGAAGGCTCTCATTCAGAATAGAAGGAGAGATAAAGAGCTTCCAAGATAGGCAGAAAATGAAAGAATATGTGACCACCAAACCAGCTCTGCAAGAAATATTAAGGGGGATCTGTAAAAGAAAGAGGAAGTCCAAGGAAACAATCCACAAAAACAGGACTGAATAGGTATCATGATGACACTAAATTCATATCTTACAATAGTAACTCTGAATGTGAATAGGCTTAATGACCCCATCAACAGGCTCAGGGTTTCAGACTGGATAAAAAAGCAGGACCCATCTATTTGCTGTCTACAAGAGACTCATTTTAGACAGAAGGACACCTACAGCCTGAAAATAAAAGGTTGGAGAACCATCTACCATTCAAATGGTCCTCAAAAGAAAGCAGGGGTAGCCATCCTTATATCAGATAAATTAGTTTATCCCCAAGACTGTAGTAAGAGATGAAGAGGGACACTATATCATACTTAAAGGATCTATCCAACAAGAGGATCTGAATGTGCAAGCTGCCAAGTATATCAATAAATTAATAACCAAAGTTAAGACATACTTAGATAATAATACACTTATACTTGGTAACTTCAATCTAGCGCTTTCTACACTCAATAGGTCTTCTAAGCACAACATCTCCAAAGAAATGAGAGCTTTAAATGATGCACTGGACCAGATGGAGTTCACAGATATCTACAGAACTTTACATCCAAACACAACTGAATACACATTCTTCTCAAGTGCACATGAACTTCCTCCAGAATAGACGACATACTGGGTCACAAATCAGGTCTGAACCATACCATAAGTTTGGGATCGTCCCCTGCATATTTTCAGACCATAATGCTTTGAAACTAGAACTAAATCACAGGAAGAAGTTTGGAAGGATTTCAAACACGTGGAGGTTAAGGACCATCCTGCTAAAAGATGAGAGGGTCAACCAGGAAATTAGGAAAGAGTTAAAAAGATCCATGGAAACTAATGAGAATGAAGATACAACCGTTCAAAATCTTTGGGATGCAGCAAAAGCAGTCCTGAGGGGGAAATACATCGCAATACAAGCATCCATCCAAAAACTGGAAAGAACTCAAATACAAAAGCTAACCTTACACCTAAAGGAGCTAGAGAAAAAACAGCAAATAGATCCTACACCCAAGAGAAGAAGGGAGTTAATAAAGATTCGAGCAGAACTCAACGAAAAAGAGACCAGAAGAACTGTGGAACAGATGAACAAAACCAGGAGTTGGTTCTTTGAAAGAATTAATAAGATAGATAAATCATTAGCCAGCCTTATTAAAAAGAAGAGAGAGAAGACTCAAATTAATAAAATCATGAATGAGAAAGGAGAGATCACCACCAATACCAAGGAAATACAAACTATTTTAAAAACTTATTATGAGCAGCTATACGCCAATAAATTAGGCAATCTAGAAGAAATGGACGCATTTCTGGAAAACCACAAACTACCAAAACTGGAAGAGGAAGAAATAGAAAACCTGAACAGGCCGATAACCAGGGAGGAAATTGAAGCAGTCATCAAAAACCTCCCAAGACACAAAAGTCCAGGGCCAGATGGCTTCCCTAGGGAATTCTATCAAACGTTTAAAGAAGAAACCATACCTATTCTACTAAAGCTGTTCAGAGAGATAGAAAGAGATGGAGTACTTCCAAACTCATTCTATGAGGCCAGCATCACCTTAATTCCAAAACCAGACAAAGACCCCACCAAAAAGGAGAATTATAGACCAATATCCCTGATGAACATGGATGCAAAAATTCTCAATATTTCCAGAAAATTTGTTGCCAATACAGAAAGAAGATTGAATGCACTAATGTCAAAAGGACTTGTACTTTTATAGAAATACCCAAAAAATCACACTGCGAGAATTTAATAAATGTGTATTCGGCATGACTTACCTGATCTTGTGTGAGGGAGAGAGGTATTTTAATGCCATGATTAGAAGCTGAATCATTGTTTTCCACATGAGTAGTAATACAAATTATGAGCTATTACTAATTAAGCATTCATGTAAAGAGTCTATTTAAAAGGTCAAGCTACAAAAGAGTACATATCAGAATATAAAATTACAGCTTAATGTTTCAAATACCACATAATAGTCTAAACCATGCTCTTTGGCATGGACGAGTCTCTGTTGGATCCCATTCTTTGCCATAGTAACAAGCCATGTGACGTTAGGCAAATAACTGAACTTCTCCAAGCCTGTTTGCTCATCAGTGAATTTGGAATAAGAGTATCTTCCATATAGGGCTGTTGAGGAATGAGAAAATGCACTAAGACCTGTTCCTCAAAAAATCTTGGCTGCTATTATGATTCTCCTTAGTGGGATGGTTTCAGGCCATTTTATCAAATTCTTCCACTAAACAAAATATATGGATTTTATTTTTTTAGATTTTATTTATTCATGAGAGACAGAGAGAGAGAGAGAGAGAGAGAAAGAGAGAGAGAGAGAGAGGGAGAGGAAGAGACACAGGCAGAGGGAGAAGCAGGCTCCATGCAGGGAGACTGATGTGGATTCGATCCTGGGACTCCAGGATCACTCCTTGAGCCAAAGGCAGACGCTTAATCACTGAGCCACCCAGGCGTCCCAATATATGGATTTTATAAGCAACTGGTATTACATAAATTAAGAAAACAGAAGAGCTCATGAATCCAAGATGTTCTGTGTCTCTCACACCCACCAGCCAAAACAACATAGGACTCAATGAAGCCACAATCTAGAATAATTGCCCTTTAGACTAGAGGCTTTTTGAGTGTTGAGACTGTGTCTTCTTCACCCTTTTATCTCCAGCATCCAGCAGAGAAACTGTCTTTAATAAATGTTTGCTGAAACAATAAATGAACAAATGAAAGTGTAAAACCATGCAGACAGACTCTTTTTATGGACTCTTTGGAGCTGAAGTGGTTTACTGAGCTCACAAATTTCATTAAACTGGACCATCTTTAGGTAATATCCCAAGACTAGCAGTAGCACAAATTTTGACCAGCGTCAGCCTCCCCCTAGCTAGAGTAATAAATGGGATTATTAATGTTCTATAGTCATTTACTGTAAGAGTTAAATTTTTTACACTGCTGTTAAAGACATCAAAAGTAATCACTTAGATTTTGCATGTTATTAGAGAAACATGTTATCATTAAGAAAGGAGCACTATTAATACTAGAGGTACTTCATCAAAGTGTTTCTCACTTAAGAGACCAATTAGAAGAAAAGCATCTTGAACGAATAGCACACACAACCGATTTGTAGGCACGGTCCTAAAAATGATTTTAACTTCAAGCCTGAGTCTATTTTTGAGTGCATGCATATATTTTCTAAAAGTAGAATTTTAATCTGCTTACATGTAGAAAAGTAAATAAACCATTTGAAAAGTAGTTGTGTTTCCATGTAGAGGGACCCGTAGCTGCAAAATTACTGTCCATGTGCTGAGGTGATTCTACATTATTTTTTCTAAAAAACAGCTATCAGGTTTTCATTCACAAGGTCAAAACAGAGCAAAGTTACTTACCTGGAGGAGTTACTATGACCTTAGTTCCTTGTCCAAATATCTTGATCCAGACTGAGTTATCACAGTGGTTAGAGCTTCTACAAAAATGTCAGCCTTCTCTTGAGGTTTGTGGCATGACCAACAGTAAAACCTTTTACTGGCAATTTGATCTTCTGGATTCTCTTGGAAGTCCTTCAATATAGGCTTCATAGCATCTGATATCTTGTAAGTTTTCCTCACATTAATTGACAACAGTGTCTGTTTTCCAATGAGGCAGTAATCACAGAAACAATAGGAAACAGAAACAATAAAAGCAAAAGAAAAAAAAGAAAGAGAGATTGGGAGTAACTGGTCAACCAACTACTTATATTAATTACTAAGAAAAGTAGTCTGTGAATTAAGAGGTTTTGATTTCCAGGTGTTCAATTGTGTGCAGCTGCTCAAAGATTGCATCAAAGGAAAAGCCCTTTTGTTCTCACAAACACCAGATCTGCTCCGTTAGTAATTTGGGATTGTATTTCTGAAGGAGGAAACTCTTCAGTAACCAAAATGCAAACATGCCAACAGAAATATACTTGAGAAATGTGAACGATGTTTTCTATTTTTTAATCAGGTACTTGTACATCTTACCAACATGATTCTTTACCACAGAACATAAAGACTCCTAACTCTGGGAAACGAACTAGGGGTGGTGGAAGGGGAGGAGGGCGGGGGCTGGGGGTGAGTGGGTGATGGGCACTGAGGGGGGCACTTGACGGGATGAGCACTGGGTGTTATTCTGTATGTTGGCAAACTGAACACCAATAAAAAATAAATTTATTATTTAAAAAATGATTCTTTACCACATAATGCAAAATGCGGGAATAATCTGTGTAATGACATTATTTTTCCTAGAATAAGAGGAAATTTGTGGAAGTCTATCCTATTTGAAATAATAGATTCTTATTTAAAGCAAAATTTGAAAAAAATTCCAGTTCTCTGATACATTGAAAGAAGCAGCCCCTTGAGAGCTATTCTATGATCTTTAGCAAATTATGTGTAGCTGTACTTCTGTGGTCAACTAGCTTTGGACAAGGCATTTGCCATCCCTGGGTTCTCACATCTCACATTTGTTGTGTGGCCATTGAGCTATGTATGTCCAAAGAGCCCTTCCTATTCTGAGTTTATGAAACTTTGATTAAGAGTAGGAAAGGTGGGAACCCTGGGTGGTGCAGTGGTTTGGCGCCTGCCTTTGGCCCAGGGCACGATCCTGGAGACCAGGGATCGAATCCCACGTCGGGCTCCCGGTGCATGGAGCCTGCTTCTCCCTCTGCCTGTGTCTCTGCCTCTCTCTCTCTCTCTGTGTGTGTGTGACTATCATAAAAAAAAAGAGTAGGAAAGGTCTGCTGTGGTTGAACAAGTGAGGATGTAGTTGAGTGTTAGTAAAAGAGAAGGTTTTCTTACAGGTCCCTTCTGACTTTGTGACATTGTGAGATCTCAGCAGGCACAATAGCAGGTGACTTAATTGGACTTGAGGACATTATTGATTATCAAGCAAAAGACTCTGCTGTCTCTCTCTTTTTTTTATAAATTTATTTTTTATTGGTGTTAAATTTGCCAACATATAGAATAACACCCAGTGCTCATCCCATCAAGTGCCCCCTTCAGTGCCCATCACCCAGTCACCCCCACCCCCCGCCCATCTCCCTTTCCACTACCCCTAGTTCATTTCCCAGAGTTAGGAGTCTCTCATGTTCTGTCTCCCTTTCTGATATTTCCCACTCATTTTTTCTCCTTTCCCCTTTATTCCCTTTCACTATTTTTTATATTCTCCAAATGAATGAGACCATATAATGTTTGTCCTTCTACGATTGACTTATTTCACTCATCATAATACCCTCCAGTTCCATCCACATCGAAGCAAATGTCTGTTGTTTCTCTTATCTGTGTCCAAGCCAGAATTGGGCTTGTTTTACAGATAATATTGGTTGAACCATATAGGATTCATTTCAGGGGCTCCCCTTCTTTTTGTTAATGCCATGCATAATAGGCTGCTCCAGGGAAACCCCAGACAGTTTGCAACCTATGTGGGCCATTCCCTCATATCTTTAGTTAAAGGAGACTTGATCCTTAGATATTCTTATTTTGCTATCTGTATCTGAAAAGCAAAGGAGAGAAATCAGAGCCATTTGAACAAGTTGACAGTGGACATAAAAACAGTGAAGAGACAAGAAAGGGGTTTACTCAATCTACAAACCCAAGCTGAAGACACATGTGCATCCATAGGGTTGGCATTGCCAATGACTACTCAGAATTTTCTCCAAGATGGGTATACATCAGGACTGGGGAGGCAGTGACACCCCTTGTTCTCCAGAAGCAAGGATGGGGGAGGAAGGTTTGCTTTAGGACTAAGGAAAGATCTCATTATGATCTGTTTCAGTGTCATTTTATTATGTTCCTGGTATAAAGAACTATCAGATCCCACTAGACCTCACCAAAACACCTATGTCGTAAGAATTCATTATTATCTCCTCCTTGGTAATAACATTCTTGCGTTGTCCTTTAGGTTTTGCTTCAAACACACCTATCTTTGAGCACCTTTTCATTCTAAGTGATAGTATAGGTAGCTCTATGCCTATCATGAGAACTGGAAGAAATGTCTTATTACTGTATGATAACAAATGAGATAATAATCTCACATTAGGCAGAAGTGTAATGTGCAATAATTAAAAGTGTAATAATGTTATTAAAATCTAATTACTGTATAATAACAAATGAGATAATAATCATACAACTTTATACATATAGATCTGTAGTTTGTAGAAAGTTCATACAGTTTGGTGAATATTAAAATTACTGTAATTATTGCTTCAGATGTTTCTATATTCTAATGTGAATGAAGAAAAATCTTGGAGCAAAAATATCCTCTGGTTTATTATTCTCAACTCTTTTACTATTCACAAGTTTTAGCTTTTCAAAATAAAGCAAACTTTACTGTTGTTTGGAGGATAATGTAAGATGTGACTTTTCAAGAGTCCCTGAGCTCCTGTGTTAGCTGAGATGGCTCAGTGAAGCATTTTAGTAGTAATGGGAAAGGACACAGTGATGTGTTGACCCTGTGCTAGAACTGTCCTGTATGGAACCTCCCGTAGTCCCCAGAAACCCTATGAGAAAGATTTAGTAACTTTCCTGGATGGTGCTGTGAGTTAAGTGGCTGAGTAGGAATTTGAAATTCAGATTTCTTTCTTTCTTTTTTTCTTTCTTTCTTTCTTTCTTTCTTTCTTTCTTTCTTTCTTTCTTTCTTTCTTTCTTTCTTTCTTTTTCTTTCGTTAGCACACCATTTTACACATTGAGTTTGGCTTCTTTCCCAATAAACTCCTCATAAATGGAGAAGTAAAAAAATCAAGACACTAACAAAAGCCAGCCTAGGACCCAGAGAGGTAGGGATAGATGATAAAGTGTTCTTATCAATAGAAATGTCACAGGCTGGATCTGAAAGTCCTACCTCAAGCTTTGCTGAGGACACAAATGTAGGAGAAAGCCCTGTTTAGAGAGTGAGCAGGTCCCTCTGGGAGGTAGAAAGGAGCATGTAAATGTTTAGAGGGGTGTGGAGTTGTGGAAGGGTTTTTGTTCAGTGGAAGTGGAGCATTTCCATATGGTGCATCCCAGCAGGCACAGTAATACAGCCCAGCATCTGCCTCATTAACTCGGTGTATCCTGAGACTTGCTGGCAAATCCCTCTGTAGTTTCCTGGCTTCGTATCATCTTTCCTCACTAACACTTTGTTCATGGACCACATTTCCATTTGAGGAAATATATACAGAGTTTGTTGTAGAGGCTGGTATGACTTCTGTAGGTACCAATACAGTATATATATACTGTATTGGTACCTACAGAAGTATATATATATATACTTCTTAAAGGCACCTGTTTTTATTCAGCATTCTAAAAGTTCTGTGTTTCCTTGTTTCTTGGTAATAGATGGTATGAGCTGTGTTATTAAAGTGTTTCCATTTGTATGTGAGAGAAAAACAAAAGCAATGATCAGTGAAATTTTGACATTTGTTAAAATAGTACACATTTGTTCTCTATTAAGGAAAAGCTTGGGATCTGAGATTCACATTTTCTTCCTGAAGAATTCAAGGTCATGACAAAATTTGTCAGCTTAGTTTGAATGACCAGGTGGGATTTCTGCTGACACTTACTCTTTGTGGTCACATTGTTGAACAGCCCTCCTCTGCTCCACCCCCAGCACACATTTCTGACGTGCATGTCTTCTATTAAGCCCTATTCGGGGGAAGGGAAGATGGTGGAGGTATAGGGGACCCTTGATTTGTCTGCTCTCTGGAATTCAGTTGGATAAGCATCAAATCATTCTGAACACCTGTGAACTCAATCTGAGAGCCAAGAAAGCAATAGCCGCAATTCTACAAATAGAAAAGCGACCACTTTGTGTAAGGTAGGAGGTGTGGAGAAGGGAATCTGGGAGGATATATTGGAAGAGAGACCATGTGGGGACAGAACCTCTGGCAGCCAGCACTGGAAAGTGATAGAGCACCAGGGTATGAAATCAGAACTTTTAGAAGTCCAGCTTTGGTGAGATACACCCTGGCTTGACAGGTGCTCAGGTAGCAAAGGGGGCCAAATCCTAGGTGGGAGAGTGTGTCTCAGGATCCTCCGGGTCACAGAAAGAATACGAGTGTCTACAGCAGAGTTCCCAGACATTAGAGCAGGGAAACCTGCTGCAATCAGTGAGCCCAGGAGTGGGCTCTCAGCTTGGGATAGCCAGAAACCAGAAACAGCAGCATAGTTGGGCATCTGCTCTCTGAGCAGGGGCCCAGCAAGCAACACAACAGGCAAGATCCCCTTCCCCTTCTCATCTGGGAGGAGTGGCATTAGTGGGAGCTGCAGGAGCCTGCAGGGTTTGGAGACTTGAAATGGGATTGCGTGCTTGAGATAGAAATGCTTGTCACAGGCTGGGTGAGTGCAGAGTGCTGAACGGGACTAGCGAGACAGTAGTGATTCACTGCTTTTCCCTGAGAGCACAATGAGGAGGAGGGGCAGGTGTGAGTTCCCAGCTCTGGGGCTGGAGATCTGGTGCACAACCAACGTCATTTTGATTTCCATATCCCAAAGTGGTGTGGAAAGGCTTCCGGGAACACAAGCCACAAAGAGCAATCTGGAGCTGCTTACACTGAGCCTGGCCCCACCTGGCAAGGGGGTGGTGCAAATCCCTTTGGGGTAAAGACACCTGATAATCAGTGCAACAGGCCCCTCCCCCAGAAGATTAGCAAGAACATCTGGCTATTGCCAAGTTTACCCATCATACAGAGCAGTAAAACTCCACTGCTAGGGGAAAATAGTATATTGAATTCATGTTTTTTTCCCCTCAGGATTCTTTAGTCTTTCAGTTCAAAAATCTTTATCCGTGTAAAGAAGGGGGAGGCGGGGGGGGGGAGGGGGGGAGGGCGGGGGGAGGGCGGGAGGGAGGGCGGAGGGCGGGGGGGGGGGGAGGGAGGGGAGGGAGGGAGGGAGGGAGGGAGGGGGAGGAGGGAGGGAGGAGGGAGGGGGAGGGAGGGAGGGAGGGGGAGGTCGGGAGGGCGTGGGGGAGGGCGGCGGGCTGGATGTCGGGGGCTGGGGCGGGGGC
The DNA here is from genome assembly GCF_011100685.1 of Canis lupus familiaris. NCBI lineage: Eukaryota > Metazoa > Chordata > Mammalia > Carnivora > Canidae > Canis > Canis lupus. The sequence goes on along the minus strand of NC_049239.1, from coordinate 11,943,943 downwards.
TGGTTACGGGCTTGCGCGGGTCGTCCTTCCTTCCGTCCTTCCTTCTTTCTGCTTCTTTCTTCTTCTTCGTTTTTTCTTTCTTTCTTTCTTCTTTCTTTCTTTCTTTCTTTCTTTCTTCTTTCTTTCTTTTTTATTTTTTAAAAGATTTTATTTATTTATTCATGAGAGACACAGAGGAGAGAGGCAGAGACACAGGCAGAGGAAGAAGCAGGCTCCATGCAGGGAGCCCGACATGGGACTCGACCCTGGGTCTCCAGGATAACGCCCGCTGGGCTGAAGGCAGGCGCTAAACCATCGAGCCACCCAGGGATCCCCTAATTTCTTTTTTTTAAAGATTTTATTTATTTATACATGAGAAAGAGAGAGACAGAGACAGAGACACAGGCACAGGGAGAAGCAAGCTCCATGCAGGGAGCTGGATGTGGGACTCAATCCTGGGACTCCAGGATCATGCCCTGAGCAGAAGGCAGATGCTTAACTACTAAGCCACACAGGTGTCCCTTCAACTAATTTCTTATTTTATCAACTCTTTTATTAAATCGATTTTAAGGGATATATATATATTTTAAGGGATATATATATATATTTATATATATATAAATTTTTTCTTTCTTTACAATTTTGGGACCTAATCTCTTCTAACAATCAGACAAAAATACACCCATGATCTAGTGTATTCCTTTGTTCTAGTCATCTGTTTGATTATATTCTCTTTTTTCCCCTTTTTCTTCTTTTTTTTTCTTTTTTGGTTTCTGGTCTCTTCTGATTTGTTTAGGGTATATTTTTGGGGGGCTTGTTGCCATTTTTGTTCTATTACTCATCTATTCTTCTCTTGACAGAATGACAAGATGGAAAAGTCACCCCAAAAAGGAGAACAAGAGACAGCACTAACTACCAGGGACTTAATCATAATGGATAAAAGTAGATGTTGGAGCTAGATTTCAGAATAAGAATTATAAAGATAATAGCTGGGCTTCAAAAAAGCATAGAGGACACTAGAGAACCCCTTTATAGAGAAATAAAGGAACTAAAATCTAAACAGGTCAAAATAAAAGGGTATTACTGAGATGCAATAAGAAATGGAGGGTCTAACTGCTATGATAAATGAGGCAGAAGAGTCAGTGATATGGAAGACAAAATGATGGAGAATAAAGAAGCCGAGGAAAAGAGAAATAAACAACTGGTGGATCATGAGGGGAGAATTTGAGAGATAAGTGATACTATAAAGTGAAAAAATATTAGAATAATTGGGGTCCCAGAGGAAGAGGAATGGAGTGAGTCAAAAAGTATATTTGAGAAAATCATAGCTGAGAACTTCCCTAATCTGGGGAAGGAAACAGGCATTCAAGTCCAGGAAACACAGAGAATTTCCTTCAAAATTAACAAAAACAGGTCAACACCTTACATGTAATAATGAACTTTGCAAATTTCAGAGATAAAAAGAAAATCCTGAAAGTGGTTTGGGACAAAAGGTCCTTAGCAGAAACATTAGACTGGCAGCAGACCTATCCACAGAGAGCTGGCAGGTCAGAAAGGACTGGCATGATATATTCAGGGTGCTAAATGAGAAAAATAAGCAGTCAAGAAGACTTTATCCAGCAAGGGTATTATTCATAAAGAACTTCTAGGACAAACAGAAGCTAAAAGAATTTGTGATCACCAAACCAGCCCTGCAAGAAATATGAAAGGAGATCCCTTAAGTGAAGAGGGTGCCCAAAACTAACAGACCAGAAAGAAACAGAGACAATATACAGAAACAGTGACTTTACAGGTAATGCAATGGCACTAAATTCATAGTAACTATTCATTCAATAGTTACTCTGAATGTAAATGGGCAAAATGCTCCAATCGAAAGACACAGGGCATCAGATTGGATAAAAAAGCAAGACACATTGATATGCTATCTACAAGAGACTCATTTTAGACCCAAAGACATCTCCAGATTGGAGATGAGGGAGTGGAGAACCATTTATAATGCTAATTGACCTCAAAACAAAGCTGGGGTAGCAATTCTCATAACAGACAAGTTAGATTTTAAACCAAAGACTTTAATAAGAGATGATGAGGGACACTATATCATACTTAAAGGGTCTATACAAGAAGAAGATTTAACATTTATATATATTTATATTCCAAACTTGGGAGCAGCCAATTATGTAAACCCATTATTAACAAAGCTAAATAAACACACTAATAATAATACAATAATAGTAGGGGACTTTAACACCTCACTCACAGCAATGGACAGATTATTTAACCAGAAGATTAATAAGGAAACAAAGGCTTTGAATGACACTCTGGGCCAGAAGGATTTAACAGATATATTCATAGAATTCCATCCTAAAGCAACAGAATATGCATTCTTCTCAAGTCACATGGAACATTTTCCAGAATAGATCACATACTGGGTCATAAATTAGGTCTCAACCAGTACCAAAAAATTGGGATTATTCCCTGCATATTTTCAGACTATAGTGCTTTCATAATTGAACTCAACCACAAGAGGAAATGTAGAAGGAACACAAATACATGGAGGTTAAAGAGCATCCTACTAAGAAATGAATGGGTCAACCAGGGAAAGAAGAATTTTAAAAATTCATGGAAGCAAATGAAAATGAAAACACAACCATTCAAAACCTTTGGGATGCCACAAAGGCAGTCTTAAGAAGGAAGTATATAGCAATACAAGCCTTTCTCAAGAAACAAGAAAAGTCTCAAATATACAACCTAACCTTACACCTAAAGGAGTTGGAGAAAGAACAGCAAATTAAGCCTAAAGTAAGCAGGAGAAGATAAGTAATAAAGATTAGAGCAGAAATCAATGAAAAATAAACCAAAAGAACAGTAGGACAGACAAATGAAACTAGGAGCTGATTCTTTGAAAGAATTAATAAGATGGATAAAGCACTGGCCATACTTACCAAAATGAAAATGGAAAGGACCCAAATTAAAAAAAATCATGAATGAAAGAGGAGAAATCACAACCAACACTAAAGAAACACAATTATAAGAACATATTATGAGGAACTATATGCTAACAAATTAGGCAATCTGGAAGAAATTGATGCATTCCTAAAGATTTACAAATCAAAACTGAAACAGGAAGAAATGGAAAACGTGAACAGACCTATAACCAGCAGGGAAATTGAAACAGTGTTCAAAAATCTCCCAGAAAGAGTCCAGGGCTAGGTGGCTTCCCAGGGGAATTCTATCAAACATTTAAAAAAGAATTAATACCTATTCTTTTGAAGCTGCTTCAAAAAAATAGAGTGGAAGGAACTTGCAAACTCTTTCTATGAAGCCAGGATTACCTTGATCCCCAAACCAGAGAAAGACCCTACCCAAAAGGAGAATTACAGATGGATATCCCTGATGAACATGGATGCAAAAATTATCTCTATGGTACTAGTCAATAGGATCCTACAGTACATTAAAAGGATTATGCATCATGACCAAGTGGGATTTATTCCTGGGTTGCAAGAGGGGCTCAACATCCACATATCAATCAATGTGATACACTACATTAATAAAAGAAAGTAATGAACCATATGATCCCCTCAACAGATACAGAAAAATCATTTGACAAAGTAGAGCACTGTTAATTGATTAAAATTCTCTCCAGTATAGGGATAGAGAGAACATACCTCCATATCACAAAAGCTATATACAAAAAGTCCACAGGAAACATCATTCTCAATGGGAAAAACCGAGAGCTTTTCCCTCAAGGTCAGAAACATGACAAGGAAGTCCACTCTCGGGATCCCTGGGTGGCGCAGCAGTTTGGCGCCTGCCTTTGGCCCAGGGCGCGATCCTGGAGACCTGGGATTGAATCCCACATTGGGCTCCCGGTGCATGGAGCCTGCTTCTCCCTCTGCCTATGTCTCTGCCTCTCTCTCTCTCTCTCTCTCTGTGACTATCATAAATAAATAAAAATTAAAAAAAAAAGGATGTCCACTCTCATCACTGTTGTTCAACATAGTACTAGAAGTCCTAGCCTCAGCAATCAGACAACAAAAAGAAATAAAAGGCATCCAAATTGGCAAAGAAGTCAAACTCTCACATCTTTGCAGATGATGTGATACTCTATGTGGAAAACCCAAAAGTCTCCACCTTGAAATTGCTAGAACTCATACAGGAATTCAGCAAAGTGGCAGGATATAAAATCAGTGCACAGAAATCAGTGGAATTTTTGTATACTAATGCTGAGATAAAATAAAGAGAAATGGGGATCCCTGGGTGGCGCAGCGGTTTAGCGCCTGCCTTTGGCCCAGGGCGTGATCCTGGAGACCCGGGATCGAATCCCATGTCGGGCTCCCGGTGCATGGAGCCTGCTTCTCCCTCTGCCTGTGTCTCTGCCTCTCTCTCTCTCTCTCTCTCTGTGACTATCATAAATAAATAAAAAAAAAAATTAAAAAAAAATAAAGAGAAATGAAGGAACTCTCCCATTTACAACTGCACCAAAAGTATAAGATACCTAGGAATAAATCTAACCAAATGGGCAAAGGATCTGTACTCTAAAAACTACAGAATGCTCATAAAAGAAATTGAGGAAGGCACAAAGAAATGGAAAAACATTCTATACTCTTGAGTTGGAAGAACAAATATTGTTAAAATGTCTATGCTCCCCATAGCAATCTATACATTCAATTCAATCCCCACCATCAACATTTTTTACAGAGCTGGAACAAATAATCCTAAAATATGCATAGAATCAGAAAAGACCCCAGATATCTAAAGGGGTCTTGAAAAAGAAAACCAAAGCTACTGGTATCACAATTCATGACATTAAGCTCTATTATAAAGCTGTCATAATCAAGACAGTGTGATACTAGCACAAAAAAACAGACACATAGATCAATGGAACAGGATATAGAACCCAGAAATGGACCCTTAACTCTATGGACAATTAATCTTTGACAAAGTGGGAAAGAATATCCAGGAAAAAAGACAGTCTCTTCAACAAATGATGTTGGGAAAATTGGACAGCCACATGCAGAAGAATGAAACTGGACCATTTTCTTATACCATATATAAAATAAAATGAATGAAGGACCTAAATGTGAGACAGGAGTCCATCAAAATCCTACAGTAGAACACAGGCAACAGCCTCTATGACCTCATCCAGAGCAGCTTCTGCTAGATATGTCTCCAAAGGCAAGGGAGACAAAGGCAAAAATGAACTTTTGGGACATCATCAAGATAAAATCTTTTGCACAGCAAAGGAAACAGTCAACAAAACCAAAAGACAGCCTGCAGAATGGGGGAAGATATTGGCAAATATTTTATCAGATAAAGGGGTAGTGCCCCAAATCTATAAAGATCTTGTCAAACTCAACACCCAAAGAACAAATAATCCAGTTAAGAAATAGGCAGAAGACAAGAACAGACATTTCTCCAAGGAAGACATACAATGGCCCACAGATTACGAAAAATGCTCAACATCACTTGGCATCAGAGAAGTATAAATCAATACCACAATGAGGTACCATCTAATACCAGTCAGAATGAATATTATTATCAGAATGGAAATATTATTCAGGCATCAAATAATTAAATCTTGCTGTTTGCAACTATGTATATGGAACTCAGGGGTATTAAGCTAAACGAAATCAGTCAATCAGAGAAAGACAATTATGATCTCACTCGTATGTGGAATTTAAGAAATAAAACAGAGGGGATGCCTGGTGGCTCAGTGGTTGAGCATCTGCCTTCAGCTCAGGGCATGATCTCATGGTCCTGGGATTGAGTCCCACATCAGGCTCCCTGCATGGAGCCTGCTTCTCCCTCTGCCTATGTCTCTGCCTGCCTCTCTGTGTCTCTCATGAATAAATAAATAAAATCTTAAAAAAAAAAGAAATAAAACAGACGAGCATAGGAGAAGGGAGGGAAAAAATAAAAGAATATGAAATCAGAGAGGGAGACAAACCAGAAGAGACTCTTAACCGTAGAAAACAAACTGAGAATTCTGGAGGGGAGGGCGATGGGGGATGCGGTAACTTGGCAATAGGCATTACAGAGAGCATGTGATGTAATGAGCACTGGGTGTTAAATACAACTGATGAATCACTGAGCTCTACCTCTGAAACTAATAATGCACTATATGTTAATTAACTGAATTTAAATAAAAATTTAAAAAATTTAAAAAATAGCCTTGCTTTGATTATTCTTGACTCTGCAGTCATGTGTCCCTATAGAGGGACATAGACTCAGCCTATGACATCCAATTCCACAGTTGAACTCAGGGCCTCCATATGTCTGTGTTCTTGTGAGGAGAGAAGCACCTGCTGTTGTGACATCCACAGTCTACCTGTGCTAGTAGCTTCATGGGCAGGGGTCTCATGTCACCCTGCCTACGCTGACAAAATGAGATCAAAAGTAGGAGCCTTGGTGAATCCTCTGCCATGGAAAAACACAGATCCTGGTGGAATGTCAGGGATCACCTAGTGTTACAGGAAGTCGCCTGCTGTTTTCTTCAGAACTGTGTCATAGGAGGGGACTCAGGGTTCAGTGTCTCAACAGTCCTGGTCAGATGATCACAACTCATGTGGCTCCTACTTGGAATGAACAATGGTATAAAACAGGGGACCCCTCACTCACAGCCCAAGAATGTGTTTGACAGCGGGAGCATGTGTGTGCAGATGGACGTTTTCCTTCCATTAGCTGTGGCCTATTGGAAGTGAGCAAAGTTGGCTGTGGTTTAACTGTCCTTATTTCATCTTTCAAACCCCGGGGCCACCTCTTGCACAGCCTCAACTAGCAGGGGCCGGTTTGACCTCAAGCATTTTCCACGAATCAACCGCATTTGATAGAGCGCATAGATAAAACAAGCCTGAGAAAATAAAGCTCCATCACCACACCAGTGGTCTCCTGCCACTCACACTGTCTCCTGTACCACCACCCTCTTCCTCTCTCTGCACATCCCAATCCAGGGCAGCCCAGATCCAGTTGGGGAAGGAAGGTACTGAGGAGTCGGAAGCCACAGGAGACACTGCCTAGGAGCCCCAGCAGGGATATCAGCCCACTCAGCTTTCCATCATTTGCTGGTTTCCTCTCTGTGCCTCTGTGCTTTCCACATGCTGAAACAGTTCCAGAGCTCTAAGTAAAGTCCCAGTGATTTGTCCCAAAGAAGCTGATAAAATTCTTAAGAATCAATAAGTAGATCGAAATTAAATTTCCTCTTCCTTGCATCCAGTGGGTATTACGTTGTTTCCACATAGGAACCTCTATTTGGTTTCCAACAGAATCTGTTTTCACAGAAACTGAAGCTGATTGTAAATAAAAAAATCTTTCCCAATTTTAAATGAGACATTGTTTTATTCTAATATGTAAAAATTTTTACTTCAAAAATATTCATTAGAAAAGGAGACAAACAAACCATCATTTATTTCTTCCCTCACCAACCAGGCATTGAACATTTTGTTTTATACTCATGTTTGTAGAAATATACACACACATATAAATGAATGTCATACTTGTTAGTGTTATTACTCCTGGAAATCATGGTCTAAGGACTGGACAAATATTGCATATAAAAAAGAAATAGAAATGGACTCAATGTATCAAAAGATGATTATCCTCATCAGAGACAAGCAAACTAAGACCATGATGAGATGCTATTTTTTCACCTGTCAGATTAACAAAATTGTGATGTTTTACAGCACTGTCCTGACATCATCATCTTGGAAGTGCACAACGGCGCTATCTCTATCAGGGTAAGCTGCAATACCTACCAACATGACCGGTAACCACGTCCAAAGTGACATAAAACAATGTAATTTCAGTATATTTTATGACGGTAAAAGATTGGAAGTAATCCATTGGCCTATCACAAGGAACTGATCTTATAAAGTATCTTATAAAGTATATAGTGACCAATGCAATACTGTGAAGCCACCTAAGTGTTCCTTTGTATTGACATAAAAAGAGCACAAGGATGTATAAGTGAGAAGTGCACAATAATTTATGTCTTTACTCTTGTGTGTTAGACAATTATATCTATATGCATTTATTCATTTTTATATCTATAATTCATATTTGCCTAAGTAAAAACCGGAAGGATGGGTGAGAAACAAAAGTGTAACCTATAAGTTGAGGGCAGGCAGAGACAGTGGTTGAAGTAAGATTTTGTAGTTCAATTTTTAGGGTGTTTAAATTTTGGAACTATGTGGTATATTCTAAAAGTTTTATTAGAGTCCTATAATGTCTATTTCTTCAACAACACTTTCTTTTCTTAAAAAAGTTTTTATTGGGCAGCCCGGGTGGCTCAGTGGTTTAGCACCACCTTCACCCCAGGGTGTGGTCCTGGAGACGCAGGATCCAGTCCCACGTCAGGCTCTGCATGGAGCCTGCTTCTCCCTCTGCCTGTGTCTCTGCCTCTCTCTCTCGCTGGTCTCTCATGAATAAATAAATAAAATCTTTAAAAAAGTTTTTATTTATTTATGTAATCTCTACACCCAATCTCTGCACACCAATCTCTACACCCATGTGGGGCTCTAACTTATGACCCCAACATCAAGACTCCTTCACTGAATCAGACAGCCATCTCCTCAACAACACTTTCTGATTTTCAATTTCTTCCAACAACCTACATTTTTGTGTAAATACATACTAGTCCATCATACAATGTTGTTTATTTTATTTTTTTCTCTTTCTTATTGGGTGTTTGACTTAATTTGGGACTGTTGTAAATGGTGCTATGGTATTGCATATAAATCTTAGAGCATACCTTGAAGGTCTGTGTGAGTGTATAGGAGAAGGTGTGTTATCAATTGTTTCCCAAGTGGAACTGCCAACTGCCAGTGTAGATGCTAATGATGTTGAGGACTGGCATGTGCCCAGCAAAGTTAACTCATCCCATCCACACAGCTCCAGGAGACAGGGCACAATGTATCTTCATTTTACATATGGGAAAATTTTGACACAGAGAGTTCAAATAGATATGGAACCAAGATTTTAAACCCAGGCACTTAGTGTTAAGAATCCAAGCCCTTAATTCCTCCACCACTCTACCTTTTCAGTGTTAGTGAAGATCTCGTGGGTTTCTTGTGAGATCAGAAACATAGTGCATGTGAAATACTGGTCAAGTTTTGACCATACCCACCAGTCATGGGACATATTGTACAGTCACCACCAGAGTGTCTTAAACCAAGTAAGTCTGAATCTTCTGATCTTTGTTTTTGTTTTTTGTTTTTTTTCTTCTGATCTTTGAAGGAGAAATAACCTAGGCCTTCACTGGCTATGACTCCCCTGGGGCCAATGTCTCAAAGAAGGCGTTATAAGGTCCATCTCAGGGCAAGAATTGGAAATATAACAACCAGCACTGAATGTGAAGGCTCAGTTGTCATGCTGTTGCTTACCTTGGACTCTCAGTTATATTGCACCAGATGAAAGAACACAGATACAAAAGTAGACTTTTGATTGTTTTTATTGTTCTCATCATGAAAAGCAGTACAAAATTCAGGTAGCAAAGACGGCAGCTCTCAGATGTGTAAAATAAAGGGCTTTGAGGCAATTATCTGGTTAAGGAGCCTCAGGAGATGCAACTGGAAGCTGTGTGTTGGCTGAACTCAGAGGCATGGTTGTCGAGTGCCTGAGGAGCTGATGGACGTTAAGGAGAGAGCAGCGCTCAAGCCCCGGAGATGGCTTTCTGGCCCCATGCGTAAGTCATGGCGGAATTTGTTCCTGCTACAGAGTGAAAGTTTCTGTGTGCCCAGTGGTTTGTAAACCCAATCTACAGTAATGGCTCTAACAAAAGACACACTTGAACTGAAATAAGAGAAAGCCACACTAGATCCTCAGCAGACACTTTTAGCCACAATAGCCAATGGAGAAAAGGGGACCTTTGGTGTCACCATGTGTTAGGAACTCTTCCCATTGCCACAGAATGCTGGTCTCCCAAGCAGATAGAAGGTGATGACGACGGAGTAGACCAGGCTCTTGAGGAGGAGGAGGAGGTAGGTGTAGTAGGCAGAGGTGTTCATGAGCTGCAGCTGCAGGGGATCTAAAAAAGGTCATTTATTAGTTTCACTTTCTGTTCTTTGGAAGGGTAGGACTTATTAATGGGGAGGGGTCACATCATACATTTCTGATGACCCAGGTTGAAGGGATGTTCCCATACCATCACCACCACTACCACCACCAGATAACTCAGAATCCAGCTTGTATGCCAAATCAATCAACAACCTCTGGGAAATTCACTTAGAACATTCCAAAGTCTTAAAAAGTAAGGATATATATTAGATGAATGAGTTAACCTGAAAAAAACATTATTGAAAGTTAGCTTTTAGCATTTCCTCATCTCTACCATGTCTGTAAGTAATAATCTAGCAAATATGCTTTACCCACTAAGTAAATGCCAGACATTTAATTTGACAGGTCTGTGTGAAAAGCTGTAATCTTACTTAATTTTTCAATAACCTAGGAGATTATTATTTTAATTGCCATTTTACAAATAAATTGAGGACACAGAACTAATTTGCCTAATGTCATACAATTAGTAAGTACCACAAGCAAGATTTTAATCCCAGCACATAATGTTCAAGGACACATTCTTACCTACTCTGTATATCTATACCTCCACGTGTAATAAATACTCCTGGCAACAAAGACTTAAGCATAAATATAAAGAAGAATTGCTGATTTAGAAGCATCTTCACCACTACATCTTGTGCATTACTGAGATTCCTATCAAGGGTACAATCAATGGAAATTTGGTAGTGTTCAGAGTAGAGTAGGTGGGAGGTTTTACTAAAAAGGGCATTAGTTGTGATGAGCATTGAGTGATGTACGGAAATATTAAATAATTATACTGTACACCTGAAATTAATATTACACTGTATGTTAACCAAGTGGAATTTGAATAAAAACTTTAAAAAATAACAAAATAACATAAAGTGGAAGAAAAGAGTTAAACCAAAATCTCTTCAACTTTAGGAGGTCAAACTTACTCCCTTGTCTTTCCTGAATACCCTCATTTTAGTTATGGTGTTAGAGGATAATTTTATCTTTTTTCCTTTGAGGTTTTGCAGAAAATACATGATATCAAGAAATAATTAATAACTGGCTATGCAACAAACCAGGCTGAGTCTTTTCATGTGGAAATTTCTTTTATGTGTTTATCTCCAAAGAGTCTGAACTCCAGAATCATTAGCCTTTGGTGTGGAAAATGACTTCTAGTGGTGCTGTACTCATAACTCCTTGCCCTTGGTCAGGTAATATGTTAGCTAACTTCCAGAGGCTCCTTGATACTGGACATGGAGGGCAGATGAGTAGGACTAGAGCCAAAGCTTCTTATAGTTTCTTGGTGCATGTATTGGGAGAAAGATCCAGAAACTAGTGCTTACAATGTGTCAGCTAAATGAGTAAGTGTGTGAGCCTTTTTTTTTTTTTTTTCAGATGGTCTGGGTTGAAGCCTCAGATCTCACTGTGTGGTGTGATGCAAGGGACTTAATTAACTTTAGGTCATTGCCCTCATCTGCAAAATGGGAATAAAATCCTTCACAGTGAATATTAAGAGATTAAACAAAATGCGCTCACAATGCCGCACAACACTTCTGCACAAGAACTTCTCAGTGTCAGTTCTTGTTATTAACTACCAGCAAGAGCAAAGACACAGAAGTGAATGAAATCCACGGTTGAAAGAATTCAGAGCACATCACTGCACCCCTAATTTACAGTCTTTCATACTCAAGTCAGCATTTACTGTGTGAACATGACCCCTGAAAAATGATGAATTGACTTCAAATATCACTCAGTCTATTTTGCAAGATTCAGCCATTCTGAAGCCAGGGGAGTTCAAAGGTTAAGTTGATCAGGGGTGAAAGATCCTATAGCATAACATAAAGGCAAACATAGACAAAAAATTACCATTTTTATCTTTCAGAGAATATTTTGTTGAGGTAATAGCAGTGAGCTCTAAAGGAAATGAGAGCAAGTATTATTCAATTGTTCATATCCATTAATTGACATATATCTGTGCTTTGGATAGATTGATAGGTTGATCGATCAACTGACGGATAAAATTATTCAACACAGAGGATAGAGCCATTACTAATATGAGCTCCACAATTGCAGAAATGATTTGTC